>NC_134365.1:6585255-6888285 GCF_035582795.1 Mycteria americana | reverse complement strand
TCAGCAGAGATTCCTCAAGACTCAATATTTTCATTCACACTTTATATTGAGGTTCCACATGCAGGTTAACCCTCCAGAAAGGGTTAACAAATGATGAATGCATGGGATGAGCCAGTTATATACAGATCAGGAGCTGAATATGCGAGATTGCAAATAAGACCTGCAAGTTGGCATTTTTATATATATATATATATGTTTTACAATGAAACTTTACATCTGATTTGTAATATATAATTGGCCTTGATGCTGCTAATGATTATTTTAAGGATAGTAAAACTGAATTGCCTTGCTCACAGCCACAAGGAGAGTCTAGGTAGTCACTTTTGCTGGTGAAAGAATGCCTGTAACTTGGCTGCTTACAATTCCTATATTGCCTTGAGTAATCTCTTTGAGGAAGATCCCTGGCCAGCCCGTCCCCTCGACAGCAGCCACACACTACGGCCAGGGTGCAGGAAAGGGTATGAGGCAAGGGACCCAGCTGGGCTGCCAGGTACAGATTTCTCCATACCACAAACCGAGGTCAGGGTGGGGGAAGCCTTGGTGCCAAGCACGGCTCGAAGCATTGCCTTCTGCTCTGTGTTATGAACCTCATAACTTCTGCCTGTGTGTCAGCTAGTACCAGCCAGTTTACATTTGGGTTGATTTTAGGCTTGAAATACGGTGCGCAAGTCTACCCTAAGGGTGACTTAGATCCCAACCTTCTCAAAAACAGCTGCTGGCCGAGTTGGACAGATGCCTGCCACGCCATCCCAAAGGAGGTCCCCTGGGTCCTGCTTAGGTGCAAGGACAGACTCAAACCAAAGAGATTCACATGGAGATTCAGAAGAAATAAGATGCAAACAGGAAAGCTTTGTTTTAATTTTCCAAAGAGTAGCAGACGACAAACTCCCCACCGGCCTCCTTCAGTTTCGCTAGTAAACTTATAAATATGCCATTTAACTAACATGATTTGCAGGTTTTCAGCTTGAGGGTGATTTTATAGTAAATTAAACATCCAGCTCCCGTGTACTGTACATCTTAAAAATGCAGATTTCACAAAGAATGCTCAGAGTACAGAAAACATATTGATATGATGACGTGCTCTGCATTCACTGCTCTTAGTCAGTGCTGATCAGTGTTGAAGCTTAAGAAAATTGCTATTCTTTTTTTGGCTAGGGGCCCAGCATAAAAAACATTTAAAGGGACAATTGTCAGGATCAAAATGACATGTTTTCACTCCATCTGATAGAACATCTGATATTATTAGGCTGAAAGAATTTTTAATGATATATTCTCATGCAGAGAAAGGAATGCTTTTTCACCTCCGTAAGACTTGCTGTCTGGATTTGTTTCCGCATTTTTGGTCAGCCACTTCTCTCCTTTCTTGCTAAAATGAATTCTTACCTGCCATGCAGGCATGGTTTGAGAATCAAATAGACTGCAAGAAGTATGGGTCAAACGTATTTAGAGGTTAGCAAACTTCCCTTTTGATCAGCCAAGCCTGCTGATTTGCCTGTGCGTGTTGGGTTGCTCCCATAGACTGTAAAATGAGGAGCCCAATGTTAAACACACACGACCCAACAAAGCGTCGAGATCGGGAAAGTCACTACCTGCTGCTGGTTGGAGAAAGGATGGCAGTCTAAAGCCATCTTGCCTAACGTTAGACATCTACAGTTTAGGTGTCCAGTTTTAGTCTCAGCTAAAATGTTACCAATTGGCTGCTGCCAATGCCAAGAGATGAGCTCCTCCAAAGAGTGACTGATCGCACCTCTCCCAGCGAGACGGGATGGCTTGTTTCATGGGAGTCTCTCCCCTGCTACTGGCAGTAGATAGGGCTGTTACCTTCCAGCCAACTCCCAAAACTTGGTCATCATGATAACACATAGATGTCCTGAGCTCCAGCTGTAGGGACAGGAGGAATAAATGAGCTCTGAGGGACTGGACAAAGCTTGGGAGCTGTGAGTGCTTTGGGCGAGCACAAGGGTCAGCACCTGTGTGCACATATCTCATGAGCATTTCACTGCTGCTTGATAATTCTCTCTCCCACACTAGGGCTAGGTGTCAATAATTCAAAATCCAGAAAATTAATGACATTTTTTTGGTGAGTGTTTGATATCATTATTTCTGAACCTTGCTCACAGGCCTAGTTGTACTTTCCGGTGGTTTTGCACCTCTCTGGAGGCATGAAGTACATACAACCATCCGTAAGGAGCTAGTAGGATGGGGTGGCTGAGTACCCCTCATTGATGGAGCAGAAATAGCCAGAAGGTCACAGTGAACAAGGCCTGAAGTTCTAGTTATATGAAGGAGGGTGTGGAACTGCACAGTATCTTGATTAACTAATTACGGGGTTCACCTCTAATCCATCCAAACACATTACAAACACAGGTTAGCTATGCTGCCAGGGCAGTTAGTGCGACACATCCAGTGCTAAGCCTCCTTTGGGGATTTGGGGTGGAAATCTTTTGCCTGAATGCAGGAACCCTGTGTGACGAGGTGCCACATCTGTTTTAAAATGAGACGAGTTGTTCTCGTAACTCCATCGAGACTAGCTCTGCAATCACTAGCATGGGTGCCGAGGTACCGTGTTTGAATCCAGAGGGCTACGTTAGCCATCAAAGGTTATCTGAGATTAAGTCTGCCTCTGCTGGGGGGGGCTTTTTTCAAACCGAGCCTCTTGCCTTCTGACAGCATTACATCCAACTTGCAGAATAACATCCTGAAGGGTCTAATTTTTTAGGTTTACTCAATTTGCTTCAGTAATGAGCATTTCTTGCAGGCTGTATTAGATCGCTTGTGCTAACCCAGGAGAATAAAGGAGTAGAGATTATTTTCTCTATGCTACAAAAGAATTAAACCTTGTAATAATAATGGGAAATCTCCCTGAAGATTCAGCAAACTTTCCTCTTCTCTCTTCTAAACCCCAAAAATTCTGTCCTGAAAAATCACAATTATAGACCTTTATTATACATTTTTGAGGAGTCCAGTCAGTTAAAGAGTGCATTTTCCATCCAGAAGTTGCCTTCTCTTTTGAGCAAATCAAGAAATAGTTAATTATGTATAATTTTTTTTTTTCATCCAGAAGGAAAGGGGGGAAAACAGACTTTTTATCCCTATTTGTAAGCCTGTGAAAAACCCTTGCATACAATCTGTCAGTCACACCTGGATCCGGAGCTGCCTGCATTAATTATCAACTTTTCTATGTGTTAGTGCTAACATATGGCATTTAATTACTCCCTCCAAATCGGCAACGTTGTGCCACTCAGAATTTCAAAATTATTTCTTCAAGTTTTCACTAATAAAATAAATAAAAATAAATTATAAGATCACTCAGCTACACCCCCCCTCCTTTTTTTTAAATAGAGAATTTTGTCATTTTCCCTGAAGTGGTGATGCTTTGATCCATTTAAGAGCATAGTGTCCTCAAGATATGTGCCTGAAAGTATTGACTGTATTCAAATCCTGATCCAAGAAACATTTAAGTATTTGCTAAATTGTAGCATGTTGACGGCCACAGACAACTTAGAATCAAGCATGTGCTTATGTGCTTTTTGGCATTAGAGTGCAGGAACCCCCTTTGTTTGAAAAACGGAAAATATCCTTAAATGGACAAATACTGTGAGTAATTAACAGTCAAAATGAATCTAGCAATGGTAGAGCCTTCAAATTCTTGAAACCATGCTTTTCTGGCAGGTAATTCCTAAGCAAAACTTTGTAGATAGGTTAAAATCACCACCTAGCTAAAGGTGGTCAGACTAGACCTAGTGGGTGATCAGAACAGGACACACCACAAAATTCATCCTCTGAAAATCTTTCAGGGATGTTACATTTCTCAACAATAAAAGTCTTTTCAGAATCCTCCCAGGTAGACAAATTAATTAGATCTAAAGGCAAGTATTTCCTCCTTAACTCTAGCTGCTAAGAACTCGGTAGAAGAAATGAAGCTTTGTTTCATCTGCACGAGCAGAGAGATGACACAGACACATGAGCTCTTGTATGCAGGGAAGGAACGAAGATGATTGCATAGTTCTATCAGCCTCCCAGTTCCTACCCAGAAGAAAACAGATCTTCAGGTTGCTCATAAAGTCCTAATCCTGCGGAAGTGCCCAGGCACTTAGTCAAATGTATACAGGACGTGCCTCTTCCATACCCATCTCCCAGTTTCCATGAGGTGAGCTTGGCCTTTTGTGCCAAGGGACAGATTTCTGAAGTGATGCCTACATCTAAAGACAGGAACAGTGATGGGAAGGAGGAGCATTTCATCCTGGTACTCCTGGGCTTGGATGCTCATTCAAACCTTTTTGCAAGGACTCAAGATGGGGAGGGGACATCTTATCGCACAGCAAATACTGTTGTTTGAAAACCTCTAAGATGAATGAGGGGACCTCTCCTTCCTCCCTGTGGAACTTGAACAGGTCTCAAGCCTTCACAAACGTGTGCAAGATCAGAAGAATTGTAATGAGTGGTCAACCTCTCCTACATATCTTTCCACAAGTTATCTGGAAATTTTGACCAAGAGAATTTCTTTAACCTCTCTGAAACTTGAGAAACGCCACTACTTATAAAATGTTGTGGGATCCTCCCACTACTCATAAATCAAAGGGTTTCAAGCATTCCTCAAAAGCTCAAACACCACGGATCATGAAAACCAAGATGCCTTGGCATACTTGCTTTCTTTTCCCCTTTGAACTTACCAATCTGGTTGAAGAGGTACAGTTTACAATTTGCTGTTGGCACAGATAATATACCTCCTCAGATGGATAGCCTGAAGCATATGGGAAACACGTGCCAAACAGGCCTTCACAGCCCCCATGCTGCTGTTCTTTCTCTTTTTGGCTCTCCAAGCTGCTTGCAAACTCTCACCTCCTCCATGGATCCCACGCCTACGCCCCATCTTTCCAAGGACCTGTACCATTGTTACCATCATCATGGTATTAGTTCACCTTCTGTTTCCCCAGTGATTAGAAAAGAAGAGTTCACCACCCCCAGAACATGCCTACCAGAAGTATCTACACCCTTCAGGAACCTAAATTTTAAAAGGTATTTAAATTGACAATTGCAACCTCTGATCTGTCAATGTTTGTTCCCCAAAAAACAAAGTCAGGCAAGAAAAAAAGCAAAAAAAAAAAAAAAAAGTCAATCCCTCATAGTTTTCATTATAGGGATAGGTGCAAGAGAATACTCTGAAGATTACAAGTATTCCCACAGTGCAGACAGAAGTATCATGCAGATAATCCCATTCTAACAGCAGCAGCGAGGAGCTAACCTACCCTGCTTTCCAAGCAGGTGCTATGTACAGAGCAAGACAGAATTTGCACAATTCCCCATAGCGCTTTGCCAATACGTTCAATCTCCTTTAGGAAGAAAAACTTCAGGCAATTAACAAGTAACTCATTGGGAGTCTATTTTGGCCCATTGCCTCTTATTTTTCTACTTTGCCAAGGAACTTGAGGTGAAATTTATCTTCGAAAGAACCACACGTAGAGGCTATACTTAGTTCAGAGGGTCCAGGCCAATGTTCCTGTACCTAAGGGAAAATTTTGCCCGCTGCAAGCACAATAAATACTAGGGAGGGGAGTTTGGATTCCAACAGCAGAATTCTCCTTGACTACAGTGGTGCTTGAAAAGTTTGGTCCTCCTGCCCATGCAGGCACCTTGGCCTCTCTTCTGAGCATTCAAAGAAAGCAACAAATCATGGCTAAAACTCAACCCAACAGAGAGAATATCACTCCCTTACAAATGGGTGATGGCTCAAATTTCCTGCACTTGTGGCCAGTTTTGTTTTGAAAGTTGTCATAACAGGAAAGCTAGCATAATGTGAAGTTTTAATTTCCTTCCAAACTTTATAATCCTTGGAGAAGCCTGAAAATGGGATGCACTACAATTAGCAAAAAAGAAGCCTTAAAAAAGCCTTGTGGAGAGATTTAGAGCCCAATCATAATTTACATTTGCAGGTATGTAGATCTCTAAGTGCACGGCTTCTGCCCTGATTACTAATTAATGAGGTGCAAAGATGCCTGTTGGAGGAACCAGCTCTGATTATGTGGGCCTTATGGGAAAATGAAGCTCTTGCAATCTAAGAAGGCAGATGATATCTTTAACATATATTTTAGAAAATTACAGGAACAAATCAAGGGGCAAAATATACACATGTATATATTTTTAAAGAATCACAGACAGCCAGGCTGCGTTACCATCCGATTATCTTATTTCCTTGAATATACAAATCTGGCATGTTTAATAGATTTAGCATGCCATCTATTTTGCATGTCATATACATCCACTTAGGCAGTACCCTAGTATTCTGAATGGATATTACTGTCATTATAGCATTCATTTTACAATCGTTGAGAGGAATAAGTATACAGAGAGCTGCAAGGTGGGTTTCCCAGTTCAGAACCAAGCGTATAATTAAAACCTAAATTTGGCTCAGATTCAGAATAGCATCATTCTATAAAAAGGAAGTTTAGGCAAATGTTTAAGGCCCATCAGCTGCTCACATGGTTTGTTAACCTGGGAATGTTTTTTGTTTCTTTTCTTTTTTTTTTCTTTTTGCCATTAAATTTTCATCTCCATCTTATCAATAGCAGGTGCTCCTGCATCACCTCGCTGCTAGGAGAACACAAGGGGAAGACGGATGTAGCAAGGTAGACCGTGACATACAGCAGGTACAAGGAAGGCCCTTTTTCAAAACATTTCCTTCTTTCTTTAAAGCTGAGGATAAGTGGGAGGTCAGAGCAGGTCAAGAGCTTCCCCAACATGTCAGATGTAGGGCAACTACCTCATATCGTTTTCACCACACAAGGAGTAAAGCAAAAACTATCACAATATTCTGTTTGCTTTAGTTTAGAGAGAATCACAGTTAAGTAAAAATAAATTAAACACATACCATTTGACTTTTCACTATCTGCGGGTTTCATCTGAATAGGATGATGCATCTAAAAACAAAAATGAAAGAGAGTAAGGCAGGTTGGATAGTCATAAAAATCAAGAAACATGTTTTTAATGAAGGGCTTAAAGGATACGTGATTAATATTAAACATGTTGAAATGATATAAATTCAAAATAACACTATATTATAGGCTTTTAAGAAAAAATAAAATGGTAAAGGAGCATTTTATAACCAGGAAGATTAAAAAAAAATAGATCATTGGGCCCACAGGACTCATATAAAACTTTAATTTGCTGTATCTAGTTTCAGAAGACCTCTAAAGTTACAGCCCTCATTAGTTTATGGCATGCTTGGTTTCTGTTTTACCAACTTTTTTTCCTTGAGCTCAACCACTGCCAAAACTGAGATGGAATTTTCAAGTAATTTAAGAGCTAGCAAGCATTTCAAACATACTCAGAGGAGCTGAGTTTGACAAATGAACTTTGCTTGTAATTAAAAAAACATGTGCTGATTCTTTCAGGACTGAAGAGGAAGAGACTTATGCTTCCTATAATAGCTTCCTATAACTGTTTAGTATCTCATCTTTTTTTTTTTTTTTTTTTTTAAGAACACATTATGCATTCATTCATAAAGCTTCCATGACAACACGGCACAATTCTGGCTTCCATAAAAACTCCTAATACTTTTTTCTTTTCACCCTCTTCCTCTATTCAAGTCCCTCTTACTGCAAAAGAAACCAATCCCTGTGTGCAGCACGCTATGCTGAACAGCACATGGCATCCTACCTTGGCACACTCAGTATGGTGTGTCCTCAGCTTTTATTACTAAATGATGCCCCCCCCCGCCCCTCCGAATTGTTGATAACTCTGACAAAATTTTTTACGAACAGTGTTTTCTGTTGTTTCAGGAATAGCAACACCACAACAGTTGAGCTTCTGATCAGAATGTGTGGCATTTCCACTGGACGTTGGCTATAGCCGGCCCTATGTCCACTATGATGGATTCAGGGAAATTTTCTTACACCTCAAAAGCCTTCAGAACTGACCTCACATTGAGTTTCAATGTGGGAGACGTTTCAGCCTGCAAAAAACCCCACTTGTCTTTCATCAGGCTCTGCAAAATTGCTGGGATTTGACTGTACAAACCTTCCGGCAGCAGCCGGGCCACTGCCTTTTCTCTCCTCAGCAATTCCTCACCACTTCACGTGAGCATGTAAAAAAATCTATGCTCTTTTTGCTTTTGTATCATTTTTCAGTACAGCAGAGCCAAGTATTGCCTGAAAATGTCAGAGGCAATTCCATTTTTTTAACAAAAGACTATTGTGGCAAACTTTGGGAAACAAAAACAGCTGAGCAGGAGAGAACATCCATGCACTCATATCAAATGTGCTTTCAAAGCAGCACAGAAAACCAAATCTGCATTGCTTTTGGTGGAGTCACTTAACCTCCAGGGACACAGTTGCTAGATTCTTTAGAAAATATAAAATATTGCTGTGAATGTTTCCCTAAGACTTACTCAAAGTCCAGAATGCTCCCTGGCCCTGCAAATCAATGCATTCCTTGTACTGCTTGCAAAACTCCCCAATGTGCCCTAAGGAAAAGGCAAAGCCACAAGGTGGATGTAGTCACCAGGATGCATAAATTTGCTTCAATTTTAACAATTCTGTTCTCTTTGAATCATTTGTTTCCCAAATGGACTTTAATAGCCCAGCACTTGTCTGCCACCACTCTTATTCGATCTAATTTATAGAAAAAAGGGAACTTGTATTGTACTCTATCTTCTTTAACTAGTATTTAACATTTATCCTGGCATCAACAATACATAGGGCACTGCAGGAGACTTCAAATTCACGGGAATGTGATGCAGCACGTCCACAGTAAGCAAAAAGTGAAAGAAGAAAAAAGGTGTAACTTGTTCCATGAGCCCGTTGCAGGTATTGACGTCTCTGCGGAGCAACAGAGTGGTGAGAAAATAGAGGAAAGAAAAATCAGTATTGTAAATTTGGGAATATGCAGGTTATAGAAGAAAAACCCAATGCAAACCCAGACCTTACGTAGACAGAGGATCTATCGCTCTTTCTAGCTGCATTTATATGCCCCTAAGTGGAGATACTTTGAATAAAGGCAATTCTAACAACGTTGAAAACCTTTCACTTTTCAAACTGCCTGAACCAGAGAAGCCAACTTTAGACCAAATTGATGTGAAGAAGTTATCTTTGCAGCCCCGACGGTCACAATATAAAGATCAGCGTTACCTGACAAACACAGTTACCACATCAGAAATCATCCTCTTCTGTTATGCATAATTACCCCAAGTTCATTAAGTCAGTAATCTGTTTTGTTGGCAAAGCAAGAGGCAAGATTTAACAAGATGCTTCAACTGGGTTTTGACTTGATTTCAAAGGTTCCTGCTAAAAACCCTATGGTCCAAATTCTCTTCACACCAGCAAGCCGAAGTCAGGAGTGATGCTGTAGTGCTTAACAAAATTATATCGGTGCAAAACTAATAAAAGATTCAGATCAGGCCTGGAGGGTTTAAACCACAGAATACCCATGGTAAAACGGATGAGATACACAAACATGGCTTCAGCAAAGAGGAAGGTGGAAAAATACGTTACTGACAGTTTCCTAACATGAGAGGGCTCGTGTTGAAGCTTGTTTAACCCTGACCATCACCAATTGATACGTTAACAACCTTTAACACTAGATTCAATAAAACATGCCATTTATAACCTGAAATGGGTTTTACAGAGTCACTGGTTCGCATCTCATTATTAAACTCATTGCTGACCTCTAGAGACAACTGCCGTGACAATACATATTATAAGCCCTCTACCCATAAAATATTTAAAAGTAAGTGCAAAAAAGAAAAGAAAAGAAAAGAAAAGAATGAGTCTCAAAGAAGTGTGCAGTGAATAAGAAAATTAAAGGGGCAGAGACAAAGGCTAAATAGGTACTATCCTTTCACTCTGCGATGAGCAAAAAAGAAAATAATCTGTGCATTTTATATCTTGCTTGTATAACTGCAGGCTATAAAATAATAAAATAGCTGTGCTTTCCGAGGCCCTCCAAAAGATTATAGATGATATAAACCTGTTTCAAATTAGATGCCACCCACTAGAATCATGTCATCTACTGAAATGAAGGATTTCATGTCTTATCAGAAAGCTGTTATTGTAGCTATACATCACAAAGCCATACACTTATGGATCTCAAGGTAAGTGATTTCTCAGTATGTCATGTTGTCACACAGAAAAACAGGAAACATTTTCTTCTGTGCTTGAAGAAAGCTTTGCTTATAAAAATACAGTATTTACGAACGCACAGTTGCAATTAATAAATAGGCAAGAGTGAGAAAAGTAACTGCAGTAAATAATTTATAGACATTAACATCATCCTGTGCTCAGAACCTATAGTAAAAGAAAACAACACAACTCTCAAGCAAGTTCTTTCTGAGTGTGGGCAGCTTCCCGCAGCAAGCACCACGCATGGGGATATTGAAACCGGACTGGAGAACAGGCTGTAAGGAATAACCTCTCCTTGGCAATATTTGAGAGAGCTCTACAGGAGGCAGTTGTGCAGTCAGTAACGGCACGACCTACCTTTCCTAGAAGCGCTCTCTACTCATGGGTCTCCAAACACACCATCACCACTGTTTACAACCGAGAGCAGGCAAATGCCTGTTGCCCAAGGTTGTGCGGTGCCTTGTGGCAGCGCTGGCAGCAAAGCAGAGGCTCCATCCGCTGCCTGCGCTGTCGCGGAGGCCGTGCAAAGCCCGAGGCCAAGCACGTCACCGCTTCTCCTTGGGCACATCCCAAGCTGATATGGTCCACAGGAACCAAAAAGGAAAAGACACAGTTGTCAAACGTGCAATCCTGAAAATCCCCCTGAAATCAGTGGGAATCTGGCCGCCAGCTATGTCGAGGGCAGCAGCAGGACTGAGCCGTGGCCTAGAATTACAATTGACTAGTTACATTTTTTTTTCCCCTTTTTCCTGAGTACATCCCACCGTATGTAAATATAACTTCAATAGAGAAAAAAACACAGCAGAGCAACCCAAAAACCTCTCAAAGGCACGTATCTTCTCCAGCTTTAGAGCCTCAAAGTCATCTTTTCGACAATAATAACGCTACCTATTTACATTCTTGTCAAAGCCATGTGACATCTGCATGGGAGAAAACAAGCCGGCTAAGAGTCTATTTCTGGCAAAAATATTGCAAGGAAATTAGATTAACCTGGGTGGAATTCTATCTGGGAATTTGGAGTCTGTCGTGGTGATTAAGTCATCATTTCTGTCAGATTACTCTAATCGGCTGTCAAATACGATTCCACAACCCCATCTGTAACTTGGCATCCTCGTTATTCAGTCGATGTTACCTTCTGTATACAAAACAAACACCAAACAAGGAGGTGTGTGCAGCCTAGCATTTAGCAGAGTCATTAGCTGTGATTACTATTGTGTGCTTGCACATTGCACGAGGAGATCAGCTTACGGCTTGTTTTATTCAGTCGGGGGATGCTTCAAATCAGGTGTAATCTTAAGCCCGGAGCGCTAGGGGTGAATGGGGAAGAACTGTCTCCAGGCATGGCCGAGCATGGGATTGGCACGCTCTGAGTCACCACCGCATCACCAGCAATTGCTTAAATCTCATTTCAGAGTTGTTAGCATATTTGGTGGAAAGGCTTTTGGGCACCTGCTTTCCATCCATTTTCTGAAGAGAAATGGGCACTCAGATGTCCTAGGTAGGCTAAAAACTTCCTGCAAGCTGTAATTTCTGCGAGTGAAGCAAGGTTCGTATGCTGAGGCAGTCGACACTCTAAATGATCTGTATCGGCTGGTTTAATAAGAGGTTATTTTGTTATATATATGAGTATGTTTGTCTTACAGAGGACTTTGGTGATTAAAAAGCAGGAAATGCCTTTCAGTGGAGATGAAGGAGCTGATGGGCTCGATTTGCTGCAGCTGTGTTGAGTCTGTGAAATTCGGGTGCCCTCAGCACCTCTGAAACTCTGGCCATGTAATTAGACTATGAAAGATCATTATTTTATGGTCCATTGCAAAAACACCTTCACACGCAATTACTATATCTATTAGCAGCTTTTATTCTCCGTTCCTGCCACTGCAGACTGCACGTGCCTCGCTCCCGTCATTCCTTGTGCCTTGAGGAAAGAAAACCACTCATCAAGAAAGGATCCCGAATGCATGTAAACCTGCCAATGCCATCACCCAGCTCAGTACGTCAGTCAAAGACCACCTCCTAAAAGTCCTCTAAAGTTAAGCACAATGTGACTTTACACCACGGGAGTTTAGTGGATGTGTGTGGAGGACGTTATCCATGACTCCTCACTCCTTACCATTCCTCTCATCATCTTTCTACAACCCTTTAAAGCCATCATCAGATTTCTAGAGCTCTTAGCCCTCTTTAGACCTGTCCCCCTTCTCTCTTCCCTGCCATCTGCCATGGCTATAAGTTTCTAGCCATGCTTCAGCTCAGTTTGTCTCTTACCTGTCACCCTCGCAGACCGCATTGCGGGGAAACACAACACAAAATTGAGCTAAACCTTCCCCCAAGCAAAGGGTAAATTTGAAGAACTTGGGTTACTTGGGTAACATCCAAACCAAACAAACTGCAATAAGATTAAATGATGACAGCTTGCATGTATCTTGTCATTTCTAGCACTTCGGGACTTGCTTCTTGCTAGCATCAATCATTGTTGAAGCCAAAGGGGACTTCCTTCACGTTTTGTACATCTCAGAATTGTAAAATGGCAGGAGAGAATGTGGGAGAGAGAAGAAGAGATGTCAGACCTTAATAAAATCCTAATATTCTTCTTGGGGGAAGGATTATAAATCTATAGACTTTTTGGAACCAATATGAAAACCAAAGAGGAAGAAAATATTAAGGAGCAGCAGGGACAGGCTAAGGTCACGGGAGAAGAAAAGCACCTAAAGAGGCACCAGCATGAAAAACTGTGGGAAAAATTTATGTTCTTTGCCTAACTCTGGTCTGGGAATGAATTTAAAGTTTTCTCCAAGCTCCTGATCCAATTAGTGAGTGCAGCTTAATTAAGACCAGTAGTCCAAGGAAAAGAAGAACCCAAATCTCTACCTGCCAGGTTCCTGAACACCTTCACCCAGTCTGGAATTCAGGAAGGCATGTATTGGCCTACCAAAAGACTGGGGAGAAAACGGTCCACAAGCACCAGAGAATTAAATGACTTCCAGTGTCTTCAGAGATCATTGTTTTTCTGGATTATTACATGCAGACACCTCTACATACACGCCCCAGCCCCTCGTTTCAGCTCTTAGCTCCCAAGTTTTTCGGTAGGATCTTTTTGAAGGAGGTCTTGAACATATTTCTAACATCACTTCAATGCCAACTGGTTTTGCTTTTTTAAACCCTTGTGACTCACAAGTAATACAAGTTTCCCAGAAGTGAGAGAGGTGTATTTTCCTATCGAAGAGAACTGTTTAGAACGACTTCTCTAGGGTCAAACTAACTTGAATTACACAGTCAATATCTGGCTACAGCTTCATGCAACTTCTCCGGCAACCAGGGACAGTCTCTGAGGCCAAATAAATACTATTGAATAAAAGAGACAAGGGATCGCTCTCTGGCTCTTAAGAGAAGCGGTGTGGCACAGCTTGCATTTACATGGCTATACTTCTCCTTCCTCTCAAAACAAGATGCCCTTGTCCATACTGCCTAGTGGGAACAGTGTCTAGCCCATGTTATTCCCCCAAATATGCCCACACACCAGGCAGGAAAGTGCTAACCGGCACCGAGACCAATGCCGTGGTCCTGCTTGCTTTACTGGCACAGGCAGAGCTTTGGATTCCCAGTATTCGTTTAAGTAATTTACCTTAGTTTATTCACAGGTAAAAGGAGCATACACGTGCATCCATCACATAGACTCTCACAAATAAATGCAAAGCAGTAGCTGGAACTGCCTGAGTGATGGCATAGCCAGAAGATTGTTTGCTGTCATCCTTTCATAAATCCCGATTTAAGGGATTTAAACCGTGTTAGGTATTCATACAATTTTAGTAGAAGAAGAATGTGGTCTGTTACTTGGCCTCCTAGATTACTGTCAGACATATATATATATATGCATATTTTGGAGACAGAGTGAGAGGGAGAGAAGGAGGGAGGGAAGGAGGAAGGGAGAGAAGCAGGAGAAAATGAATATTGCTGGTGGGTGCCAAATATAGTTCATGCGGTAATGCATAACATCATTATTTTCTATTTAGAGCACAGAAACAAGCATATAGCTTGCTTAAAACAAGTTGTTTCTTTTACCAGAGAACACTAAAACTGCTGAAATTCTATGACTTTTGGAAGCTTTCCAACTCAGTCATTTGCAATCCACTACATTCTGTGTTTTAAATTCAAGTTAAATTGAACATTAGCTCAAGAGACTAAAAACAATGCTGCGCTTTAAAATAATAATAATAATATTCTAGCGATCCCTTCCACAGTCACCCCCGCATCCTGCTGTTCCTCCTGTGCATTTACTAATTAGGCTATAACACTCGGGCTCCTTTAAAAGTTGTACCGTCAGATAGAAATGAAAAAGTTGGTGGTCTTAGGAGTGACAACTTCACTTCCTAATGTACAAATAACTACTGTTGCTCTGTTAGCAGTTCTACTCCATTTATTTAATTCCTTCATTTCTTACCACCCACACAAATGGCAACAACTGCAGGACACATGCGAGCCAAACGGAGTGAAGATAAGGAAGGGGAGGTATGACCAAAATTTCTCTCTTCAAAATTACATGGAAACCAAAGTGATTAACTATCTTTTCTTCAAACAAATGAGCCTTTACAGAACCTATTCAATCCTAAAAATAGACATTAAGTGGGATTCTATATCTTGTTGGGAATAATGCCTTGGGGATATTCTGTATCATCCATGCTTAAAAAGCAAACCCATTAGACATCTGAGCAAAACGCCAGATATTATTTTAACAGCAAGAGTTATCCATCTCATCTGCAGCGGCAATAACTTTTGTTGACATTTTGCCAATTGAAGTTTGCATGCCAACGGTTTTTTTTCCCCCTTTGCATTAAAACGATAAGGCACAGAAAGATAACAGAAGTCTCTCCGTGACATTAATTGACTGAGTTTTAACACCCATTCAAAGTAACTGCGAGGAGCAAAAATTACTGCCCACGTTTCCGAGTGGAAAACGAAGCGCAGTGAAGCAGCGATCTGCCCAGCGTCACGCAGGGAGGCACTGCGTGGCCCCGAACGACTGTCCAAAGGGAGGCAGCCGAGCTGTCCGCACCGCGGCAGAGCCTGAGCTCCTCACGCTCTAACCCATTTCTCCTCCTAACCCCACAGCGAGGTGCTTACTGCTGCTATCTCTTTTTAGGAGAAAGGAAGACGATGAGGGAAAAAAGGCACAGAGGCTATACATGATTCATCTGGAGTTATTCCACAACCAAAGCCAAGTCTTTCAAGCCAAAATCTCGTGGTTTTATCACCAGGTATAGCTAAGGCATTAATGAGCAAGTGTATTCCACACAAGCTTTTTTTTTTTTACTGTATTACTCCCTAGATACCCTTCTCAAGAGGTAATGTAAGAACCTGAAGCAGTGATCCAGGATAGCTGGAGGAACCAAATGCCAGCCAAGCTGTCGTGGGTTTGGGATCTCAGCTAATAACTAATGCAGCCTTGCGCTGCATCGGGTGGACTTGCACAGCGTGATCTAAGATGCCAGGACTCAGTTCCCAGCATGACACAAGCCTTACAGTCAATGTCTCACTCGACATGACTCAAGTGTTCTGAAGCCGTACTTTCTTCCATCTCCCTAGTTGGGCGTTGGCTTCCAGAAGTCAACAGGAGGTTGAGACTTAAAAAGGAGTACTTTTCCTTCAAATCTAAGAGCACCACTCCTCTCCACTCCCCCATATTAATGTTTGGAAAACAGAACGAAAGCAAAGCCAAAACACACTAGCTATTACCTCATCTTCTATGAAGTCTTCCCAGCTCCCATGGGAATGAAACAGAGGTCCCTTAACCATCCCAGAAGGGGAAAGCAGCACAGCGGACGCTTGTGCTTCCTTGAGTGGTCTGCAGAGGCATATTGCACATTTCTTCTCCTAGCAAAAGTCAAATCCCCTGCTTAGGAAGCACTGACTCCTGACAGCATGCTCAGGAAAGTTTGCCCTTCTCATTTATGACTTCAGGATCTTTGAAGACTCAAGACAATGTTCCCATCTTAAAAAAACCCTCTCCTGCTGCCAAATGGAAATCTGCAAGTAGCTCAGGCTGTGGGCACCATTTTAGGATGCTAATGTTTGAGCCTGGGCCACAGGAAACTCCTCCCTTTCCACATAAATCCCCCTGATTCCACATGAACATCTATGATAACTTTTAGAAATTTATCAAGAAAACAAAGCAATCCTCTACCCCCTTCTCCTCCTCCCCCAAAAACACAATCCCAAACAAAACCAAAATAAATTCTCTTTTAGGCTACTGATGACCGTGAAGAAATTTAGTTTAAATGAAAGGTTTTTAAAAACATGTAATGGCTTTTGTAATGCAAAACACAAACTCGGCTGTGACTGAGGGCACGGCTACCAGGATATTAAATGCTCATTTTGCAGAAGTTTTATTTTAAGATTTACGTTGTTCTGTGCTTGCATGTACTGTCTCCTTTGTGAACTATGCTCTGGGAAAACACCATGTGATTATGCTCAGCAATATCCTCTACCTTTGCCAAGCTGAAATTCAGAATAACCCTTTAAAGGGAATGACCAGTGACAGCAACATTTCAGAAAGGCAAGAAAGCATAGTCAGGGTCCTCTGTTTCTTTCACAACGTTATCTCATCTACACTTATCTTCTCCATTTTTGGCTTTCATTCAATAAGAGAGAAACCAGCCTCGACCACTCCCTCAGGTTCACATCACAGGTTTTGCTGTTCATTTACTAAGTGGATCTTCTGCCTGACTTTCTGCAGCATGGAAGGTCACCTTGATCCAACAACGCCCTTGGTCTCCTCTTCTGACAGAAACTAGAGTCTATTGTTGGGTACAAAACTCCAATTCTATGCTATGGGACTTTTATTTTTTTATGTAAAGCTTTTTAAAAGTTTTTGTTGGAAAGCTTTCATATTTGCATTAAAATGTACCAGCAAGAACATCTTATAGCTAAAAAGTGTGATTGAGGTAAGTCTAAAATAAGCTCAAAAAGCATCAAAATTATAACTTCTATCGAAATTCTACCTTTTAAATTAGAGCAAAGGGTACAATTTATAGAAACAGTTGGCACTGATGATGTGGGGCTGCTGCCATTTTCGCTTAGCAAAGGTGCAGAGCAGTTCTGCGTCCAGAATACATGTCTTGATTCACAATTCCCACCTCTCCAGCAGTCAGTCAGGCAGTCAAATTCCTCCCTGTTACCAAACACAGACTAATCCAGATTTCTTCAAAGGTCAGATATGAGCCCCAAACTACTTCTCAACACGCATGCCTCTCTAAATATTGCAGTGAATAGGCAAAGCATTCAGGTAGAAAAGGGGTTTTGAATGAAGATGTCAAAAATCCTACTGTCCTGACTGAGATCAGCTGGGCTAAGTAGTACAGTTTTATTGTTTAACCAGCAGAGCCATAATATTTTACGCAAAATGAGGATATGGCTCATAAATTCTATTTAAGCTCTCCATGAGCTGAAGTTACAGGAATTTTCCACAACTATCCAGTATCAGCATCCAAATAAAAGCTCTCAGTGTTATGCCAATACTCTGCAGTGGTGAAATAATCTGGCTGTGGAGAGAGAATGAAAAAAGATAGCTCGATATTTGATCCATCTATGAAAACAGAATGTTACTGCAGTCTCCAGCCACAAGCCTACACAAACACACACTGTCCACACGAAAATATGAACATCTAGTTGTCTATACATAAATTACAAACAGCAGTAAGAATCACATTAAGTAACCATGTAATTTTTAACCACCCTTTGTGTGAACTCATTCTGTTTAATTTTTTAGCATCTCTCTAGCTAATGTATTTTGCCAGTGCTTTCTTTGGGATAAGGAAAGTATTTTTTATTCATCCTAAACATCCAGTATACATTTCTAATGCTAATCTTAAGGAATTCTAATGTATTTAAATATTTCCCTCAATAGGTGCTTGAGAAGTTAAACAAACAAAAAAATACATGGGCAACATTAGCAGAAACATATATTTTTGAAGAATGAGTCAGTTCCAGCTGGCTCTGGTATTTGGACCGAGCTGTGATTAAGCTTTCATTAGTAAAAGGGACAGTATCAGGAACAGTAAGGCCAAAATCAACCTGCCTCCACCCATTTGCAAAGCTCTGAACTAGCATCAGACCCCAAATATGAAGCTTAATGCATTTTTCCAGAGATTGGGCCCCTTGATCCCCTTGAAAAAAGCACCAACGTGCTTCATCTAGTGACTGTAAATGGCAGTATGTGAAAAGCTGTTTTCCCTTACATGTTGCTATTCTACTCAATTAGAAGTTTTCTCTGCATTGTGCCCCATGAGTAACATCTTTATGCGCAACTTGCCTAAAGGTCAAAGAAATCTCTTTGCAGAGATGGCTTCAGGTGAAACAGCTGGAGGCCATGGAGAGCTATCACGAAGGTCCTCTGATAAAACCAACTGAGCTCAAAGCTCTTCCATCATTCATCCTCCTTGCTCCAAAGGTAGCATTTGGAGCTACTGGGGAGTCTTGAACTCCAGGTTTCTTGGCGTATGCTATTTTTTCTGAGCAGGGCTAATGCAGCCTGAGGGCTGTTGCAGCTTCGGTGAAGCTAGCAGAGGGCAATGAAAGCACAGGGGAAGACGGCATGGGTGCAGAAAAGAAATTTTCACCGAGTCACACCCTCTATTTTTGGCTCTCATGTCAACAGGGAGGAAGACAAGTGCCAGACATGAGAGCTGTTAGCTATCAGGCTACTTTTAAACTGGGATAAATCCATGTCATTCTTTGCAAAATGAATAGGGTCACAAGAGGCAAGGGACACGCCTGCCTCAGCAACCCTCAGAGCCCCCCAGACACAAGCATATAAGCACAGCATTTAAACTGACTCTAGCTCTTACCAACATATTTCTTTTTGGTTAATCATATATTTTTGTACAAATAGAAGGATTCTATATTCACACAAGCATAGCAGTTTCTTTCACTTCTTAGCAACTGCAGAAATGAGAGATGAAAAAATCCAGTAGCTCATCTCGAATGACTTAATGCCAATACAGGATTACTGCCTATCATATATTTTCTAATTCTTTCCTACCCCAAATGTCCCTAAGGATTGGTATTTAACTTTGTTTCTTTTAGAAGATTATTCTAATTGGACAGATACTGTTTTTTTCCTGATACTTGATCTAAGTTTTATTTCACCTCTTATGACAGTGAATCCTCAATTCTGTGTACAATCAAAAATAATTCCCATTTGTCACTGCCATTTGGGCAGTACTGGGCCCTGGAGGAAATAAATGCACCATCTACATCCATGCTGCTGTGGATGCTTGACAAGGTACTCCCGCAACAGCATTTATCCTCTCTGTATTCCTCGCAATATTTGAAATGAACATACTGTATAATAACACAGCACATTTTCCTCTAAGGTATTGTCATGAATTGGCCACAAAATAATATTAGTTGCTGCCTGGCGGATACTTGCTCAAGTGATGGTCTAGAACACAAACTCCCTTCAATCATTTGAGCCATTCACAGTTGAATGGAAATATAAAGGTATCACGTACCTCGCATCTCTGCATGAGGCTGTAATCCCATTGAGAGATCCTGGCAGCAGTAAGGAACACTAGAGTGTTTTGTTTATTTTCACGGCGGAATTACAAGCTTCACTTATGGAGGTACCTGACTTTCAGTTCTTAGTTTAAAACTAATCTTATCCTCTGATTAGCGTCTTATTTCCCACAATCTTATTTTCTTCAACCCAGAATCCTATGTTCTCTGTCTTGAAATCAATGATAAGGCTCTATTCATACTTTCTTAAAGATCGTTACAGACTTCCAATTATTCCTTTCAGACATGAGCTGCTTTTTTTCTTTCTTTCTCTGTTTTTTTCCCTGTGTTTCTCCTTCAGAAGAGAAAATTTCCACTCGCTGCAACTTGTAATGGTTGCAAGTGGGATTGGGTGCGCATTCCCAGAATGAATGACAGAGGCAATGTATTAATGAGATTCCCTGATACATTGCAAATTCCATTTGCAAAGAAGCAAAGTTGCTTATTCTAACCCCTGCTTGCGTATCCCCCCCTCCTGCAACGGGAGATAGCCCATCTCTGAGTTACAATAGGGCTAGAGCTGGGATTGACTGCAGACTGCTTTAATGCCACTCTTAATGACAACTTGTGAAGATTAGGAAGTTGTCAGAATCAGATATCAGCAAAAGCTCCAGCTTGCTTTGTGAAGTCAGTCTGAATTAATTAATGGGTAGCTTTCCTTTGATATTGCTTTGATATTTGGCTGCAGCTGGATAAAAATCAACCACAAAGGAAGCTACATTTTGTTTACCACTGCTTAAGACTGTTTAGTTCAATGGGTTTTTTTCTTTTGCAGTTTTTGGTTTTTTAACATCCCTGGCACAAGGCAATAGAGATAGGCTTTCGCTAATAAATGGAGTTATGGTGGCATGTTTTTCAATGACTGCTTCTCTCCGCTCCTGGAGATACTCAGGCTACATTCTAGGAGCAAAGCCATTACTGATTTCAGCAAAGCTGCAAGTGAAAAGATGGACCGTTCCAAAAGTAAGACAAACATGAGCCTTGCCCACTCTGGTACTGCTTTTCCCATTAAGTTATTTAACACTTTAATGATATTTGCTCTCTGTTTTAGAGGGTGCTGATCACTTGCTCCATACACTGACAGCCTGAAATATAAGCTCTGCAACTAGGGGTTCTTCCTTAACCTCTCGGGGTGGGAATTCACAGCCCATTTTAGTGTCTCTAAAGGTTTTGGATGTCTACCATGACAATCAGATGAACACATCTGTACCCCAAGGAGATGCTTGCACCCAAACGAATCCCTAAGTATTTCTAGCAGCCCCAGTGACCCTGCTGGCAAGAGGAGAAAGGATTGCTCTGCACACCACAGGGGAAGAGCAGAGAAAGAAGTGGCCCTTCCCTTCCAACTAAACTGATGAAGATGATAATTTCTTCCAGAGAACGAGCAAAAAATCAATTATCTCTCTGGGTCTGCAAAGAGTATTTTTAATTAGGCAGAATATAATTGCCCAAAGTGTGTTATTAGAGCAGGAGGCTCCATCAAGCCACCCAGTTTCACCTGGTTTTCCAGGACATATTATGGGGTTTCTAATGACCACAGATAAGACAGAACTTATGTTTTCTCTCTTATCATGTATGTTGTCACGTACAACAGCACAATGCATCTAAACTGCATGGTTCATTACCCGATTAAGATGGGAGAAAGCTAGCTAGGGATGCCTCAGCTTCCCAGCACCACCATGGGAGAACAAACGCTAAAGAAGACAACATTGCATCCCTTCGATAGCGATGCGCAGAGCCACAGACCACACAGCAGAGGTCTTTGAAAGAAGCAGCACAGCTCACAGGGTTGGACACAATGGCAGAAGGATGCTGAACAAACAATCTCTCTGTCATAAACATGCCATGAAGCCCAGGCTCTTTAGTCACAACATAACTCAGATCCATGGGTGTGAAACATTGCTATCGAGGCAGGTAAATGGCATCCAAGGGCATCTCTAATGATATTACTTCCTGATGCCTGCAACATTGTTTATGATTTGCCTTTCTAATTTCACTGTTGTAGGAGTAGTCAGACAGCTAGGAAGGCTCCCTGAACTAGTTTTTCATTACAAAGACAACTTTAATAGCGTGTGTCATGGTGCTAATGAGGCTGACTGAAGCACCTGTACTTTCTGTTCCGGATAACAGAAAACAGCTAACACCAGCAGGAGGATAAATAGCTGTTTAAGAGAGTGCCTGTGCTATTATCCTTAGCTAAGCATCCCACCTAAATCTTGGTGAGCTCTGCAATACCCTGGAGTACTCCAGTGATAGCCTCTCAATTTTGTTCAGTTTTCCGTTCCGAAGTGCACAGCAAAAGGTTCTCCAGTCAGTGATTTTTGGGTACCCAGCTTGAAAGTGATATCCTGTGAACAGATCCTCCAGCCTCGCTGAATAAGATGTTCCAAGTTGGACATTAAATTCTGGAGATATTTTGCAAAGTGATGACCTCAACTATCCAGACTTATGGAAATCGGAGGTAAAGCCCAGTGTCACACGCCAGAACAGTTTGGCCTTTTGGGGATGGGCTTCACATTAGGGAATTTCTCTGAGGTTAAGCCACTATTATGCGTTACTTAGTTTCCATCCCAACATTATTATACTGCGAAGCTGCACAAAAAAAAAATCCTGAACTATTCCAAAAGAGCTATCTAAAAAAGCTAGCGTGCATCTAACTGCATTTGCAGCTGGGCTAATGTGCTCTTGCTTCTCAGCAGATATGCTACACCAGGGAAAAGCAACAATCTGATATGAATGTCTAGGATCTGAAACAGCTCACTGATGCCCATACCCTGTGCAGCTCTGCACCCTCCTGACATAGCCCAGGGGTTAGGCTGGGGCATCACCCCCCCGAGTAAGGCAGCTCAAGGTTTAGCCTCCTTCTCCCAGTGCTTCAGGTCGATGGATCTTCCTGCACCTCCCTGTTCTTGGAGAGTATCTTCCAAATGTTTGAAGCTTTTCCAAATAATAAAAATACTTACTAGAGCATGGACTCATCCAGATATCACAATTCTTGAGTCACTGCCCTCAGTACTAGGCAACCAAGTGAATTTACTTCCTTTCTCTCAACCCCACGAGAGTTTAATACTTTCATACACAGTGGAACAGCTTCAAGAGGAGAAACAGTGATCTCCAATCTCAACTAAGTCCAGTGGTGAAGGCTGTTAGGTCAGTTCAAGTTAAATCCTTAGAACAAACAAGCCAGAGAGGACACGAACAGCATTGTCCTGCATGCCAGAAAGCTATCCTAATGATCAGGCTGTACGGGAAGGTGAATCTGGCCCCCATCCCTCATTGAGAAAAAGGGACAATATAATTATGAATTAAATGTTTTGCTCAATTTAGAGAAGCTATTTTCACTTAGTCAGTATTCCTCTCTCCCTACACCTGCACAACACTCATCGTTCTGCCATTAAGCTGCAAGTTTAGCTACTTACAGGGATTTCGTTAGGCTCCTAAGTCACTTATTACTGTTTTATGAATTCAGGGCTGGTGATCCATTCTGTGTTTCACAGTAATGGTAGATGCAAACCCAACCTTTCTACCGAGGTACCTGAAGTTAGTGCAAATACTGATTTTTCATTTAAGTGGCAAAGCCAGTGCAACTTTTTTGGAGGGGTAGAGGTGGAAGGGGTGTATTTGCGTCATAAAAAATCACTTCTTCTGAGCTGGACAAAATGGATCATTAAGTGGTTCCGTTTGCATAGTATTTTAAAGGAGGAAATGGGCCAGATTCACTTTCTCAACATCATTCAATGTCTTATAGCTCAGTTCCTAGGAACAGGCACTCCCTGGGAATTCTCCGCTTTCCCATCTGGTTATTTTTATCATTTAAACAGTTCTAAACTTTTTGGATCCTTCATTAAACAGCATTTGGCCATGCTATATGAATTAGTTTAATTTGTCATCATAAATCAATCACTCCAATCCCTTAACTAACTTAATTGCTCTTTGAATCCCTTCCTGTTTGTCAAAATCTCTCAAAGTCACTGATATCTCATATTCAGGCTATTATTCAAGTCATATTGGATGATTACCTTTTTATTACAGGTAATTTTTACATAATGTTCACACAGTACTGACAACTCATAAGGCCTAAAGCAGAGAAGGGAACTGGATATTAAAACACTACTCCAGAAAGGAGCGTGCCAGGATATTCATTAGAAATGAGCAGAGCTCATGATGTAAAGTGAAAATCAGAAATATATTTGGGTTTTTGCTTCTTGTTGGACAAATGGTATTTTATCAGAAAGTGAACGTGGATTCATAGTAAGTCGTCATGGGCGCCTGCATTTTGAAACAGATTATTCTGAAGGTTAAATAACCTGCTAAACCGATTCAGCGCAGCGCTGAGATTTCTCTCCCACATTACAGCCCGTTAAGCCCTGTGCACCTGGAGGGGCCGTAGCGCTGCCTTGCCGATACATGCGGTACCCACACCGTGGCACGCAGCAAGACCAAGGGTGTTTTACACTCCACGGGAAACCTGAGCTGGTCTGCGGGGGCGAGGGAAAGCCTCAAAGCGGACTGGCGTCGTGCTGATGACTGTCAGCCTGGTGTAGGGCAGAACAAACGCTACTGTGAACAGGCGCCGAAAGAGAAGAATAAGTTCCTCCTTAAAAACGAGTTTTTCATATTCTACACCCCTGAATGGACCCTGAGGTTTCCTTACAGCCAGTGCAGAATACTTGGGGGGAAGTTCCCTATAAGGCAGTCCCGTTTCCCTATCATGTAAACGGCATTTAATAAAACCAGTAGTGATTCTTACAAGGTAAAAACTGACAAATCTTTCCCTCAACAACATCTGGCAAAAAAGGAAGCCATTAATATTTTACAAGACAGTTAGATCCTACAAACTCCACCTTGCTTTAAAATGTTAAGAGCTTTCTCAAAAACTGTATTTCTCCATTGTTAAACCCTTAATTAAATTGATTCATACAGCTAATGTCCTAATTTCATGCCAGAACTTCAATACAAAGGGTTTGCTGCTACTTGGAATATGTATATCCCACTTGAAATAAGAACCACGTAAACCATTTAGACTGTTAAAAGCATAGGAGTGCTGAGACCTAAATCAATGTGAGCTGTTAATTATTTCTGTGATAACCTTAGCTATGAGGATATATGCAAAAATATACATAGAGGCAACAAATAATCATTGCCATGTCAGACGAATCTAACTTCAAATACATAACAACAACTCCACAGAGTTTTAGGTGTAGATTTTACAAACAGATTCCCATCGATTCCTGACCTCAAATAGCTTCTGCATGGGATTAAAGGTGTATTTATTCAGCTATTGGGCTCCAAGAATTTGACCACCATATAGTGCTCTTGTGTTACCTATCTGCCCTTAGCTCTTGCCAGGAAATCCTACCCAATTTACTAGTTAGCAAAACAGAGCACATTCTGTTTTTAAACTAATGCATGTTAAACTAAAACAAACAAAAAATGTCAGTGCCACCAAGGCAGCTAAAGCAGTCCCTGCATACAGCTCTTCAAGGTTTGCCCTCTATACAGATGCCAGTTTTCACTAAGCAGCAAATTAGAGCACGGGGGGACTGAGATTATTACATCTAACTGAAGGTACAGAATAAATTTAGATGGGAGGAATTTACTGGATTATTTTGTTTAGGGAATAGAAGTTAAACACCTCTAACAAAGCCATCAG
This sequence comes from Mycteria americana, assembly GCF_035582795.1. Classification (NCBI taxonomy): domain Eukaryota; kingdom Metazoa; phylum Chordata; class Aves; order Ciconiiformes; family Ciconiidae; genus Mycteria; species Mycteria americana. The sequence goes on along the minus strand of NC_134365.1, from coordinate 6,862,971 downwards.
ATTCTTAATGAAGATGAGACTAGTTAAGGCCTCAGTTCTACATCTCATCCCAAAGAAGCACATTTCTAAGATCATTATTACATTCAAATTGAGGTTTTTTTCTTTTCTCCATTCTGCCTTTTAAAACAAAATCCAAACCAACGTTCCAAGAAAACCTGACTGTAACTTGAATAACACAAACCACATCCCTATGAGCTAGGAGATGAGCTATGCGCTTGCATGTTATATTTGAAAAGACACATCTGGAAATTCATGTTGTTCATTTACAAGACATAAAAGCTACTTGCGATACCAGCACCAAGTAAACAGAAGAGAACTGTCCTTATTTCGTTGATATGTATCATATATATCAATATGCCTGCATTTCTCAAACACTGTATATCTTCTTCTCTGCCTAGTAGCAATCCTACCATAACAAGTGATATCTAAATACATTTTGGGGGAAAGATAAAAGCTGCATTATATGACAAGGAATATTATGACTAACAGAGAGATTATACTAATCATGAGTAAAAAGAAGATGTTTGATCCTACTTATGCTGAAAGTTTTTAAAAATTTAAAAAAATCTTTTAAATGAATTTTATCCTCAGGAAAATGATTAAAACCAGAAAAGCCTCGAGATGTCAGCTGGTGACATGTTTTTCTTCTTTATCTTTCTTTTTTGTTGTTGTTGCTGTAAAAAAAAATCTGAGAGAATACAGCAAAGTGCATCATTAACTTCTTATTAATTTTATAATACAAAGGCAATTCAGTTAAAATAGTGGTGCTGCAACTTTAAATTACAGAACTAGCTTGGTATTTAATGAGAGATTTAGCACAGCAGGGTTTCTGTTAAATTAAGTTGTGCCTTCACATCACAGTGGGAAAACAGGTGTATATTGGTTTAGAATTATGGAAATGTTGACTAATTCCAAGGCTTGTAATCAAACAGCAAGGCACCCTGCAATATTTTCTTCCAAGATTCTGCATTAATCATTTATGTCTGGTCTTATTTTCTTCATGTCCACTAAAAGGGTGCAGCTCAAAGGAGCAGATAAAGCGTTCGTGTTTTCATGTCTCTGTTAAGGATGAGGTCCACGCAAAAAGTAGATACAGAAATAGAGCACTGCAGGCTTTGCTCAAATACCTACCTAAATTAAACTGAACGTGCAGTCTTGGAAGAGAGATAAATTTCACACTAAAAAACCACTTTTTTGGCTGAGTGCTGATCCAAAACCTGCTTAGCCAGCCACATGGAGCGGGTCTGCATTTAAGAAATGAAAAGACTAAGCCCAGAAATAATCTGGCCTCTATCATTTAATGAACATAGAGGTATTCGCCTTCACGCTTCCACAGAAGTATGGGTTATACCTGCGCGCAGGTAAAAGGCAGGCGAGTTCCAACCGCTGCAGCATCCCTGCAGCCCCCTGCTCCTGTATCTGCCATCATTCCTTACCTTACACTAATAAATCACCTGCCTTTGCCTCGGATTTTCTTCCTGGGCTATTTAAGGATGCCTCTTATCTGACGCATGGTGGTATTACAGTGAAAGTGGAAGGCACGGATTCTTTTGTTTCCAGGAGACACCTTGTTACTGAACCTCCTACATACCATATCTCATTTACTGGAGGCAAGCTGACACCTGATTCCCAAACGAACCTGATCCAAATTCATCCCTTGTTGTAACTCTGCCAGAAGATTGCTTCTATTTGCTCCGAGACTGTTTCACACATGGACCTATCCACTAACGATTCCTGCTCGTTCGGTGAAAGCTGCTTAGTGGGCCACAGCTAACAACATGAAAATTGCTAAAATTCGTATAAGGAGAATCCTTCCACTACTGTGAAGTGTTTTCAGCACGTGGGCCACAAGTTTAAAGCATGCTTAAACAAAGTTATTTTGGGAATACACAGATGCAGCATAACAGTATCACCATATATGCTGAATGTCAGCATGCAGCACGTGCAAAATACGGAATCTGTTATATAGTATATGCCGAATTGTTCTCAAAGAGAAGTAACAAATCTGTATTTGAGTTGCTTCTCTTTATTAGAGGCTTCTCTTTATTCTCTTTATTTATCTACCTTTGAGAAGTAGCTATAACAACTTATCTCAAAGTAAAATCTTAGTATCTCTGGTAGTATCAGGAGTATTTTTGAAGCCCAAGCCCCAGAGTCATGGGAATGTAATTTTCACATGTCCTTAAAAGAAAAGTTTGTAACCTCACAGTCAAGACAGAAAAACACAGCTTGAAAAGATAAGTTTTAAATGACAAAGAGCTAGAGGTAGCATTAGAAAAAAATATTCCATTTTGGGGCTTTATTTAAAAAAAAAATCAAAAGGTTCAGTAGTCTCTTCAACTGCTGCATGCTCATTAGCTGTACAAAAGCGGAGAAGAAAGGATGCCCTGCTCAAGTAAGATGCGATGCAGAGCTGAGCCAGCTTTGCCACCTGTACCTGGGGAGGTCAGGGAAGGAGTCTGCCCCTCCAAGTCACCCGCTGGGATAACTAAGGTCTCGCAAAACACAGCAGCCTGCTCCTGGGGCTCAGGGAAGAACAGAGGAGCAAACGAAAGGACTCTCTCTGCTTCTGAGGGGAGGGATGTATAGATCTCATGGTAGAGCTTCAGTGTAGGGTCCCACGCCCTACCTGGACCCAGGGGTGCTGGCTGGGCAGGGTGCTGCTCCAGCAGCTCGGGACCACCTTCGCTGGAGTGTCCATTCTACCCAGCCAGTCAGCACAGCTGCTTGACTCAAAGCACGTTGGAGAGCAATTACACAACGCGGTGGGTTAAGTGCAACGTTAGCTGAATTGGGTCAGAGAGCATTCATCCAAGGGCTTGGCATTTTCTGGCAGTGGGGATGGGAACAAACAGCTGGGGTTGCAGAGCCAGAGGATGCTGAGACTCCACCTGAGATCCAAAGGGGTCTCAAAGGGAATCGTCCCTCATGGCCTTCCTTTCTCTCTGAGGATGGCACATCCAATCCTCTACACCCTCCAAAGCCAAGCCTGCCACTGGGACACTTGTAAGGTCTTGACATTGTCCCTTGCAAGGGCCAGTTGCTGGAAAACATCACTTGAATCTGAAGTGCCACAATTTTTCTTTTATTTTCCTGTAGCTGGTCTACCTGTGCAGATTTCCTACCATCCCCTCCAGCATTTTCACTTGCAAATGCCTCCCATTTTACCTTGGTGAATTAGCAGGACTCACGGGTAAGTATCTGACAAACTTCTCTACGTTGGTCATTTCTATGACAGATGAGGTGGCTTTCCTAACAGGAGTTGCATAAAGTGAGCTGGCCAGATGTGAATTTTTCAAACACATAGTGTCCAATTTCACATACAGCACATAGGAACTGGAGATATTGGCCATATAACTGTCAGTCCAGTCAATGTTCTATTTATTTATACAGTGTTGTATACATTTATTTATTTTTGTGTCTGTAACCATACACTCCAACCATATACTTGAACACTTCCCCTACATCAAGAGGGAATATACCACCATCCTTTATATTTTTCCTTTCCCATCTCCAAAGTATTTGGCTATGTTCAGCAGAAGAAATGAAAACATTAGAACAAGAAGATTTCAGAGTTAAGTCGTGCAATTACCAGTGATATACTTCTCTCTATCTGAACAACCATAGGATAACACAAGCTACAGTTTATACAACATAACCACAACTGTTTTGACCACCGGTGTGATGTATTGGTGAGAACAGATTGCTAAGGAGAGGTGGTGGCAGGGAACAGGGTGACACTGTGCAAGCCGCTACGTGGTACCACGCTCTACGGTAGCCTGATGTGCAGCCACCACACCAACACGGTCAGGTTGTTTAGAAACCATGTGGATAAAGGCTGCATTTAACAAAGTTGGCTGTATTTTGTCTTTTCCTCTCCTCTCCCTTTTCAAACTAGAAGCCCCAGTGGTGCAGTGTTTTCCTGCCATATGTTTTTCCTCCCCCCCCTTAAATAAAAAAAATTGAATCTACCTTGCACTTCAGTAACTGCCTCTAGTCAGCAGGAATCAGCACTGTTTCCAGCCAAGGGACTTTCTACAGAAGAGCAACTGCCTTTTGAGATGATGCCATTGCTACAGGACTGGCACCGTTACAGGACAGACCATCAGGTTAGCCACCTTCCCTTGAAGAGATCAAGGTCATTTGGGGCACCAAACAGCATCTTGAGCAGAAGGGCTATTTGTCTGGCGATAAAATAATTAGGATCAAAAATTAAATGTACTCACCCCAGGTAAAGTTTTAATATTGTGCAGTGCATTCTGTGCCTCAAGAGCAGCTTTTCTTGTATAAAATGTTACGAAACAACAACCTATAGAGAGAAATGAAAAGCTTTCAGAAATTAGTGAGTATGATTTGTGAGAGTACAATAGGGAGCGAGAAAAAACAGTGGTTGAACAACACATTATGAAAGCTGGAAATGTGAATTATCATGAGGCTGCCTGAATGACATGAATAAAAGGAAGCTTGTGTGGTTTAAAATTAAAAGTCACCCCCTGTGCATTGCATCTATAGCACACCTACATTGTTAGTGAACTGTAATCACTTAGAAATTAAGTTAACCAAAATCCAATTGGCTTTGTACAGTGTAAATAAGGCTATATTTTTCTGAAGGCTCCCCGTCATACTTTGAATATAAGCAACATGGCAAGCTCAAGCAACAGGAATTCATTGTTGCATCCCAGGCAGAAAAACAGGTTAAAGCAGAACCTTATTTAAAGGGCCTTATACGTAAGAGCTAAGGTTTGCTCCCCACCATTTGAAACCAGGTAGGACTGGAGGTAGGACACTCATCAAAGTTGCAAGAAGGAAGATAAGCTACGGGAGAATTCACCACTGGTGGGATAGTGGAGGCTGCTGATGGTAGGCAGCACTAAGTGAGGCTGCATCCATCTAACCATCAGTAAAGCAGTTTTAGTTGCCTTAATCCCTTGTTTGTCCCTTTGGCAGCATGGTCCAACTAAGTGGTCTGTGGGACCAAACACAGGTTGTTGCCACTTTCTCCATTGCAAACATGGGAAGTTAACTCTTCCCGCAGCACATGCAACCCAGGCAGCTCAACACCTGCCCCAGGGTGAGGTCAGGGCTCACAGGGAGATCCTCAAGGGACAGTTATAACATGATAGGCATGGGACAAGGCAACAAGGACTGAGATTCGACTTGCTGCAATCTGTAATGTCCCACAGTAATGAAGCTTGCTCCCAGGGATGCACAGGGCATGTGCGGAGACCTTACTGCGGGAGGACCTTGCATCCACGTTGCAGGTGGGATGCTCAACACAATATCCCAGCTTGTGACTTCAACTTTACTTCCAGCGGGAGGGAAACCACTTTGAGAACATCCCTTGTGCACTTACATGCATACCACAAGATTGCAGGTATAGGAAACACAAGGAAAATTCACACGTAAATAGCTCCCACCCAGCACAGTAAATCAGTGATGTAGGCACACCCTTAGAGCCTGATCTGTTGCTACTCTGTCCATAGGGGAAATAGGGTGAGGCTGAATGCAGCCCTTGTCCTGTGGACATGGGCAGCCCCTGCTTTGGAGCCATGTCACATTAAGAAGAGACCCCAAATCTCCTGTAGAGCTCTGTGGCTGCAGACGGGGTGCTCGGTGACCCAACTGCTATGGGGAGAGGAAAAACATGCTGGGTAATGCTGGTTGTGAGGCAGAAATGGCTACTGAAGCAAAAATCTACTTCGTATCAAAAAACATGATGCAGATTTTACTGATGAATCAGAAAACTATCCTGTTCTCTTAACTGCAGATAGAGATTTGTTGCAACTCCAGAGAAATATCAAAACCATAGAGTAAATAGGAGAAACCCCGGCTCTTGAGCCTCGGTGCTCCCTTGGAGCGTGACACAGATAAAATAATCTGTCCTTCGGGCAGTGAGCAAAGCTGTTGCTTGCACCAGCTCCCTAATGTTGACCAAGGTGAAACATCACGTCCCACCCGACATGCCTGCTTTTGTTCAACCTCACAGCATCCCCCTAACAGCAAAGGAGACGTAGGAGAAGGCGAGCACAGGAGAACACAGCTAGCACATTTTAAGTAACCCTGTGGAGGTGGCCCATACCACACCTTGGAAGGAAGGGCTGAATCCAGAACTCCCCTTCTGCTGCCTCTCGCTTGACTCAAGCTGTGCATTGCACTGTGAATGCTCCCTCCGGCTTTGCAGCCGGGCCAGTGACGACCATTACCTTTATAACAAGCAAAGGTAATCATGTATTCCCAGCTGGAATACAGCGAGTTTATCCCTAACGCAGAAAAGCACTTGCAGGCAATACAATACACAGGCAGGCAGGTAATGCAGACTTAACACAGCTGGGAGAAACACTTTTCGTACTGCCAACAGGTTCCTTAAAATTTCACAGTTTATGATAGAGACGGTTTAATAATTATTTCAGTGAGCCGAACAGTGTTCGGCAGGGATGATTATTACAAACAGCCGCAGCCTGTAAGGTTTGTGCTTCCTGTGAGTGTTTCTAAATCTTCTATTTCACTAGCAAACTGAAAATTTAAATTATTTTACTCCGGAATTAAAATGGGAAACAAATCTGAGTTTGTGACATTTAATAGCGTGACTTTGAGGAAGTATTGCCATGTTTTTCTATCCTGCCAGCCAGCTCCAAAGTCTAGCTTCTACTATTGTGTCTCCCATTTGGTTTATTAGCTTTTTAATCTAAAGCTTTTTAACCAGGAGAGAAGATTCAGAGGGGAAAATATCAAGCAGTAGTCATGACTTTGCAATTGCGATGTCCTTTACCATGGGTCTGAAGAGTTTCATTTTAGATTTCAGCTCTGCGGGCTTATTTCGATAAGGTTTGAAATCTATTGGTTTATCAGTCTTGGCACTACTTGAAAGAACTGCACTTGAAAGATGAATATGCTGTGAAACACCCTTTAACTAGTCATTTTTAGGAAGTAATAGCACAAGAGAGAAAAATGTCTCTGTGAATGAGGACTGCGAGAAAACAGTAGCATAATGGGAAACGTGCAGATGTTTCAGGCAGGTCATTGGACCCTGACAAAAATGGAGCCTTCTAAGTTCACAGATTGACACATCTGAAAATGTACATGGATAAAATCTTTCTCTGGACTCATTTTGCTCATAGCTTCTTTAAAAACCACAACAAAACAGGAGATGTTTTGCTGTGGTTTGAGGAGAGCATGGGCACCAGTTGTGGACAACTGATTCTGAAGCTATCTGCTAAAGAGGTCAGGGTTGGACTAAAGAAAAAAGAAAATAAGAAAACACGGAAGAACAGAAAAGGCAAAAGTGCACACAGTCCCGAAGGAAATGCTACAGCTCAGCCTATGGACTTTCCAGAGGTGCTTGCTGCCAAGTTATGCAAAACCGCTGCAGCTCTGAAGATGCCTCCAGTGTAAAATCCCTTTGGCTCAGTACCACGTCCCGTAGGAGAAAGTACCAAATTCAGCCCTTTCTGCAGAAATTTTGGAAAGGAAGACGCCTGTGTAAGAGGACAGGGCAAATCTGTGCTTTAGGACTGGTAGCTGGCCCCTGCTGAAAGACAACTAGGAAATGACTTTCCTTCCTCCATTTTCCCTGAGAAAATGTAATACTGCCAAAGACAAATCAGTGACACCGCTGGAAAAGAAAAAGTACATTTCCTACTAAGAGAAAAGAAAAAAAAACAACCCTCCTCTCTCCAGCCCCCTGCACATATAATCTTGGCTTCATCACCAACAAACTTGACAGCAGCTTGAACCACAACTAAACTTTTCTGACATCCAAATAACTCAAAGCCTGACAGTGATAACCTTCTCCCCTCCTAGTCAGGACAACTTAAAAGGTGAATTGGTTTGTGGACATGGTTTTGCCCATGCTCAACAGCCTGAAATACAGCCCAGTTTAACTCCATGTGGGCTAGTATCTTCTCGACTAAAGGAACAGGAGCTTGTGCTGCCAGTCAGTGCCTCCAAAGCAGCAAATCTCCTGTCTTTTGGTACGCTGGTTGTGCTCTACTTGGAACTGTATTTACTACAGCATAAGACATCTCTTCTTTGTACCTAGAAAAAACAGTGAATGAATCATGCGGATCCCTACAGTCCCTTAAGGACATCAGCAACAACTTCATGGCTATCCTGCCAGATGCTTGAACAGACTGAATAAAACCTGCCACCCCGTGCTGCACAGCGTCTGATAGCAACAAACGGGCTGCCCGAGAAACAAAGGCAGAAACCAGCCCTACTTCTCAAAGCATCTGACGAGAAAATGCCGCAGTGTGTACACTACAATGCTCAACTTCAACACCTCATTAAAAAAAAGGGAAAAGATCTCTTATTTCAGCTTGTTTTCTCTCTCTCTCTTTTTTTTCCTTTTTCTTTTTTCAAAGGAAATTTAGTGCCTGAAAAAGACCTCAAGGTCCCAGCCACTGGGAGAGAGTTGACACATTCAATTCTCCATGACACATTCAATTCACAAGCCCCTGCTCAGCCTGCCAAAGGCACCAATTAGCACCAGTGGTGGAGATCTTATTTATTTAATTTCCACAGAAACTTGTTTAGCAAGACACCGACAGGGGCAAACAGCCTTGCGTATGGCTAGAAACAGCTTTACTTGAGTCACTGTCAAAGATGGCAGCAACGGATTACACGGGGATCATGCAGCCGTGGCTTCACTAAAGCAACCATTTAGAAGTTAGGGATGAGCAAAAAAAAGAGCAAATGGTGAGGACTCTCCCACCACTGTACCCGTGAATTTCTGCTGACAGAGAACTTGGGTTTCTGGAGAACATTTGTGCGCATTGTGGAATTACAACAAATTGCAGTTTTCACCATGAAACTTCAAAAAATGCCATTCCTCCTATGAGCAAGAGAATTTTTTCAAAGAGCTGCTAGTGACCTCCCGCAACAGGACTTCTCCTCCCATGCGACTTCTGCTTTATGACCCAAACTAGCCGCCTGGGAAACCCTTGCCCCATCCACCCAGTGGAGCGGACACGGCTTTGTTAAGCTGTAAGATACAGCCACCTGCCCCTGTACTCGGCACTGGTGAGGCCGCACCTCGAATACTGTGTTCAGTTTTGGGCCCCCCACTACAAGAAAGACATTGAGGTGCTGGAGCGTGTCCAGAGAAGGGCAACGAAGCTGGTGAAGGGTCTGGAGCACAAGTCTGATGAGGAGCGGCTGAGGGAGCTGGGGTTGTTTAGCCTGGAGAAAAGGAGGCTGAGGGGAAACCTTATCGCTCTCTACAACTACCTGAAAGGAGGCTGTAGAGAGGTGGGGGTCGGTCTCTTCTCCCAGGTCACAAGTGATAGGACAAGAGGAAATGGCCTCAAGTTGTGCCAGGGGAGGTTTAGACTGGATATTAGGAAATTTTTCTTCACCGAGAGGGTTATCAAGCATTGGAACAGGCTGCCCAGGGAAGTGGTTGAGTCGCCATCCCTGGAGGTATTTAAAGGACGTTTGGATGAGGTGCTTAGAGACATGGTGTAGTGGTGGTTTTGGCAGTGTTAGGTTTACGGTTGGACTCGATGATCTTAAAGGTCTTTTCCAACCTATACGATTCTGTGATTCTGTGATTCTGTGACATCACTAGGAGCTCCCTCGTGTCATTATTTTCACCACCTTCTCCCAATTCAAGCACAGACTAATCACTCCGCAAGAGCTGTTTACATTCTTAATTTTGAACACCTAACAAAAGGAAGCTCTCCTCCACTCGGAGATGTGGCTTACATGGTCCTCGCTGGTATTTAACGGCACTGGGATCTGTGTAAGAGGCTTAATCTCTCAGCCAGGATTTCATGCTTGAACAAATACGGCAGCCTCCATCTTGCTTCGGGTGTGAAAATATCTCTTACAGCTCCCTAAACTGAATATATGGTTCCTAGTTTAAAATTACCAGGAATTACACGCATGCATCAATATGAGAAAATAACCCTTGGATGTGGACAGGAATGAAAACATGTTGTTCTATAAGATACTCTGAGGTTTTGGTTTGCTTGAAGAAAAACGTGCTGCAATTTCCCAGGCCTGAACATTTAACTTTTGGGAATTAAAAGAGAAAAGATACAGGAGGAAAAAAGCCTCATATTCATTGGTCTGATTTATGAGTTTCTATAGTTTTCAACTGTCAAAATTTGTCAGTTTGGATCTCTCCTGCGTTGTGCATATTATCACCTGCTGCCAGTATCTGAACCCTAACCATAGGGTATAGAAATACAAGAGCTTATCAGTGCGCCTGCAAAGCCTGCAACAACTTAAAAGTATGAAATTTGCTTTACCTTCTAGACTAATAAAATAAACACTTCAAAACAGCTATAATGATTATCTGATGATTGAACTCTGTATTCTTTTAGCAAGTAATGGAATCCTGGCAGACAAATTCAATTCAAAATACATTCACATTCAGGACATCAACAAAGTCATCATGTTGTGAATTGAAAATTCCTTTAAAGGCTGCGTTTGAATTCTAAGGGGCTGACAGATCAAGGGACTGAAGGCCCTGGAAGGCTAAATGAGTGAAGTCCCACTATGTTTCTTTCTTGCTGTGAATGAAGCTCACTTTTGTGTGTGCATTTGCAAGCAGAACAGGTGCTGGCTTCATACAAGCTTGGAATCTCAATGGGGACAGTAGCTTCTTGTCAATCCAGCACAGTTCAAGCTAGTTTAAGTTAAGGAGAATTTATTTTTCTTTTTCTTTTTTCCCCTCCAAATATTCCTGTCCTGATTTCCACGTTCACCCTTCCACTACCAAAATTTAAACATTACACTGCGATTTAACAGGGCTGCCTTTTCAAAGGGTCTCTTGCATTCCAGCTGTTCACCCGAATGCTAAAATACGTGCTCCATAAATCACAAACAGCTGCCTGAACAGTGTGATTTGCAAGCAAACCTACCACGACCTACACTGTCATTTTCCAAAAGGCAATGAAGACATCAAAAATTCTCTTCCACTAAAGCCACTGAAAAGACCTATTGCTACAGGAGTTCAGGCGCATGGTTGAGCCACAAGCTTCTTCACATTCGTTGAATTTGGTGCAGTGCAATGGGAGCCTTGTCCGGCATTACTTCTGTATTACAGATTTTAGTGCAATTAGCTAACCTGCAGGGAAGACACCAGTCTAGTATTAGGAGAGGTGTTTCAAGTCTTAGAGATTTTGGTTGGGTGATTCCATACAAAAACAGAGAAAAACATGAACTGCCTGAATAGCAAATACAGACATTCCTGACAAAGGAAAGCAAAAAATATTGCAAGAAATAAAAATCGAACTATTTCTGTAATTCTGCTGAACAGCAAAAGAAGGCGGCTAAGGCAGGGATGCATTTTGATTCCTCCTGTTGCTCTATTGTATATGGAGTCACTCGAGAGTATGATAGCAATGATTCACTCCCGAAGCGATCCCTGATAGAATTGCCATATACTGCAGAAATCAACCTTTAACGATGCCGCCTCCCAATTAGCTCAGGTTTGCTAATAGTTTGATATAATTGGCACCCTGATGGAAACCGTATTACCAATCCTGTCACCAGCCAGGAAACCGCATTGCCACTCTAATGACAGCACATATTATAGCGATGCCACTTCTAATATTAATACATTAGCTGAAGGTAGGCAGGGGCTCATATGCGAGAAGGATTCACAACCGGGACGTGCCAAATTCCACCCTGTGTTCTATTTTTCCTTCTGGTTACAACATCCAGGGCGGCAATGCACTAGCCCCAGCGTGCCCCGAACCGCCCCTATCACATTAAAGCACAAATGCTCCAGGCCGGTAACAGCCCTGTAAATGGCCAGTGAAAAATGATCCCACGGAGCTCAATTTTTTCTCTCCATGCCTTGCAAGTTATGACGGCCTTTCTGTTAATTGGCCACAAGTCCTAGTTTGCTGTCAGCCTTCAGCTGCACCGGGGAGCTCTTTTGGAGGAGTCGCACTCTGTCATTCCCGTACCCTTGTGAATACAAATGCTCTCTATAAATGTCCTCTGCCTACAAAATGGAAGTGGGTTTTTTCTTTTTTTTTCTTTTTTTTTTTTTTTGACCTAGATTAAATCTGCTGCATTTTCAAGCCTTTTGGGAAAGCAACTTAGAACTAATATGCACCGGTTCGTGTGCCACAACACTTCCCTATCCATTATTATGTAAATTTTGACTAAAGTACGACACAGATAGAAAAGATATCAAGGGCAAAATTGCCAGAATCTGCTTTTCTTGCTCTCTGAAATAAGCCACTTATATTAAACAGTTTTAAATGGCTAATAGCTGTAAAAGTATCTGAAGAATTTCAATGTACATTTTTTCATATGGGACAATGACAGCTTTTGCAAATTCCTGAACTCTCCTGCTGACTGTGTAATGACTGGGAAGTGAATGGCCAGCATGCTGGTACTCTCTAGATTACTTTTGAAGAAAGGGGCCAACTTCCACATCTGCAGCTTGGTAATACTCATTCGATATTTGCACTAGATGGTGATAAAGGAGGAAAAAAAAGCAGATGCAGAATTAGATTATATACGTGGTGGCAGGGTAAATAAATACATACAAATCAGGTTTATAGCATCAAGGCAATTTCATGTCATTACTAACTAATCTGTCCCTAAAGAAACCATCGCTGCATGCTGGGATGTAAGCTGAGCTGTAATGGTCTGGGCTGACTAGTGGATGAGACACATCCAAATATAAACTCAGAAAACGCTGTGAAGGTGTAGGTGAGCAGTTGGTGGCATTGGACCCACACATCAGTACTGCATCAACACCCTGATCTGCAGGTTGATGGAAACACCACTGGCCTGGCCTGGGATGTTCCTCCTCTGCTGGCCCCTCCAAGCACCCACCCAGTGTAAATCCCTTGGGAGTCATTGCTTTTTCAGCCCTGTGAGATGGAAGGCTGTCAGACAATCAACACCAGCGAGAAAATCAAAGCACCTCTTGTTGAATTCGTGCTTGGTCCATTCACATTTCTGGATCTCAGGGGTAGAGAATAAATGGGATCTATAATAAATGGGACATCAGTCATATGGCTTACAATAAAAACTGCCAGTTAAGAGTTTTTGGAAAAAAAAAATTTCTCAAGTAAGTAGGACAGCAGGGGGAGAGGGTGGGGAGATGGTATTCCCGTCTCTAGCTCTGTGAGGGGTCTCCCATAGGAAGTCACTGTACTTCCTACCTGTAAAGTATAGAAAGAATACAAACAAAATACAGGAGAAACAAGAATTTTTTTTTTTAATTGAAAATCATTCTAAACAAGTCCTGTCATTATGTGCATACACTGTATCACAAAGAAATCTTGAATCTGGGGGGACATCTCAATGAAACTACAACACAAATAATTACTTATTTCTTATGCTGCCTTCTCCTCATTTCCCCTTTACCTTTTATTTTCTTCTTTTCCTTCCTATTCTCACACCAATTCTCCTTAATCTTTACTTCACTTTCTCCTCCCCTCCTAAAAATCCTTACTCTTTTCTTCCTAGCAGCTGGTCATTGTTTCCTTTTTCCCTTGGCCAGGTAACGATTACTGATTTGAGTTTACTGGCTTTGAAATTAATTAACATGTCCTCTGTGCAAGTTAACTCCTAAGTTTGTCCGTCTGCTAAATGCATCTTTGGATTTAGTAGAGAAAGAGGGTTCAGAGCACAGATGCTAAAAAAAATTGAAATGAAAAATTAAGATGTCCTCCCTTATTAATCCACTCTTGCAGCACAAAACTGGTGTGACACTGTATTTCAAATCAAAAAGACTCTACAAAGATCATGTTTACATAAATTAATGTAGGCAGGGACACATCTTTCCCTAATGACATTTCAAAAGCTCTAGCATCTCCAACCCCGATATTCACTAGTTGCAAATCAAACTTCCTAGCACACACATCTTATAGTCCTGGATTTCCTTCTATGTTTTCTTTCACTTGAATGCTTGAGAAAGATCACTAAAGACTGGTTTTCTCTGATAAGACTTCCAGACCACTGCTCTGATGAAGCCTCTAATTGCACTGCGACTCCTGAGAAGCCACTCAAGTCCTAGTTCAACTAGGAGGCAACTCTGTAGTGAAAAATACTCAAATAGCATAGCTTTACCATAAAATTATCCCTTTAAAATCTTCAGATCTTTGACTTTGAGAGTTAATTGCCATTTATAAACCTACACTATCACTATGAAAAAAACCTATGTTCAGTATTGGAAATTATTGTCACTGGTCAAATGCCAATGGCATCCTAGGCTGCATCAGGCAGAGTGCTGCCAGCAGGTCAATGGAGGTGATCCTTGCCCTCTGCTCAGCCCTGCTGAGACATATCTGGGGTGCTGGGTCCTATTCTGGGCTCTCCAGTACAAGAGAGACATGGACATACTGGAAGAAGCCCAGTGAACAGCCATGAAAATGATGAAGGGTCTGGAGCATCTCTCATATGAGGAGGGACTGAGAGAGCTGGGACTGTTCAGCTTCGAGAAGAAAAGGCTCAGGGGGATCTTTTCAATGTGCATAAATACCTGATGGGGAGGAAGTAAAGAAGATGGGGCCTTCTCAGCGGTGCCCAGTGACAGGACAAGAGGCCATGGGCACAAATTAAAATACAGGAAATTCGATTTAAACATAAGGAAAACCATTTTTACTGTAAGGGTGATTAAACGTGGTCACAGTTTGCCCAGAGAGGCTGTGGAGGCTCCATCGCTGGAGGTATTCAAATCCTAACTGGACAGAGCCCTGAGCAACCTGCTGTAGGTGACCCTGCTTTGAGCAGGGACTGGATGAGATGAACCCCAGAGGTCCCTTCCAACCTCAGCCAGCCTGTGATTTTGTGAAATGGCAATGAAGGAATTTAAGTGGTTTTTCCACAAAACGCCTACTAACACAGCTTAACTTCCTCAGAAATATATTGCAAGTTTATTTAACTTTAGCAGGCAACATCAGTTAAATTACTGTTTTATTGTTGTACGTATCAGTTGGGAACCAGCTCTCATTCACTAAAAAATTTCACATTCAAGATGAGTTTTTTCATAGCAAGAACACAGGAATTAATCTTTTTTTTTAGAAACAGAACCAGAGACGTTAAAATCTCACCATGGCCCACATTGCCACAGACATGCAAGACAGTAAGAAAGTCTTGCGTCACACCTTGTTTTCAGAAATATATCAAGAAATTTATAAATTCAAAAGCTGATCTTATGATGCATTTTTTAAGTTACAGTTTATCCAGTCCTGTTGTATCTGACATGATGAAGTTTTGTTTAAATCCCACGCGTTCCTCCGGTATTACTAGACCACCTATCCACCCACAGCCCTGCCAGCTCTAAAACTCTGAGCTTGTGTCTTCTACAGACAGCATAGGAAAGCCAGATCTAGCAGTACAAAGAGACAAAAGAGGAAGAGGTCCAGGGAGAAGGAGTTATAAAAGAAGGCATAGGGTGGAAAGATTGCTATTGCTGTCGATGAAAACCTATTAAAAAAGAACAACAAAACCCAACCCTGTCCCTTACCCAGGAACTTGGTAAGAAGATGGCACATGGGTTGGTTTCAACACTTGTCTGGATTTGGAAGACTTGGATACCATTTTTGCAAGAGAATCTAAATCTGACCTTGGATAATTCATTTCTAGGAAGAGGGTATTGAAGTTCTTCTGAAAATAATGTTCAATGCCCATCTGAATCTTTAGACACCTAAATGTTTTTGAACAATCTGGCCTTTAATCTCCCTGTGCTCCAGCTTCTCCTTGTAAAATAGAAAGAATAAAATGTCCTGAGCTCAAAGGAATACTGTGAAGAAACCATTAAAAAAAAAGAAAAAGAGTGAGGTAAAAAGATACTGCAATAATAGCGACACGAGTAACAGCAGAGCAATACTTGAAAGTGCTGCTGCCATCTAACCAACTACAGTCTGGCAACGCTTCCTCCAAAAGTTTGCTTATAAGAAACCGAAGAAATCAATACAAGACATTTGAGTGGGCTTAAGGGGCACTTAAGCAGCATGGGAAGACATTCGAGGTGAAATATTGTCTCAAAGTGCCCTGAGCTTCAGTCAACAAAGACCTATTTTCCCCCAACACCCAATGCCACCCAACCCCATATTTTACTGCTTTTGGCCAAGCCACCTAATAGGGGCTCCATTCTCTGCCGGTCGAAGAACTGACAAAGCCTCCACTCTGAGTCATGATTTGTTACAACATACACAGTATTTTCAAGGCACAAATTTTCATCTGTTTGAAAATTCGTTCTTAGAAATGTGTTACTTTTCCTCATCTTTAAAACTTGGGTCTAAATCTTTTGTCTGAACCCATCATACTCCCTGCTCTGTTTGCCCAAGATACAGTCAAACACTTTCAACATTATAAACCCTTACATATCTCGTGTTGATTTCTAAGCATTCACAGTTTCACTCTCACAGGGTCACAGCACATGTCAAATCTTTCCTACACTGTGTACACCTTCAAGCAGTGTTTCCTCTAAGGAGCTTCACTTTCCCTGAACTTGTTAGCAGTGACACATTTATCCCCCAATTAAGCTTTTTTATAATAATAATAAAAAAGCAATAGAAGAAATTCCTGGCAACTCTTCTACCTTTCTAGTTGGTTGAAACAATTTTTTGCAGATGAAGATGCAACTCCACAGAGCCTTTGAACTTTAAGCATCATCTTTACTTGGCTTTGAACTTTCAGCAGGGCCCATGATCTTTCAAAGCAATCTACTCTGCCTGTGGAAGCTTCAAACAAGGGGGGGGGAAGGCATGGTTAGAAAAAAATGCAAAAGATGGGGGTTTTTTTTAAATGTTTGATGCTCCTGGAAATAAAAAAAAACAACTGAGTGGTATCTGAAGAAGTGTATTCGGCACTCAAGTGTTTCCCTAATTAATTGTTTAGATGAGTGCTAAAATAAATGCAGCAGCAGCAAAGATAAACAAACCACTTTAGTAATAAAGCCATATATTTGTGCAGACACACAAAAATAAATGGCAGCGCTTAATGAGCACAAGCACTGAGAACGAAGAACACACTTCGTGTGGGGGATCCATGTTCAGAAAGCTCAAGCTCAAAGATATTTGAGAGGTGTTTCACAACAGCCTCCCAGCCTGACTCATGTTTGCCCCTGGTACAGCATCTTGTTTTGCACAGACTAACAGTGTAAAAACAAAAAAAGGGTCCTGATGGAGAATTACCGCTCATGTTTCACCTTGCCTGGGCAGCCTCATAGGAGCAAGGAAAATACTTGTGGTAAGAGATTGTTATCCCAGCTTATTAAAATTCTTCTTTATTTTTGTCTGATGATGAACTAACATAGAATCAATGAAGGGAGATGCAGAATAGATGTGTAACACATGTGCTTCCAAAATGAGAGAGAAAGGCTAAGATGATTCATACAGTCTTTTCCTTGTGACTGGAAAATGAGCTAATGAAGTATAAATACTGGGGGAAAGTGTTATCTTGCAAATCTAGGAAAGCAGTTTTAAAACAATTATAAAACTGCTCGAGGCAGGAAAATTCAGCTAAGCTCCCCTCCCAGAGGACAGCATTACACTTCCACATGTAATTCTTCCAAAGTTTTATCTGGTCCTACCTGTAGGTTTCCCAGAATCAGGCTTCCCATAATTTCCCTAGAAAACTATTTCACAATCTCACAAACATTAATTTTAAAGACACTTTTCACGGTAAACATTTTCAGCTTTTCTTAATTTCCCATTGCTATTTACTTCTTGAAAACCTTCCTAAATAAAGCTACTCCTTTGCAATATTTGTATAAATGATTCAATAACCAGAGCAAAACAGTAAAAACCCATGTATCATACAAATAAATATGTTATTCCCCCCCCAGAAGTCTTCATACAATTGATGGTTTGTTTCTTGCTACTATCAACCATATATGACCTGGAAAACTGATCAAAAAAATATATTCACCAATATTTAATATCTATTAAGGGAGGGGAATCTCGAGAGTGTATCGGACGATCCATGGGATGTGTCTCAAGTCCTCTAATTAATATCAGTTCAGAGCAGTCCAGACAAGATAGTACCATGATATATAGGCCCTATGGCTCTCCAAAGATCAATGATGTGGCATTTAATCCAATCAAGATTTAAAATAAATCTCCAGCAGCCTGTTTCCATGTTATGACAAGAGAAATACTTGGCTAGAGAGGTATAGGCTGTATGAAATGATTGGCAACTTATCAAGACAAGAAGAGAAAGAAGCTGAATGATTGGCAACTTAATCAGAGGGAG
The DNA here is from genome assembly GCF_035582795.1 of Mycteria americana. Taxonomy (NCBI): domain Eukaryota; kingdom Metazoa; phylum Chordata; class Aves; order Ciconiiformes; family Ciconiidae; genus Mycteria; species Mycteria americana. The sequence goes on along the minus strand of NC_134365.1, from coordinate 6,844,797 downwards.
AAGAAAAAATAGAGAAAAGGAACAAAACGAGTGCCTAAACAGCTATGTGTTGGCTCCTGCGGCTGTCAAAGGTGGCCTTGAGCAGGCAGCGGCAGGAGGGCTTACACTGAAGCTCGTCTGCAAAGTAGATGAAACTATTCAGTGCTCCTTGGCATCAATAGCATGCGGATCCTGAATGTATCTAATCGTGTTTGGAGTAGCATGATTCTGCACAGCGTTCTCCAGAGGTCACCACGGCAGCCACAGGAATACGTCCAACAAAATATCACGGATGTGCAGCTTAACGGTGCTTCGCTACCAAAGAACTCATAAAGCTTTAGAACAAAGTCCCCAGTCTTAGCTGAAAGCTAAAAAAAAAAATACAAAATAAAATAAATAAAAAAATCCAGGGGGTCCTTGTACATTATTTTGTCTTCAGCCTTTGCTCCTTCTCTGACAAAAGGCTCTTTCTTTTAATCAGTGTTCATTTCGCATAAAGACCAACCTGAACAATCATAATATTTTGGTAGCAGTATCCTTTAGTTAATGTTACAGTGTGACCTTGTCTTTTATTCAACATGTTATTATTGCTTAAAATATCTAGTTTAAGGAAAAACTATGCAAACTTTTCCTTAAGGAGAACGGAGGAATGGTGGGTTAGAGGTTAGATTGTCAAATAAGCTTTGCAACCACCAGTTCTTACTGGGAACAAGCATTGCTTGGTCTTTCCACAAAAAAAACCCTATTCATAGATGACTTGTATTTATCCACAGAGTGCAGTGGGTCAACAGAGAAACTGCAAAATGATGTCCTAAAAATGTGAAATTTCTTTTCCCACTTGAGACGGGGGATAGGGGAATAAGGATGCGCTTGGAGGGAAGTCCTGGTAAGATTGGGATCCATATCTTGTACAATATTTTGGCTCCCACTAACCCTTATTAGGGCAAATCTAAAGATATTTCCAAGCAATTTGAAATCCTCTGTCAGACTGCAGCGTTACTCACTCTTGCATTTTGTATGGAAGAAAGATAAACCTTAATGTATAGCAAAATTATTTCTGGAACTGCATATTGCATGTTTTCACTATAATGCATATCATAAGCTTTGGCACAGAGATAACTAAGCGATTACTTGTCAACCTCCTCTCATTCCATCAGTCTTAAAAGATAGGATAAAAAAAGCTTTTCATGTGCAACAGCAGGCTTCAGATTAGTCCTGCAGAGTTATCAAAAATGTGGAACTAAATATCAGACAAGCCCAATTTAAAATGATGAAACACTTCTGAATTCTAAGACAATTAGGCTGATTTACAACACATGGCCTGATACAATGTAGGTTTGAATCCTTTTTTTGCTTTTTAAAAGGGGACACATTTTTTCATGCTAGTCATAAATTAGTACAATCAAGATTTATTTCTTTTTTTTCTGAATATTCAAGAGCAACTCTTATACCTCCCAAAGACGTTTGTGGAAGATTCATACATTACCTGGGAAGATATACACAGAAATGAGTTACAGACCTAGGAAAGGCAAACCATGGCTACAGCTGAAGAACAGCATCATCTCCTTTTTCTGGGGCTTTTCAGTGATGCTGTGCTGCAGATTTACTTAGTTTTCACTGCTAGGTCCCTCATTTCTGCTTGTAAATCAAGGATTCTGGGGTGCTACGAAGATCAATCAGGTGCTTGCAGTTTTCTCCTCTACTCTTCCTGATGGTTGCTCCCAGCAAACACATGCATCTTGAATATTTCTGATCCCACTGGGCTGAGATTTAAACAAACATTGACATTGGCAATGCAACTCTGCCTGACCATGGTACTAAAAAGACATTATCTGTGTTTCAATACCCATTTAATTATTACCTGTGTTTAAAAAGAAATAGAAGACTGGAGAAGCTCTCGGTTACCACTGAGACAATGCTAGTGATGGCAGCAACATTGCTCAAAACCTACTCTGAAGAATATTTTGGCTCCTTTATTACAGAATACTGGAATTTACAAGACAAAACATAAAACGAAAGGTATAGGGCATTCACAACACTTTTTTAAGGCTTTCACTTTTGCAACATACATGGACAATGGATTTTAAATGAAAGTTCTGTTTCTCTATACTTAAGGGTATTAATATTTTAGTATGACTGCATCCGTGAATGAAGACATTCAAAAAGCCATTATGTTTTCAACTTAGGTTAATAATAAGGCTATTTTTCCACCCACTTTCTGGCACAGCTGTAATGTTCTTGGCCTCAAGTGGGAGGCAATGTGGAACAAGGATTAGCAAGATGGATGATATACAACATACAGTGCCAGTTCATATAAAATATTACTAGATTGGAAATGACTGTTTACTGTCTCAGTGATTACATGACCACTTTTTTTCCTTCCAAAGAACATACAGTATGTGGCGCTCCTCTATGCCAATAAAGCTTAGTGCATAGCACCTGGGTAATGACAAATTAATTTTTGAACTAAGCCTGATGAGGGGGTCAGCCAAAATCTTAGGCAGAGTTTATCCCCAGTACTATTTTACATGACAGAAAATGTATCCCTCCCATTCATCAGTATTAGCACAGAACAGGGATTATACAACAGAAGACAAATACAGTGGGGGGACCAAAATACCAAAAAAATGTTAGGACTGTGTGTGTTTAAAGTACAATAATAAAACATTTAATCTTGGAGGAGGAGGGGAGTTGGAAACAGCATCCCATGGTTCACTTCCAAATAGAATTGGACAAAACATTTAGGAATGCAGAACAAGCATGGATTTGGCAGACAACAAGCTGGATGAACTAGCAGGTCTTTTTTCAGTTAAGTTAGATTTCCAAACCTGAGACCTTTGCACCCTGGAACATGAGATCTCTTGCCCGGTCTAGAGACCCACCTCTCTTGACCAAGGCGATAGTGGCTCAGCCATGAGCAGCCAGGGACGCTGAGCCCTGGCTCCTGGCACATTCAGGCACCATCATACCTCAAACCCAGAAAACCACGTGGGTCCAGGTTTTATGTCCTGTCCAGGCATAACATTTCTTTTACCACAAATTCAACACAAGTTGTTTAAATTCTGAGCGCTCAGCAGTTCCCATTACTTGGACTACTGGCCACAGCCACTGCCGAAATATCAGCAATACTTCGGAGTTGAAAAATGTTTTCTTTAATAATTTTAGTGAGAGAGCACTTCCACGTGAAAGAGAAACAGAAGTGTTTTGAAATGGCAAAATCATTTCTTGTCCCTAAGCAAAGCTCCTCTGAAAGAGCTGTTTGCACAATCCAGACACCTCCATTTTCATGTAAATAGTTTACTGATTTAATAAAACATATAAACAGGCTTATATCATTATTCTACCAGCTACAGATGATCTATATTCACTGAGCAATCTATTCCCACAAAAATATTTTCATTGAAATTAATCTTAATGTTCACGCCTTCCCCCACCAACTAACATCTAGGCACTCTGAAATGCACATTAGCTACTTCAATAAATAAGATGAGCAATTCTTGGTTTTCTTAACCACACAGGGCATAAGTGGATGATCTCTTTACATGCCCTGGATGATGAAAAAGATATTAAGTATTGGAATTTTTCCTGTTTGAGTAGCCCAGTGAGAGCGAAAGCCAAGTTTGCAGGCTCGCTCTCATTGTCATTTCCAGAGCGTCAGAGTTTCCATGAGCGGTGCATCCCAGAGTCAGGTCATCAAAGCCTCAGCCCTGCATGCCCCGGCCTTTTTTTTCAGGGCGTTGTTCCAATACTGTGAACAACTACCCAAAGTTTGAAAGTCTGCTCCTTTGACACGCTTGATTTGGCAAGTGTAGGAGAAATGCTGTTAGATGAGAAGAAAAAAAGAAGAGGAAAAAAAAGGGAGAAGTAGGCACATTCCCTTCTCCTACTCACTCTCGAGTGATCTTTGTGCTATTTTCTTTTAAATCTTATTTAAAATTTCAGCCCTTTACAGTAAGATCAACAAGAACAGATCTTTGCTTCAATAAAGATGCACAAAGCCCTTTTTGTTGAGGACATGGGTCCAAAACTCTGGCGTCTGGGCTGTGCAGCTTTCACTGCAGGGACACTTTCCATCCTTCTCGTTCTTCCATGCCATCAGTGTTTCAGGACAAAGATCATTTTAGCAATCTGTTTGTAGAGCATATTGTACAATCTGTTACGTGCATCTGCAATACAAACAGCAAATGATAACAAGAGCGTGTGGACGAGACTGGAGCCCCAGATTGCGGGTCCCTTTGTTATCGGTGGCGCACAGACCCCGATCCACAGCGAAGGCGGCTGCACTTCTGACTTGCTGCGTGCACACAATGTATCACGGGCACTCTCCATCAAATCTGAATACTGTATATTCCCTAGAAAAAAAACCCCAAAGGGTTTTTTCCCCCCTCCTTCCTCCTATTTCAATGGAATCATTCAAAAGTTAAAACCTTGACTACGCCAATAGGAGTGAGACACCAAATTACCTTTTGTAATATCCTCCTTAAATACAAAACAAAGCCATGAAACTTAGCGAGAAAGAGGAATAGTTCATGCCAGATGCTACCTAATGGATGTTCAATCATAAACGCTACATACAAATGCATGAAAAAAATTCCCTACTTTTAAACAGATTGTTCCCCAAAATCACATCTGATTGCAACAGTAATAATGTTTCTCATCCTTGCCAAATATTTGTCTCTTTTTTTTTTTTTTTTAAGATAGCAAGCACTTCTGACATTTGCTGCAGAGAACGTCGCACTCTCACTCCTTGCAGCACAGATTGCTAGTCTGCTGCTTTACATGCTGATTTCTCTTTTGTGAACTGAGACCTTGAATATTTTCACGGGGGAAAAGCAGACCAATGATTTTTTAAGAGAGCTAAACAATTCCGTGTAATGAACATCAGTTGATATGGGCAATTACTCTTTCTTTTTCCCAAAAAAAACCAAAACCACAAAAACAAAGAGGAGATTGTAACTCCTTTGAATGGCATGTGCCTTACTGATTGTACCAGAATGTCAACTGCATGCATAAACATGGGTGGGTGAAGTTCAGGAGTGACATGTGGATCATTAAAATGTAAGATGCGTAGGTGAATAAAAACTTTTGCCATTTGATTCGGCCAACAATAAAGAAACTTGCTTTAGAAACTATTCCACTGTTTCCCGATTTCCATAAAAGAGCAATTCAAATCCTTTTTTTATTTGTTTTTGTTGCTGAACAAATGGAGAATAAAGGAATTTTTTGCTAGATTTCATGTACTGGCTTTTTAAAGAATGCACATGAAAGGAAAATAAAATAATATCAAACATAAAGGAGACACATACTTCAATGGTATTTTTGACATTCAAAAATATTCTGCAAAAACATCCAATATATCACATTTTCTCCTTAATAGTTAAAACAGAAGAGCAGAGTAGGAAAACTGTGGATATCTGGCTTGAAGCATGTCTCTGGCTATGTCGCCGTGTTTCCACATGTCTGAGTCTTCTATTTGTATAATGTGAATATGTTAACATAGCTTATTTGCATTTCTGCTTTTATGTAGGAAGTCACACAAAATACCTTCCTGGATCTCATTGTGGCATCTCCATATAATGCGAGAGCGAGAATCCTGCATTAATAGGAGCATTAAAAATACCACCAGGATTATTCAGTGAAATCCCTCTGCCGTCATGATCGGTTACTGCTCTTATTAGCGGAGGGCTCCGAAGCCCCAGTGTGGATCACCCCGACACCCCTCCTGTTATACACCCAGACTTGCGCTCGGGCTGCTCGTCTTCATCGCTGGTGCAGCCACTATCCACGACAGCTACACTCAAACTAGGAAGGACACTTATGCCAAAATCACACCTTCATTAGACACTTGGAAAACTGTCTGAAAGAGGAATCTCTATAAACAGCCTTCTTAAAGGGCTCGGTGATTACGCGTTAATGTACGCACACTGATACCTGTTCCTAGCTTCAAGCCTATTCCTATTCAGCAAAGCAGTGAAGAACATGCTTTAACTTCAACCACTTGCTGAAGTCATCAGGACTGTGTGCTTAGTTGAACAGGGGTCTTTAAGAGCCAAATATTATTCTTAGTAATAAGGAGACCTGGCAATACACTAGATGGAGCATTTGATAGTAAGTAACATTAATTCAATTAAATTCTCTTACAGCATACACTCTCCAGCTAATGTAGTTTACAGTGAAATTTTCTCCGGCACTCATTTAAATATAATTGCTGCACTTATCTTGTCATGAGGAAATTTCTGAAGGTTACTTGTACTGTGCATGTGTAAACCTACAAGCTACGCTGACCTTTAGTTGTGAGATTTTTTTAAACTACTTAGACTGCAGCATCTAAATAATGATGATAATAATAATAATAATTCCCCACTTTCACACAGCACCTTTTAACTCAGTGTATACCCAAGCTAGAACTAGCAAGCAACAAAGCACAGAAAAGCATTGCATGCTCAGGACCGGAAAGGAAAGCTAACACTGTTGGAAATGGAAAGGCTGGGAGATGACACACTCAGAAACCAGGATTTTGGTAGAGCATTTAGCTCAATTCTTCTGAAAAACATAAAATTGTCTCTCTTCTGAGACAATTTCATATTTACCTTTCATACACAAGCTGGCTTATCAATAGCTATGGGGCACTCCAGCATCACGCTGCGGTACCGTCTTCTGTCTGAACCAGAAAAGAGGCTCACATCTACTGAGCCAATTGACTGGTTTTGGTGACACTCCCAGGTGCTTTCCCATAGGTAGCCCAGTGATATACTGGAAAGCAGCCTAAATAGTTTGCAAAACTGGAAATTGGGGGAGGTGTCAGTCAAAAAAACCCAAAACCAAACAGACAACAAAAAAACCCCAACCCCAAAGTAAAACTTCAGTGTGCACAAATATCCATAAATCTACTGTCTTAAGAGTTTAATGAAATATTGGAAGGACAAGTATAGAGGTAGGAAGAGAAACCTGCTGAGCATGATGGAAACAAGCATTTTGGAAAGCCCTGCCTATACACAGTGGACATTTCAGGCCCTTGTCTATGGTAAACCTTCCCCTACAACTGTATCATAGGCTCTTTTTCTTGTCTTTTCTTTCTCACAACAATGAGAAGCACCCTCAAATTAAAGACCTACTCCATTTTTCCCTTTAAAAATAGGGAATAAACTACATTTCGGGCTACTCCAGCAGCATGCACCAAGCAGAGTGTAACCGAGCAATCCACACCTAAGTGCCAAAGGCCAAGGGAGGTGAGAAATACCAAGTCTAAAGGGGAAAAAAAGACTTCACAGGCTACTCAACCTCTGCCCTGGACTCAGCATTGCAAAAGGAAACTCTCTTTCTTAGTTTTTACTTGTCTGTACGAATGGCCAGGTGGACGTTTGTAAGGGTAAGAAACATTTGACATAATTATGTCTATTAGGCCATCAAGGCTTGCCAAGGCTTTATTTTTTTTTTCCCAGTGTTATGAAATAAAATGAGGGAACCAAGAATCTCTCTCTCCCCATTTCCATCCTCCCGCTCAAACCCAGATGCCTGTCGCATTAAGAAACATCAAGCGATTTCGTTCAGCTCTTACGGCACACAATAGCAGACGTTCAAGGGAGAACGTGGGACCATGAAGCATTTTAAAACTCTTAAATAAAATGTGGGCTACAGGAGGCTCTCATTCAGAAGTAACATTTTCCCTTCCACAGAGAGTTCCCCCATGCTCTGGTGAAGTGAATTAAAATTGACACTGAGAAAAATCTAATTGAGCCAGAGACAACACAACACTTTTCACTATAGAAACTGAAGCCCCAGCGGAATTACTCAGGTTAATATAGTCCATTTTAAATGTACAATGGTTTTTATATCCCATGATCTGCAAATAATAAAGGAAGCCTGTTGTTTAATACTCATTGTTTTAATTAGGGGGGGCATAGGAAGAGTGGGAGCCGGTGCCTATGGGTCTGCTCCACACTTGTTTTCTGACTGCAGTCCTCATCAGATCCGATTAATAAGTGAATAAACTAATGCAGATCTCACCTGGGCAGTGTTCACATAACAAAACTTTTGTGTCAGTCAGCCCAGGGATTCAAGCACTGAGAATGAAAGGAGCAGATTTGATTTAGGCGACACGACAACGGCACAGGCAGAGCGTTATTCTCTGCCTGCTCAAAGTGACTAAAAAATTTTGGGAAAAGTCCCCGCAGGCCTCTCTATCTCACTTCTTCCAGCTGGTAAAAATTGAGTGATGGTATTTGTCTCCCTTTGCAAAACACTTGGAGATCTACAGCTGAAGCAGCAGTGCTGCTCCTTACTGTGCCACGCTCATCCTTGCAGCTAAAAAGTTTCATGCAGTACTTTATATTAATCTACTCCCTATTGCGGTACAGCTCCCTAAAATTGCAATTGAAAGCATGACATCTTGAGCTACTAGGGCAGTTTAATTATTGTTTGAAACATAAATTTTCCCAATTCAGTTAGGCAAATAAGAGACATGGTTTATTAGAAAAAATATTCCACCTCTTTACAGCTCATCTTATTCTTCTAACAGAATGCGTGACTCAGATGTAGTAGTTATTTTAAATTAAAACCATGAGGTAGTAGACACTGAATTTTTTTCCTCCACAAATAATAATGAATTTATGCACCACAGAGTTTAATCTGCAGAGTGAAAGTCTAACGTCCCACTTAAAACTCCATACTCATGGGCATAGATTAGACAGTAATTAGGTTCAGTGAAAACCTGAAAAGATCCACTGGAAACATTCAAACTTAATTTATTCACCAGCTTGTCTCCGAGTGTTTTTATAAGCAATTAGAAAGACACAGATTCCTGAAAATGCCGCCTTCCCTGAGATAGATGGACCAGGAGATTTATATGGCATATGCAGCCTTCCACCCATAGCTCCCTGGCTTGAGTTAAGCTCAAACCAGGCTTAGAAGCCCCTACCAGACTTTATCCTTAGGGAGTTATTTGCTATTCTTTTGAAATATGCTGATGGTTACAGTGCACTATGGAACTGATGTGTAAAACAAAGTAATACTACAACTGGCAGGGCTCATCCTTTCCTGGCATCTGTATCACAGCAGTCTGACACTGAGTAGGCAGTGGGTCCTACCAGACCCAAAGCATGCCCAGTACCGTCCTCTTGCTGCCCTGCTCCAGCAGAAAATACAGGGTGACAAGGTCTGGTGCGGGGAAGATGGAAGTAATGAACTAATAATTAATTTACACCGCAAATGCTACACATATATCCATTTTGTAATGTATTCAAAATGATGAAGAATAATAGACATCCTTTCAAGGCTTTCCTGGGGTTTAAAATTCATGTCAAGAACTAGCAAAATTGAGGACATATTTATGCTAAAACGTTTTACATGGTCTTTAGCTTTTTACTGTGACCCAGCATTGTAATATTTATGTGTGTCTCACATCATCTCAGCAATGACAGAGATATTCTTACTGCCTTGGAGTCTCGTTTATATTTCATAGGCAAAACTTCTCACATTGTGAGTTTTAATTTTAGGCTTTTATTTGTGCACGCACACTTGCGTATGATTTTAGTGGGGTGGCAGGAACAGAAGATGAAAGTATAAAACGCCGTTCTTGTGGTGGAAATGAGAGACTTGGAAGCTGCAGTGCAGCTGAAATACATGCTCATAAGGCTACTCGCCAATTACACTTCATTTTTGACATTGCTCAGTTGTCAAATGTTTTCTTCCTTTGAGCTCCATGCCAAAGTGTGTGAAGATTTCAGACTGGTTCTCAAATCCTTTGCAAAACCTCCTCCTATGTTATGAGCAAATGATTCAAACATTAGAACTGAATAGAATGAGAAACACTGTGTAGTAAGAGAAGGGTTGTGGGTATTTTTTTTCCCGAAGTGATTGTTCTTTAACAAAAACATACATCATTTTTTTATGTGGCAAGCAGATAAATATTGTATGTTTATTCATTTAATAGAAAATTGGAAGAGGAAAGAATTTCAGTGCCACAACAATGTCATAAAAAGATCGAAACTCATTGATGTGAGCTTTAATATGCAACTGAAGAAATTGGATACCATAAATCTCAAACTGACAGTATCTGGCACTACTACAGAGGTATATATTTTAAGTGTAGGCACCAATCTTGAAAATACTTAAACATGCATGTGATTTTATGTCTGAGTATTATATCCATTGATTAATTCCTGTGTGCAAGTGCGTGCATGACTTGACTTAGATTTTTTCCATGCAGTACAATTTTTGCCTTTGAGATTATATAATTGAGAGACTGAGGTTTGGCATATTATTCAGATTCAACAATGAAATTTGATTAGCTGTTTTTTTCAATTTTACTGAAAGTTCACGCTGTTTTAACCATGTGCCTATATGTTTTTTCTGATGTAATGATGGCATTATAAAAAACAGATTACTCATTTATATTTTAAGAACATTTGGGATTTTTTGTAAAGTTGTTCTAAAATATTCTATAGGTAAATGCTGGATGGTGTGCTGAAGAAGTCAACATTATCGCAAAGAATTGCCTGCCTTTTTAAACTATCATGCAAAATATTCTTCTTCAGCATTGTCTTGACAAAAAGCCACTATTGTTTAAGCCTCCTAATTCTCAATCATTAGCCTTCAATTGTTTATAAAATAATTAGAAAAAAACAGACAGGCAGACATATCCCTTCCTTTTTCATTTTCTTGTTTTTCCTGAACTGTCAGGAAAACTGAACCCATATTTTCACCTGTATTCCTGGAGTTGTTGAACATACCTGGAAAGTGCTTGATTTTATTTCATGCCTGAACTGAAGCTCAAACATCCTTTTACCTAACTTGCCTTTTCCCCAAGCGTTTATCAGACATGAATGTTAGAGATCAATTAAGAAAACCACAACTGGAATATGAAGTCCTACTCTTCTAATAGCTGGTCTGCGTATGGGTTTTCTATCAATTTAACTAAACCAATTCATATAGTTAAAGTTTATGCACTTTTTCAGCACAGATGTAATTAGTAACGTGCTTATACAGTCTTAGCTTAATTTTGAAAATTGTAAATCATAGTTATGCTGCTACAAAACTGCAACCGATGAGCCCCAAAGTGATCTACTTTAATCCTTTAGAGATGTGTTATTTTTATTAATTTTTTACAGCAACACCTAGAGTCCTCGGTTCTGGAACAAGCCCCCACTGTGATAAATACTGTAAAAACATGCAGTGAAAAGATGCCTAAAAAAAAAAAAGCTTAATTCTGCTACAGCTCCAGTCAGTCACATGCTGTATATAGGAACTTCAGAATCAAGGCTAAGGAAGGTTTTACATGCTATCTCCCTCTTTAAACACAACCAAAAAACAGTCTCTACCCAATCCCCCCAACATCCTCTACTCTTCCTGTTTTACAATCACAAAAACCCCCACTCCTGTTACACTATCTTCCCAAAGATCTTCCACTACTTCTGCACTGGCTGACTGGGTTGGGTTTGCTGTGATAATTTTCAGTATTAAAGGGACTGACTTCTTTGCTATGGTCAATGATGGGAATATACAGTGAGACTGATTTATGTGGGCAACAGGTTTGCAGTCAAGTACGCAATGGGACGTTATCCTCATCTGCTCCCCCTCTTCAAAGCAATGCAAAAATATCAGGGGTCATCAGAAATCTCAGACCCTCTTCATGCTGGACATAGATAAGCCACTGTCAGCTGTGTCCATCGCAGTTCTGGCACCTAGTCCTGCTTACGGGGTGAAACTGTACTGGGACGTGGGGAGCAGTCATGTCACATACTGCTCCAGACACGTTATTTCAAAATACTAAATGGAATCAAGCAAGAGAAAAGTTTCTTCAGGAACTTTTCTCACTGCTACTTCTGGAAGACCGTTCTTTACTCTGCATGTGGAGGGAGAAAGTTTGACTTAAGAAGTTGTTTTTTTTTCTGTTGGCCTACTGTTTCTCAATCTTAAGTCTATGCTGTGCAGTCCCTGGGTTTAATATTAATTGAAAGAGCTTATCTATTCCTGCCTTCAGTATGCACTTCAACCTACTGAAGAAACTTCAATCGTATCCCCTTATAACTTTTTCTTTCCAAACCAAGGTACAGTCCTGTATTCTTCCTCAGCTTTTCCCCTTTTAGCTTTCTTGTAAGTCAATGCTTGAAGCCCTTTACAAGTTAACCTTCTTAGACCTTTTACCATGGCTTAACCCTTCCTGACTTCATACAAAATCATGCTGCTCTTCTCTGGACCTCTGCCCTTTTCTGTAGAATGGAACTAAATATTGGTAACTGTAGTTTAAACATGATCAAAAAAATCCTTCTTTAAGTGGTACAGTATTTCCTTGAAAGCTATATTCAATGCTTCCATTTATACAGCTTCGCATTTTCTGTGCCTTTTTGACCACACGGATACAAAACATCATGTCAGTCCTTTTATGATATGTGCACTCTTCAAATCTTCTCCTGCTCTTGAATCTTTGAAAAATATACTCATTCAACATACGTGTTCACTCAAAAGTCAAATTTACTCTTCTTGCTCATGGTTCATTTTACCCAGCTGAATCTCTTTATATTGGATTGTTTTCTCCAGGTTATCAGGTGGCTTCGCCCCCATCCAGTCCCTTCTGTATGATCCAAAAAGTTGGATAACAAGTTGGTGGTTCATTCTGTCAAAGCCATTTACATAGAGAGTGAAAAAGTATCGATTTCCAATAACAGTCCCTATTGCTCTCCAATCATCATCCCCTCTCTTCCCCAGGCCCATAACCTTTCCCCATTCTAATCTGCCCTCGATCATCTAACCAGCTCCTTTCTCCATTTGAAAATGCGCCCTTCTCTGCTTCACCAGCAACCGTATGTATTAGTCTCCTGTGTGACACTGTGTGAAATGCCCCTGGGAAATCCAGCTTGATTATATACACAATTTCACACCTGTCCACTTTCAGAGAAACCTCTTGAAAAACTCCAGCAGATTTGTCGAATAAGAATTACCTTTTATAAAAATCAGCTCACATCGATAATATATTTTATAATGCTACTTATAAGCCATATAAAATTATAGAATTAAGATTCTTTAAGGTTTAAATGTAAACATCCTAAAGTCAGAAACTGAAAGTTGAAAGCTCAACTTCATCATTTGCTCTCCCTCCCCGTTGTACTTGTATCTAACAGCAACATCGGGCTTTTGCCAGTCTTTGTCGTGTGAAATTTCATATAGTGCACAAAGCACCTGCCAAAAAAAAAATATGCAAGGCACTTTTTCCTTCAGTGCATGAAAGATTCCAAGTCCGCAATTCTAACAGAAGTTCTCTCAGCTGTGATCACTAAAATTTAGTCTAAAACACACATGCATAATGGCTGTGGTCCCAAGTCCTGCAGTTTCGACAGCAGATGTGCTCATGATGCAACTCATCGGATCTCGAAAGCTAAACAATGTTCGTGTGGACCTGTGAGAGCATTCAAAACACAAAATAAGTGTAGAGGAACCCTGACTCCTGGAGTGCTGGCTGAAGGGTGCTTTTAAAAAGCATCTAAAATAGTTTTGCAAAACACAATATATTGAAATTGCTTCAAGGAGCAGGAGTGTGCAATCGGCCAAGCAGTGATGCAAGGGCAGGCAAGGAACTGTTGGTTAACGTCTTTGCTGCTGATTAGGACAGTCAGGATGGGTTTGTGTGACAAGTGGAGCACCACAGCTCTGCTCCCGTGCAGGACTGCCCGAGTTCCCTTTTCTCCTCCCACCGCAAAGAAAATGGGGCACTGTGAGCAGGGACCTGCTGGATCGGAGGAACTGTTCCTCCTGCCTGCACGAGAGTATGTTTGAAGGGCTAAACTGTAGCTGAAATGGTACCCAAACAAGCCACGTAACTTCTGCCTCCTATATGCCTTGCCTATCCGGTCTCTCCTGTATGCAGCAGATGAATGCCTCATTATCAGATTCCTCCGCTTACTTCCCGGTAGACTTAAATTACCATGTTAAATAGGATAATAATAAACACTGGCCTTTAACTACAGTACATCCTTGTTCACTCAGCAGCCTCCCTCTAATCTGATAAAGGGTCTGTAAAAGGCTACAAGGAAACGCGGAGTTAGTTGTTACACAGGTGCCTCTCCCCTGCTTCGGCAATGCGATTCCTACAGTAGCGCAAGCAGGCTCAGGCTCACAAAGCTGGTTTAGGGGACCTTGATCCCTGCAAGAATGAACAGGTATGGAAACAGGGGCAAGGTACCAAAAGGACATTGTGGATCTGGCCCAAGACTCTTCTGCTGCATTTCAAAGGGAAAAAGTAGCCCTGTGCCATCTGCTTGCTTCAGCACTTGGACTTCGAAACAAAAGCAGCCAAGGAAATCTTTCCGGCTTAGGAGAACAGTGGGGAAGAGAGATCTCGGTGGCAGTGTATACTGCCTTCGCACAGAGCTTGCTGTATTTGAGGTATTATAGAAGCTCTCTTTAACAACTACTCTGAAAAAAAGTCACCTATCCACCCAGAAAAAATTATAGAAAAGGGAGCAAGCTGGATTGGAAAGAGAGGGCTGATCTGCCTAGACTTTCAATCCCCTTAGCCTCCAGAAGCTGAAAGTGCCATTTATTTCAGTGTTACAGGATTTCCTGCCCCCCCCCCTTTTTTTTTTTGGTATTTATTTTACCTAATCCCCCGGATTTCTCTTGTTGCAGAAAGAGGAAAAAACCTTACAAAACAACCGGGGATAAACACAAAGTCAAATTACTTTGCTGAGCTCTTTCACACATCCAAAAAGAACCGGAGAACTGCAAACTCTGGAAAGCACGAAGAGTTTCCTACTGACACTGAAATGCAGCCATTCCTGCCATTCTCAATTAATAAAGCCAAGCTTCAACATTTGCGCTAGCAGCAATATATCTGTGGAAGTAAGATGGCTTTCCTCTAGTTTTCCAAAGTGAGTGAAACTTGGCTTTCTACCTGTCTTCCTCCTCTTCTTCCAGCTTCAGCTTTGCAGAGCTGGCAAGCAATACAAAAAAGGAGGAGAGACATGAACTAGGCCGTCTGTCGTTGGAGGGTATGAAAGACAGTCTTAATAACAGCAGGAGAGAGAGAAGCAGCCTATGGTTATTTTTGACAGAATCGAGAGAGACTCCGATTGCAGTTTCATAAACAGCCCATCAGAGAAAAATTCTGTCCAAATTGGAGAAGCCCCTTTGGCCAAGCTAACAGAAATACACAGCCCCTGTCTGGTAAGAGAGAAATCTTTCGAAAATCAAAATGCCTTTCTTCAAAGGACAAAACCAAACCGCCACCCCCCGCATGGTGTAGTAACACTAACTTGCCTATTTGTCGTTGCAATTCATGGCTTGCAGGATATTCGGAGAAAATTTCTGGGTGATACCAGCCTGTGAATGTCCTGAAAGACACACAGCCATGACCATGCAATGAAATGAAAAATGGACTTTTTCCAGTATCACCTGACCACAAGGTCCTCTTGGTGCACTGTTCTGCAAAACTGCAGGTGATGGTGAGAGGCAGCGGGCAGGGAAATGCTCGGCATTACCCCAATCCACCCAGCTCAAAGAAAATAAAACTGCTTGTTTCATGAGGGTGTTTACACAGAAGGAGAGCATGGAACTTGACCACACCTCCGAACAAAAAGTCAAAATTCAGCTTCATTATTAAATGCCAATTAGATAGTATAGGTGAAGTATTTCTCATGCATCACGATGACAACAAGATTATCAGACATTTTTCAGGGCGATTTGTTTGTTTGTTTGTTTCTAACATTCTTAACAATCTCTCATGCAGAATCCTTTGTGCTACTGGATTAAGAAAATAAAGATCATTCCTAGTCAAGAGATATCCACAGGAAACTCAAGAGGTTTCTATATCTAGCAACCTTGCTGGCAGACTCAACCAGGAGGAAGGATAGAGCCAGCATGGAGATACACCCCTCCAAAGCTTCCAAGGGAAATGCTGACCACCAGAGGAGCTTGCTGCTGTGTCAGGGAAATATAAGTCTGAAGGTTATTCTGTCTTTCTTGAGGATTAATTTCATTTACTCATTAAAACATATAACGCCTGAAGTGACATAAAAGCATCACCTCTGCGTGGCTGAAAAGAGTCCAAGCAAAAAAATCCCAAAAACCAAAAACCCCAGCCACCTTTCAAAAAGGATATTGAATATGGGGACTACAAGCCTTCGTAATTAGTCTACAATGATTTGCATGACCTGTGCTTAATTCCTATGCCTTCCAGCTGCCTGACAGACAGGTACAGTATAATAGAAAACACTACAGAAATGGGAATCAATGGCTTTCTTCTGTCTAACCACAATATCATTCTCACTTCATTTACTGCTTAGTGGGAAGGCATTTCTGTGGCCTGGGAATCAGCTCTTTCTAAATGGACGAGTCTCAAAGTTCAGCATTTTAGTGGTTTAAACTAAGTAGGAGTTTACTCATCCATAGAAGCCTGGACTGCAGAAAATCCAGTTGCTTGACCTCTTAATGCTGCCTTCTATCCAGCATTACAAGAAAAAGACACTTGGTTGAGGGCTCTGTGCTAACATAGCAGGGGTCTACATGCTATACATCAATCCTGGGGAATGGAGGGAGCTGGAAGCAGAACTACACTGAAACACTCCAACAAAAATACCTTCTGCTTCTGACGGGAAAGAGCAATCTAGTACGGGGACTTGATTAGCAGCAAGGTATGGCGAGATGACCCCCCTCCCTGACATCGGTGTGACACCATTGCACCAAGTCTTTTAACCAGAAGTGATGCATGCAAGCAACCCAAAATGAACTAATATCACTCAAAGCACAAGACTGCTCAAATTGGGGCTGCAAAGAAGAGGCCACTGGGAGGATCCTCTGCCCCGTACCAGGGCAAGGAGGAAATGCTGAGCCTTGGCAGTGCTTTGCAGAAAAGCACAGGAGCACTCGAAGTTGTGCTGTGTGCCTCACGTGATACCAATCGCCTCTCACTGAACTGGAAATCTCAAGCGAGTGCTGTTTTGCACTGTTAGTTAGCTGCTAGCCCACAAAATCATTTTATGATACTCTCCGTAGCATGTGTGCTTTAAAGGTTTTTAGAAGCAGTGGCAGGAGCGCAGTAAGAATGAATAACTATCTAGTAACCTTACAGCCAGGCACACATGCGTATCTAGTTATGCCTCTGAGCTGCACTAACTATTTGTAATGCTAGCAACACTTTCATATTCCAAACCTGAAGAAGTGTAAATGAAAGTATACAGCTATTTAGGGAGAAAAATGCATTCTGTGAAACAAAATACTCACTTTCAGTCTACATGTAAGCATATGTTATACTTACATAGCTATAATACACAGAATTCTCACATGCCTAAATGTGCGTAGATATACAGTTAAAGAAAGCAATATAGTTAAGGACAAATACTTTACATATGTATGGAAAAAATGCAGGAAGGAAAAACAACTCTTTCTTCCAGAAAAATACCAGTGCCAAAAATTAATCTTTTAACATGACTGCAGAAAAGGAATCAGATTTTGGAAAAAGGGCAGGGTGACTGTATTTTTTAATTTTTATTTCCTCTGGGGCAATGACGTAGCAATAGCCCACTGCTATCATTTCTCCCCTTTTGTATCCTGAAAATTATTCCCACCTGGTGTGCAAAGAGAGGAAACGAAAGGAAGTAGAAAATTATATTTTTCATCAGCTAATCCTGGGAAAGTGACCGCTCAGGTTTCCATGTCTCTTGGCAATAATAATTTAAACAAGGACGGCAATCTTTTGTTATTTTTTGCACAGTTGGAATGTGTGCTTCCAGATAACAGACATTTAAACTGCAATTTAAGAACAGGAGGAAGACAGTAATCGATAAGTATTCAGGAGTCCTCTCCTCTTAGGACTGCTGCATAGCTCAACACAGTATGCTTCAAAACAGACAGCCCAGATGCAAATCTCTTTCAAAATCCTGAAGGCAAGCAAGATCATCAGAAAAAAAAACAAATTGAAAGGAAAGAGAGCACAACTACTGTACCTTTACTTTGGGGAGGGTTCTGACTTCTGTCTCGGAGAACATTAATCTGGTAGACAGCTCCATAAGGCTCAAAAAGTTCTTTTAACTCTTTTTCCGACCATGAACGGGGAATCTGTCCAACAAACATCTTAATGGCATCTGGGTCTGGTTGGTCTGAATGATCCAAAGCTCCATTCATCTTGTTAGCTGTGCCGTTACTAGAAAGTGGAAAAGGAGATTAAAAAGAGAAGGCAAGTGAGGAAACTACGCAGTTTTCATGTGCACTAGATGCAGAAGATGATGTCAATTGGCACAAAGCAGGAAAAAAAAAAAAATCAGTATTTAATTAATAGCATAAGTATTATGAACAAAAAACAATGCGATTACATTTTTCATTGAGTCTGGTTTTCTCTGCAGGCTGCTGCTTAATGTCATTATATAAGAAGAGAGCGGCACAACGCAAACTGGGACTTTTGCATTTTAAAGCAGAGGATAGTTGCAAATAAGTGCAGATTTCTCTCCATGGCTGTTGTAAACCAAACTGCAGTGAATTCTCACTAAACTGGCTACTGGCAGAAATAAGGCAGTGCGTGTGTGTGTGTGTGTGTTTTGTAATAAAGTCACATGAAAGGAATATGAAACACTTGGCAATCTGTCAGATGACTAATGCAAGATGCCAGCGATGAATTTGCAGATTGTGTGAAGCATCCATGTGTGCATCAAATTAGTACGATATTGCCTAGAATGGAAAACACTCCAGCTATGTGGCTGGTTGCTGCCGATTAGTTGCCTACGCTCTTTAAAAAGGAAAAGCAGTCTGGAGAGCTCCAGTTTAAAGCACATAGTTTATTGCACCCTGGCATAAAAAAAAGCACAATTCAAAAAGAGAAAGCAGTGGCAAAATTGCCTACTTTGTGGCGAAAATTAAAATGCTGCTTCAAAAAGTTTTTCTCCCTGCAAAAGGACATCAAATTTTTGAAATTTTTCACATCCTGTAAATTGTTACCCTATCTGATCTCCAGATGTACATCTAAGTTCAAAACAACCACACGCTTTTGCAGGGGAAAAGAAC
Source organism: Mycteria americana (assembly GCF_035582795.1). NCBI lineage: Eukaryota > Metazoa > Chordata > Aves > Ciconiiformes > Ciconiidae > Mycteria > Mycteria americana. Next base: position 6,825,831 of record NC_134365.1, on the reverse strand, counting down.
TTAGTAACAAAAAATAACCTGCTCTGTGAGACAAATGACATATTATGGTTTAGGAAGAGTTGTACTCTTATAAGGAAAATGAATAATTTTAAATACTGAACAAAAGTAAAATACAAAAAAACCCCTCATGTCATTATTGATAATTAAGGACAGTAATTTCAACTAATTACTTGGCTAGAGATTCCATAAGTGATGATAATTTTTGGATGCTTCAGTTTCAAGAAAGAACACTAATGAGACGCGACTTTTAGAGCGTTCCCCCCATCTTCCCACCGGGGAAAGGGGAAAATGGCCTGTGTTTGGCAATGTCAAAAGTTGATCATCACAGAATTCAGGCATTTCAGAGCCACCTGCCGCTTTCAGAAAACTTGGCTTTAATTACAATTTCTCTGTTTGATGATTGTTCAGGAGAGAAAGCCCACAGGAGGACTTGGAAGAGGTCGAAATCTCCACAACCAGACCAAAATCATATTTTACATGGGGGGGGGGGGGGGGGGGAGGAATCTAAGAATGGCAAGAAAAACACCACCCTGTGTAATTCCCCTGTCTCACAGCTATAACCTGTGCAAAGACAAATTATTTAGTTTCATGTGTTTCATCTCCTTGAAAGCATAATTCACCTGAACACATTAATATGCCCATATTAACTTTTGTACTTTCCCTGCTTACTGCAGGAAGGAGAAAGTTATATTAAAGGGGCATTTTAAACCAACAAGAAGAAGTTTGATCATCACTTGTGAAGTGTCTTCAACACAGATCAGCATACAACGGGATATATCACACTCATTTATTAGGCAAAATTCCTATTGATTACAGCAGCAGTCTTGCCTGACTAAGAGACTGAAAGATTTGGTCCAACCTTTTACATCACGTTTCATGCACAAATACCCTCTCTTGTCTTACACATGCTCTTCATTTTGAAGATGCTCTACAGGTCACAAGTACACCTGGAGAAATCGTGATTTCTCCAGGCCTTAGAAACTGTATCTTCCATACATACGTGACACTTAAGTCAACCCAACCCAACCCAACCAACCAAAGAACCACCCCCCCAAAATCTCCAAGAACCAGAAAAACCCCGACTGATTCACTTGCAGAACAACTTTCAAGACTTTCATGGAGGAGTAGGCACCTACGTTACATTTATACCTCTAGAAAATCACTCCGTTATTTCTCTCTCAGTCCTCTTCCTTTATGTAAAACCCAGTCTGTTGAACAACCTCCCTGGGAGGGGGGTGGAAAAAATCCCTGACCCATAGCTTAAAATAATTAAGGAAAATGCTCACACACTATTTTGGACTTGCAGAGACAGGAAAAGGTAGAAGCTTAGCTGTGCAGCCCCCAGCTTTGCCCTGGACTCAGTCAACTATTTTCTTTCAGAAATCAGCTTCACTTTTTGCTTCATTTATTCTCTATGTTGTTTACATTAAAAAATGAATTGAGTTCATTTTTAAATTATGCCTTTCATCTATTCTCTCTGTTGGTTCCCTTCTTTAAGAAGGGACATTTTTGTCCCCCCCCCATGCACAATTGCTACTTTAGCCCAAAATTACAGCAAAGGTCATATTTAATAAAGAATAACAAGGTTATTCCTTTGCTTTTTCCTTTACCCAAACCACCTTTACCACCAAGAGCACCACAATTTCCATTGCTAACAAGCCAATTTTTAGGAAACCACAAAACCGAACAATTCTAACTGTTTTCTCAGGTTAATGACCCCATTAGCATCAAGTTCCTGCTTTGAGCTAAAGGTGTAGGCACAGGCCAAGATCTCTTGTAATTCCACAAAATGCTTAAGCCCTTTCTTTACTGCGGTGGAACTGAAGTTGAATTACGTTGACCACGTTCCTTAAATGCTTTATTGGATAAAGATGGTTAACGGCTCTGACTCCAGGCATAGGCCACCGTACGCTGTGATGCAAAGCTCTGGGGGACAGGTTTTGTCACTTGCTGCCTGAATTAACTTGGGCAAGTAATTAAAACTTCTCCGGACTAAATTCCACCATCCACTGACAGCTCTGCCAATCCACTAACTCCTGCAGATTTAGGAAAAAAGCAAGCATAACTTAGACTTTTCTTTATAATCCTTTTCTATGACGAGGTAGGGGTTTCACTGAGCTGCCAACATGCTGAGGGGTTGATAGGCAAGTTCAGTCCGCAGAGAGGGCACTCGTTTCTGCAAGCCCAGCTGGGCTCCTTTCTAAATTGCATTTCCTTTGACTTCAGTGCAAACTAAGGCTCTCGAGCACCTCGGAGGAGGGATCCCACTCTCCCTGTCGGGGTTTTGAGGAGCACATGAGCACTGTTGCAGCAATGGCACTTGTAGTAGCATCCTCACCCAGCTTCGGCAGTAGCCATAGGACTGGAGCTAACGCAGACAAACTGAACATATGAATAAAACAACAGAAAGATAACAATGGAAAAAACCCCCAATTTTATAGATTTTATGGATCTGATCCTTGCAGTGTACTTGTAGGTTCCACTGAGGAACACAACTCTACAGCACACCTGCCTGATGGTTCAGTTGTCACAGAGCTTGTTGGGTCAATACAAAATCCAGCCAAATATTCTTGATCCCTTGCAAATAATGTCTGCTAAAGATGAATTCCCTTATCCGCTCCCAACCTTCATCTTCACCCAGTGGACATTACTGCTTTGCACTAAGACCTCTTAGTCGCCAACAGCTGCAGGGTTTTTTGTTACTTCTCTTTGCCAACACAGCGGCTCTCAGAGGAAGTGGTTCCTTCCTTCCCCCATCTTCCCCTCCTGCTGTACCCAGCAAATAACAAGGCAAAAGAGAAACCATGCGTGAAACTTTCCAAGAGGAGGCAAAGCAATCCTTGCGAAAGCTTAGGACTATTTCTTGAAAGCACGAGCGTACAGAGATAGCTGTGTCTAGGGGACACTAATGAGAACGGGATCCCTTGACAATTACTGTCAGTACCCAAATGATGACATACATTAAAAAAAAAAAAGAAAAAAAGAATTAGATTATGTGGCTTGCTGTCTCTACACTGCAGCAATCCTTCCCTCCATGGCCAATTTAGCCCATTGGACTCAGGGGTGACCCAGCACATCATCTTCACTGACAAGGTGTCATCTATATCGTAGAGAGCAGCCCAAGGGCAGAGATTAAGCCACTGAGTCGCTGGCTGCTTGGGGTTGCTGCCAGAGCATCTTCTCTCTCAATTTGTGCCAATTTTCCTTCTAATAACCTAACTACCATTCCATCATTTCAGCAAGTTGACAGGGCCACTCTTTGAGGAGCTAGAGATTGTTTTAATATCACTGCTGCTTAAGCAGGAGCACCGGAAAAACCTAGTAGATGCCTTCTCTGTCTCTCCCATTCATATCTGTAATTACAGCAAGACTGCTAAAAGCGAACTGACCGCTAAGGAGAGAGAGGCAGACTTCAAAACAAAGTCTGGATCAAAAGGGACTCGCTTAAATTCATCACTGTTAAGAGCTTTGGCATTAATCCACGTTCATTTCCATTAATGAACTAGGTGTCAAGCCAGGTGCTGAAAAACAGCTGTTAATGGGGACCAAACGGGTTTACATGAGACCCGTTTCTCAAATCTGTTTTTAACGCTGCCCAAAACCCTTCTCACTGTTGCATTTTGGTTAATTCATGTCTCAACCCTCACCCTATTTTAGTGGTTTTACCATTTTGCTTGGGATTTGCCTTTTGCATGTTCTAAGACACCTGTAGGAGAACACTGAACTCCCTCTAAGAGCCAACATAACAAGAACATGGTAACGAACGGGTTCCAAGTGTAACGACTACTAAATCCACCTCAGCACAGAGGCATCTACAGGCATCAGGGCTTTACAGTAATAAATATTTACGTCCGAGCTGTGGAGTCACTGCCAGGATATCACACAAGCTGACAAAAGGGACAACACCCATTTGAAGGACTCAACTGCTGTCAAGAGAGACAAACAAGCATCACCTTACCGTACTCAAAAGATCATAATTGCTGGTTTACGAGCAAATTTTATCTGGAAGGACCCAAAAGGGCTTTATAAACTCATTGTTTAGAGAGGAATGACTTCATCGTAAGGTGACAGACGGCAGCTGTTTAATGACATGGAGCATTATCGCACAACAATTTCAGCCAGGAAGGGTAGAACAATACCATACCCAATTGAAAACTACAGGGGGTTGCAATTTATAGACACAGAATGTAATTACCTAAATTGGATTTTGGCCAGCAAAATAAGGGCCAGAACCTTTGACAAACAAAAAAAGAAGCCGTTCCATATTTTTAAGCTGTAAATGACCAGGTCTCCGTGTTTTGGGGGAAAAAAAAAAGTCATCTCCAGAAGCTTTCTGGCCCATCAGCATTTTCACAGCACAGTTGCTCACAAGCAGCTCAAAGGAAAGATGATGTTTCAAAAAATCATTAACTGCTCCTGCTGTAATGTCTTGTACATTTTTTGGCAGAACTATTAAACGCTAATAATACTAATAATTATTATTAAGTAACACATATCCATAACAGCAGTTGCTAAATGAACCTGACATCACGCCCAATGAACAAAGCAGCATACGGCAGGACATTTGGTCCTATGCATGCAGTAATTTCTGCAAAATAATTTTCTCCAGGCTTCTCTGCACCCATCGGCGGGGCTGACAACTGAGCAGCTATAAGACTTGCAAAGCTGCCATTCTGCTACACTTGAAGGCCAACTGCAACTGCAGGAGGGATACTGAAACTCTGAGCTCGCAAAACATTCTCCCTTACTCCATCTTACAGACCCATAAAGCCTTTAACAAAGAGCTGAGCAATTCTTCATCCATCCAGCAGAGAGCAACCGCACTTGCACTCACACACGTACATTAACTACATGAACGATCCTGATGGCTTTTAATACCTGACATCCAATGCTCAGATTTTATTCTTCTCAGTAGCTAATAATACTCAAGTGCTCATGTAAGCACTGAATGGTAAATGCAAAGATTTTTCTCTTGTGTTGCCTCCACGTCGGCAGAAATTACCTGTAAAAGCATAATGTTTCTTAAGACAATGGGGTCCTTTTTACTGTCCTGATAATTTAAAATTCACAGTTATTTTTCTGGTGAAATCAGCGATTAGCTGTAGCTCAGCTTTGCTAAATCTCTCCGTATATTAGATCATACAAACCGTGGCAAACCATTGTTACTATAGGGGATACTTGTTTTCTGATTAATTCCAAATTTAGTACATGTGATCACTTTAATGCCTTCAATGCAAATTTTAAGTAAGGTAAGGAGGTAGCATCCTCTACTGAGGAAAAAAGATTTGAAAATGTGGGGGAAAAAACTTTTCCTACCGTGAAAAATGTTTTGATGGGGAATAAATTTGGGCTGGGGGAAGGAGCAGCAGAGGGAAGTTGTCTTTCAAGCAGGTAGGTCAGACTGCATGATACTAAGGGCAATATGAATTGGGAAAAGTACTGAACAAAATACATACTAGAGAAACACCAGAAGAGAGCTGAGCACACCTGAGATAAAACACATTATTTTTTAGAGGTATAGATGCAGATTCCTCATTAGTATCACAGGAAGAAATCAAGGATACAAAAGGAAATCATAATAAGAGCTACCTTAAAATGCAATTACCTTTTCAGCTTGTGATGCACATAGGAGCACATACACTCCTTTGTGCCAAGGCTTCCTGATTTCCGAAAATTAGCCCTCAGAGTTCTGCTCACCAAAGCAAATGAGAGAGGGTCTGTCCCTTCCTGGCTGCAACCTCCCCCGTGCTCATTGCTAAACATTCACCTTCAGAGGCTGGTGGCTCTCCAGGTGCTCAGCCTCTGTGGTGCACCACCGCCATTCCAAACCTGTCTGATTTAAGGCTGGAGTTTCAACCTAAACCCTGGATACCCCTTGTATACATGTCGAAAACTACCAAATGATGTTATTTTAATGTCCTGCTTTTGGTAATGCTTCCTAGAACTGCAGAGTCAAACAACAGTAGCTTTGCAAAAGCTTTGTACATCTGCTACACCACACATTCAAATACATCTTTAAAAAAAAAAAAGATGTCTAATGTGTCTCAGACTGTCTCAACTCTTACTGCTGGTGTAGGGACCTATTTTTTATCAAGCAAATTATTTTTTAGAACACACAGTAGTGCTTAATGATGTGTATGTGCTGCGTACAGACATGAGTATACAGACAGTAACTCATACAAGTTAAAATATATGTAAACAAGAGAATGAATGAGTGCAGAAGTGAAGGCAAACAGGGAGATGAAGAGGGTGTTGTTTTTTTTTTTTAAAGTCCTCTATTTTGGAAAGCAATTAAATATCATTGCTAGTTCATCCTATAGTGGAAGCAAACAATTAAACACACCACCTGTACAGGTCTGAACTGGGTAGCATCTTTTTGTTTATGCTGAAAAAACTTATAATGGTCTATTTTCAATATCTTTAAGGATTTCCCTACACTGGCCTATAGATTTTACTAAACTGAAACTAGTAGAAACTCAACAGCCAGAGAAAGAACCCTCCCTGTAACAGCTGAAGAAAGCCAAACCCACCCCAACCCTTACTGTCTTGAGTTTGTTTCCCCTCTTGTTCAAGTATGGATGAGGATCACAAATTTCTAGGGATACATGATAAGAATGACTAAAATAGGTGCTTGGAGATCTAAACTAAGAGGCTCTGTATTAATCCCCAGCCTTGTTCTTCCAGGCTGTCTTGTAGGCTCTGGGAACTAATTAGTTCAAGGCTAGATGAGGTCCGCCAAGCAATAATGTTCTGCAACATAAAGCTCAGCTTAGGCAACCACCCAATAAGTAATTTTTGCTTTCTGGAAAGAATTTATTCTGTACATAAACCCTAAGACAAGATTGGGTCTGTCTTCAGCAGGTGTAAGGTAGATGCATTTCTAACCCTACGCAGCAGGAGAAAAGTACCACAAGAGTTAAGACATGTCCGATAACTACTTAAGTCATGAATTTTAAATATCTGTTTTCTGTTGGCCAACTCCCAGATGGGCATCTGCACATCTGGTTTGACCTGGAGAGCTTAGCATTAACAAAGGCTTCTAATTTATAATTTTTCTGTCTCTAAACTAATCTCCATTATGGCAGGAAGAGAACCCTGACAGATCCCCACAACTATGATGCTCGCGAGCAACGACTGCAACTTACTGTTCCACTCTTGTTGTGCTCCTCTCCAACTTCTTCCTTTGTAATCTCTTTGGGGCAGAGGCTGCCCTTTTGCAGTGCTATGTCTAAAAGGGACTCCAATTGCAAAGGGGTTCTCTCTGCATTACTGTAAGCTGGACAGTAACATGAGAGAGCACTCATGCGCTTGCAACGATTATATTATAATTTTGGAGTACCAATTGATATAATTTTTCACATGAAGTTGAGTCTGAAGTAGCTGACTGCTCAGTATTAATGGTATGGATTATTAATACCTTGCTTTACTGATTACACATATTTGCAATGAAGCATATTTCTTTCTGTATGGCAGGAAACGTTTATTGGTATTACTTAAAAAAAAAAAAAAAAAAAGTATTTGATTACACCCAAATGCTTATATATTTGTGACATGTCAACAACCGAATTAGAATAGTACCAGGCTTTTAAAATTCAGGACACGTAGGACCATCTGTTTTCTTGTCAACAACCTCAGTCTCTCTCTCTCCACATTCCAAACACTTACTGCTCCAAATTTACAAAGTTGTTACTCAATTCCTTTCTTCCTCTGGCTCCAAAAATACTTCAAAGGCAGTAATGAAGGCTTCAAAAAGATTTTTTTTTACTCGATAATTAATGACGTGACTATTTCAGCAAGTTTTATGTCCAGGCTGGCAGTTATCTGCAACTTCTTATGAGGTTTGCAAGGACTTATCTAGTTTATGTTGAACTGTGTCCTGGAGTTGGAGTTGGGGGCATGGAGAGCATGGGAAAAGTGTCCTCCAAACATTTGTTTTGAAACACAGCCATTTCTGTGTGCTAAAGTCAACTGATTATTGCAAAAAGTAATTTACAGCCCAATGTATTTCAAGACTGGCACCCACGTGTGTACACACATGCTCGGACCCGCTCCCAGCTGAGCTCCACAAAGCACAGGGAGCTATTTCCATAGGGCCCAAAAGCATATGTCCAAAGAGAGGGAGGCCAATGGCTCGTGCCTGACATGGCTGCTTTACCTAAAGAGCTTCCTTAAAAAGGGAATGGAAGATCACAGCACTGCTCCTATTAAGGGCACAGCCAATTTCGGTTAGCTGCGCTTATTTATGTGAGATCTCAAACAGACAATTAAAGCAAGCTGTGACATTCAATTTTCTTACTTAAAACAAAATATCCTATCAAGCTCACCCATGCTCCCCCCTTTTACAAATCTGAATATACGAAAAGATTATTGTCCAAAGTGTGATGCAATTGTAATTTTAACAAGTTGAGCATCATTATAGCAAAATCCCCCTCAGCTGATTTTTTTTTTTTAAACCATTTCTTCATTTTTTTGACACCACATCTGGCATATAGAATACAGATGATCATTTGTTTATATATCTGTCTAAATGCCTTTTCCAAACACAGCCAGATGGAGCCTTTCAAAATCAAATTAATTTCAGATTAATTCACTCTGGACCCACTCCAGTTTCATGACTCTATGCTTTGAGGCACCATCTAAATTGATTTAGAGTCACGAACTTAGAGAGCTCAAGTCCTTAGGTATAGAGAAAAAAAGATCCTCCTTGCATACTGAAAGAGTCAGCAAATCAAGAATCCGCAATCGTAAGTTTTGGCTGCTTCAAAAAAAAAAACCCTAAACCAACCTAAGAATGCATCAGTCTCTATAGTGCCAAAATCATATACAAAAAACTTCATATTTCATGCCCAAAAAATCACACTAGAATTTACATCTTCAATGCCTCCCTTGCTGAGTCCCATAAAATTTATTGCTCTAATTAAAAAGCAAAATAAAAAAAGTGTTGTTCTAAACCTTGCAATAAGCAGCAGTCATAGAAAGATAGCAGACAGGTAATAAAAATCTCCACTGCAATGGATTTATCTAAGGAACTATAAACAAATGTAGCCTGCAAACACTGTGGGCTTGCATACTGTCAATCCTCTATGGATGCCTTTATTATCTCACTTGTTTCAATTGCAATTTGGGTTTCCATGGAGATGTAACAGTCAACTCTGGGAAATTATAAGATAAATGTCAGGCAGTGATAACGGTGTTAATGAAGCTTCATTGACAAGCAGAACTATGCTTCAAATAATAGGCATATTTCTATTAGCATATGTATAACCTGTCCAGAAAAAGAAAGAAAAAAATCCCAACAACAGGGAAAGACAATATTAAAAAATTAAAATGAAATTGCGTATATAGAAGATACAAGACACACAACGAAACATTGCATCTATGTGAAACGATGAATTCCTAACACACAGAAGAGATGTGGGTTCAAAATTTAATTGCCTGATTCCTTTTGAAATTTTTGCACTCAGCTATCATGCTGAAAAAGCACTTTGCTGACACGCGCAGACACACTTCTGCATGGTGTGACTCTTGTTTCCTCACAACGCAAGGCTGGAAGGATCTGTTTCACAAGGCACTTTAAAGCATGCTATTTTATAATGCGCAAATACAGCTGCAGTGAGCTGTTAGAAAGATGCAGACCTCAGTGGAAACACTAACAGCGTATACACAAACACGGCACACGCTACGAGAGCTCTCGGGTATCGTACGTGCTCAGATTAGGGTGGCCGGTCCACCACATCTTGGTATATGATGGGTTTAACGTGATACTGCTGGGGCAACCACTTCGAACGCTTCAGACTACAACACCGTGTGGTCTCGACCTGCTTCTGCACTAACCAACCCTGTAGAAAGCATCGAGAAGCTGTCAGTCGTCTGTGAAGGCCTGTAGCCAACTTTTTACTTTCCACACGTGGAAAGGTTTTGGTGAACTGGAGGTCAAAGAGGTGACAAAGCTGATTTCTGCAGCACAAAGGAAAATGCAGACCATCATGCTTTATTTCGATGAATCAAGCATTTCGTTTGGGCAGGGTGAACTTCCACCAGTGCCAGGGGAAGGGGAAGGAGTTCGGCTATTCCAGCACTTGAGCTTTCATTTTGGCCATCTATCAGAAGCCAGAAGGAGTAGGGCAGGAGCGGGGCAATCCCACCCCAGAGAACTGCAGGGCAATTTTTGCAGGTGGATAAAATGTGCTAAGATATTCAGTGCCTATTCATTAGGCGGTCTTGCCTCTGGCTAGAGAACCAAGAGGTGCTAGAGGTTGTTCCTATCTCTTCTCACCCCACTATTTGGCCTTTGGAATTTTAGTCCCTTGCCTGCCTTTGTAACGCTTTCAGGTAGAGTCAAGCCTCCTGTACAGTGTCTTGGAAAACAGGGTTCAGGTATTAGCCGAGTGTTAAAGAGGCTACAGATGAAATAATGAAACTGAAAATCAGGATCAGGCTTGGTTTAGTGGCAGGGGAGGGTGAAATCTTAAACATACGAGCAAACAAAGAAGAAAATCTTCATCCCTCCCAAGGCTTGAGGGTAAAGTATGTGGGCAGGCAAAACTATGGGAATTGTGGGAAAGCTCTCAACTGTTACTGGGATGAATAATCTTATGAAACCGTAGCTCAACTGAATATCTGCATGCAGGGCAGACGACAAGCTGACTTTGCCATTTAAATGCAAAATAGAGCAGGGGTGTGGGGTTCGGGGCAGAGGTTTTTTTGCTCTTTTCCCCCTCCTCTCCACAGAACACCTCTTTTCCTCCTACCTCTTCTAAATTCTGCCTGTTTAGTAAAGGAAAACACGAATGTTGTTTGGGAAATACTTCCCAGTTCTTCAGAGAGGAGTCATTGTCCAGCCAGGTTTCTGGGGACAGAAAAGGGAGCTGGAAAAGTGCCCAGTCTTTCTGTAGAGGAGACCTCAGCTCTGATCAGATTGCTGGACAACAACAAAATCAATAGAGGGGTTTTTTTTCAAGTTGTATTACAGGGAAGCTTAAAAAAAATCCCAAAGTTTCCCTTTTCTGAATCTTTTCTAACCACTCCTCAATATAACATACTAGAAAAATCTAAGTACCTCCTTAGATTGCTACTAAAATGTCAATAGTTAGAAAGTGATTTTCCCCAGTGACTTTCAACGTACTTGCTCTCGTGCTTTTGGGGGGAGGGATGAAACTGCCCAAACCCCAATATTACTGGTAGTTGATTCTATGTGACAGCACAAGTACTCCTACCAGCTTTATGGAAGACAGAATAACAGGTTAACCTGGAGCCTAGCTTCAACTTCAGCTGGGCAAGTCTTACACGCTACTGCTAGCGTCAGCTGGTGGCAGGACCAGGTCCCACCAGATGTACTACTATCAACACATGCAACCGCAATACAGATTACAGAAGACTGCAGCAGAGAAACTGGCTGTGAAGCCAGAACGCTAAGCAATTTTTAATGAAAAAAACACTACACGTGCTAGATAGAAAGCATTGCCCTGTACGCATGGCGAAACGGCCATGCCGTCTCCATTTCACACTTGTTGAAACCTCTAAATCCCATTGCAATGCATCTTCTAAGCTCTTCAAAGAAGGTTCCATTTTCCTTTGTATTTTGGGTTACGAACAGTTATACTTTTACATCTGAAGAGGGAGCAGTTATATAAAAGGCTAAGTAGCACCAGCACACAAGTAGTCAACACCAACTCCGAGCCTTTAAGCTAAACTTTCATTATAGTACAAGATTTTATTTAGTTTCTTCTTTTTACTCCAACATTGCAAATAAGTTATTTTGCTCTGCTGGTTACGCTGTTCTTTTGAGGCTCACAAGAAAATAAACAACTACACATAATTAGGAAAGGAGCAACTCCCCCTTTAAAGGCATCATTCAAAGCAACAAAATACCCTCAGAAAAACTGGTTTAAATTTTCCTAATAAACATACCACAAAAAATCCCAACAAAACCACACCCTAAGACACACGCTTCCCAAGTCATGTGGCAGTCATTTATGGGGACACTTCTGACTTCAAAGACAGACCTCCATCTTCTAGTCGGGAGCTTCCAGGGCGCTCTGTGCAAATGCAGCATTGGGAAAACAGCAGAGCGCTGCCATTCGGAACTTGTTTGCCAAATCGACAGGAAAATACATCTTGAAAAGCTGCTGAAAACCATGTTTTTGAGGTCACAGTAAATACTTGCAGCAGGAGAAATTTAAAAGGATGAGATAACTTTCTAATTGTATATTTTGGACAAAACATACAATTGTGGGTTATTTTTTGCTAGTGGGTTATTTTTTGCTGTGGAGGTTTTATTCACAAGTGAAAATGAACCCAGGTCTTGGGGACTTGCTGGCACTTTTCCAGAAGAAATGGGAAAGGAGGAGATGGGGAAAAACGGGTATACCATGCGTATCGCTTTGACCATCCCATGACGTACAAAGCCTCTTAACTTCAATAGCCTCATGCAACAGAAAAGGTAGTTAAACACTTGTGGATGTATTTTTAAGCTCCCTGTAACGTACTCAACCTGCGGAAACTTGGCCAGCTCAGGTTTGGCTGGCTGTCAGCAGCAGTGTGAAACGCAGTGTGATATATAGAAATCTCTGTCATCACACCACAGGGTTAATTTCTTTCCTTCTTTTTTCTCTTTCCCTCCTCCCCCTGAAAGTGGAAAACTCTTATTTGTGATGACAAGTCTTTGGAAAGCTGGAGGATTAGTAACAACATGTGGTTCCTTAAGATCTCTAGCCCTCTTCCAACTGTTTTTCCATATAACCCCTCTCTGTACGGTCATCGGCACCTTTGCTCAGCAGATGGAAAAAGGGAAGAAACCTGCCCCAGGGCAGGTGGAGGAACCTGGATGCTGCGGATGGGAGAATTTCAACTTGAAGCTCACAGGTCTCAATTGCTTGATAGAGGAAACAGAGGGGAATCCAAGCATCAAATATGGGATTTTAATAATATGAACATTTATTTTAATGATTTGAAGGCTGAACCTGCTGGGCTTGTCACTGTAAGTAAGAGATATGGAGAAAAAACGTGAAGCCTGAATTTTCATTCTGACTGCCACCACTGGAGAACTGCGGACCCGTGCTCACGTTGGTTTAACGCAGGGAAGGATATCTGTACGTCGTGCCCATGCAATCACTCACGATAGACAGCGACCAGCTGGGCAGTAGGTCAGCTCTGAACACCAAACGCGGTGCTTTACTCGAGCAATTTCAAATTCATTGAGAGGGGTATTACTTATAGATTATTTTAAAGCACATCAGTTTTCTTGCTATAACCATCCTTCAGAGAAGACGAAATCTGATAGAAGAACAAAACTGGGAAGTGTCTAATGGTAAAGAGCAGAGGACTATGCAACAAAGAAACCATTTCTCAGCCACCCTCTATCGTAAGTCTCTTCCCTTTGCTGTGCTTATCTCCCTCACCTTTGAATTGGTACATTATGTTCCCATCCCAATGAAGTACTCTGAAACACTCAGAGGAAAGCACTATATAAATGTTGAACCGTTATGTTATTAAAGACAAAAAAAATCCTTTCATGATACACTTTTTCTTTTAACTTCATGCAATTCTAATTTGTCTTTTAAAAGAAATATTTGAAAATTATGCAATACAGCAGAAGTAAAGTGGCTTTCTAAAGCCACTATTATTATTTGCATTGCAGGAGCATCTCTGAGGCCCCAAACAATGTTGGCTGCTTTTTAAGTAGCAGACCTAATATTATGAATAAGCCCAGATGTTTTCCTGCTATTTTCATATGTTAGGAAACACGATGCACTCCCGGAGTATTTTAATAGGTGGTTAAGAAAAAAAGGGGAGAAGGGGACACGGCAGGTCTAAGTTCACTTATCCTACAAAGTCAGACATTTTTAATCTACTGTTTTCTACCAAGTATCTTCATTAAGTAGCTCAAGATCTTCAGTGCTTCTTTACTTTTCTGTGTTTCCACCTTTCGTGATTGGACTGAATGTCAACAGAGTTGACTGAAATAGTTAATGCTTTTCTAAGCAGGGTCAGAGAATCTGGGGGTTAACATCAAGAGTTTCCTGGACAGAATGGGAACATATTCCCTGAAGTTTCAAGGTGGAAGGGAATGCAAATCTGATGCGCCAGCTCACATCTCACATTACTCCATATTTTCCAGTCACTTATCCAGTACATGCTCTGCTATCCTTTCTTATTTAGTTTGATGATGCATTCTGGGACAGAGTTGCATTAGGCTGAGATGCTAATTAAAACTACCTCGAAATATTAGCAGTTATATAACATTTGATTGGTAGAAGAAAAATAGTCGGGATATGAAAATTAGTATTAGCTTTTACATAAAATAAATTATTTAATTAATTCTAATTGCCTAGGGCATTTTTATGAACAACAGGGATTAACAGATATAATGTATACAATACATTTGTATAGGTAACAAAGAGAAAAATCAAGCCTGACAGCGTATTTTTGCTTATTTCAGAACACATACACAGCTCACATGGAAAAGGAAACAGATTACAAGAAGCTTTCCCTTAGCCATATGGAGCTGTAAGAAGCTCAGAGTCCGCGACGACAGTGCACTTATGACTGTAGTGTACGCCCCCCTGACAGTTAAATCAAAACTATACATCCTCGAGGAGTCATTTAGTCTAAATCACAGCTTGTGATTTCTCATCTTACATGGTCAATGGTCTGCATTTCTTAAAAATGGGAATAGCGGTAGAGGTAGGATTGCAACTTCAGGAGAACTGTTTTGCTAGCTCTGTTCTACGGGCGCTGCAGAAATGTACACAAAGCTTTACAAATGACCTCATTTTTACCAGGAAAGGACAGCTCAGCTACGCTCTATATTTTCCTGAACTGAAAGGAAGGCCCCACAGCCAAACTGTCATGTCTAATCATTGTGTTGCTTGAGTGTGTTTAAAACAAACAACTTTTTTCTTTTTTTAAACAAAAAGCCGTGGAGCAATTATAGTGTTTTGAGAGAGCGGGAGCTGTGTTTTCTATCACATAACCACGACACCGGAATAGCAGTTTTGCCCAGTTTGATGAGTGAGCCTTATAAGGATAAATTTTCACCTCATTAATGATCTGACCTGATTATTCCCTCCCCCCACTTTTCCTTTTAGGTCATGGATCAAATGTGACCCACTTTTCCTTGAATGCTTTCCCACCATCTATTTTTCCCATTAGAGTAGAAAGCCAGTTGCTAAGGCCACGTTACAAAGCAACCGTGCAACCACTAAATATCTGCCCCCCGAACACACATACTTTTCTTCCTCCCTGCCTTTACAATATTTTCCCCCCTCTCAGCATCTACTCTGAACAACATCCTGCTTTACATTCAGGAAAGCCAACAACAGAACTGCTTATAAGGACAAGCTTAGCACGAGAATAGGATTTTCTAATGACTACAAAGACTCCTGGGGCCCTTCATATTTAAAAAAATATAAAGGCAGCAGCCTTGATTTTTAATTACTCCTAATTCTAAATCTCATGGCCTTAAACACAATAGCTCTTTCAACTCAGAAAAAAAATGACACTAATCAGTAACAGAGTCCCCTGCGCAACCTGCTAGTCCTCTGATGGCATTGCAATGTTTGCACTGTTACGATTTTTCAAGGTTGACCAATGAGTCAGCAAAGCCAAGATGACTTAAAAGCATTAAATCATGCAACTAAAATGGCTTTTTCACATACAGCGTTGGATGGATTGCAATTAGCAAGGGGAATCAGAACAAGGCAAATATTGTAAGAGCAGAGAGAGACAAATAGGGAATTAAGGGAGATGGTGTTCGTTTTGGAACAAATGAGCCCCAGATGTTAAGGTATTTGTGGTTTAATATAGCCCCTCGCACCAGCCAGGTAAGGAACGTAATTAAAAAGCATTAAAGTTCCATTGCTGAGGCTCAACAGAAACGAAATGAAGATTTAATTCATCTGCCCTACTTCCCTCTGAGTAGCCTACTAATATTCCTACTTGGTGCAAAGTCCTGTGAAATGGAAGACTTGTGTCATTCTGCAATCCTTTCTACAAAAATCCTTCTCCTTGGCATTTATAAAAGAAAAGATGTCATTCCAAGTGTCTCACTGAAAAATTAAACATGAGTATGTAACACTGCAGCTACTTGGATTTCCCTGACCGTTTCAGCTTTCCGTGTCATTTATTACACTTCCCGGTAGTATTGTGCAACACCTTGGCGTTGCTTTCTATAAGCAATACTTCAGTTCCTCTAGCAATTAGAGGTACACCATATGATTAAAAGTTTCACATACATAGATTCACATTTAAATTACAGTTACAGAGTGGACAAGATTGAGGATTTGTTCACAACCCGCATTTCTACCTCATACCACCCACTCTTTTTCCACGGTACATCCACAACATAGTTTCTCCTAACTCTTGTACAGATGACAGAAATCATACCTGCAATGGGATTTTCCATTTAGCAGGACAGCAAACCCATACATCAGAGCTGAATTGCACCACTGACACTACGGAAAGATTAGAGTCACCAGCATCCAAACAAAATGAACCGTAAATACAATTACTGTTGACCTACCAATGAGCAAACTAAGCATGGGTTTCGAGCAGTGGCGGTCTAAGTAACAGTCTCCCGCAAAACAGAATAAAATCCTGTTGATTGTAAGAGTTCCTAAATTCAGACACCAAAGCTCCCATTTTGGATTAAAGGAACAATGCCATTAGCTTTCACTGAAGAGAAGACTTTTACTCTCAATATCGACTGAGCTGCCCACAAGAAAGAGGATCCTGACATACGGCCAAGGCTTCCAGGCACCCCGAAGAGAGAATCCATCGAGCTCCTTAGATGTGCACTGAGAGCATGGATGGGGTCCCTAAAGGGAATTCAAGGGAAAAAGCATCATTTGTCCATCTGGAGCAGGCAACCAAATCTGTTTTGCTGGGCATTCAAATAATTCTATAACCTTGACCACATCTTCTTCTTTACGCCCTATTCCTCTACTTCCCTTTGTATTCACAGGTTTTTTGCTACCACTCCTCTTTTCAGTTGTCCTTAACACACCTTTTATTTACGTTTAGCATATTTGCTCTTCATTAAACTGATGATTCCACCAAAAATACACCAAATATATAAAAATAAGGAAGGCAACCATGGTAGCTGACCCTCAGTATTACTTCATTCCTGGACAGTATTCCAAAAGCAGAGTAAGTGACAGCAACTTCAAAGTGTTTGAACAGAGGGCTCCTAGCATCACGTTTTATCATTTTTGAACATTGTTTGGATTCCCAACAGCTCTCTTCCAGACTGAATAACTATTCCACAAAAATAAATGTGCTGTACACTGTTGATCTCTTCTTCTCTTTACTGTTTTTGTCAAATTGCTTTCAAGCACCTGTGATATTCTCCAGCTACCATCGCTTGTTGCTCCTTTGCTTAACTTCATAAGAAGAAACACACGAGTCGGATGCAGGAAAAAGTCATCTTATCCTTCATCCTTCCAGTAGCCAAGGCAGAACTGTCCTCTGGAGTGCACTGGTTATCCGCTCACTTGATAAATTCTGAAAGACACTCCACTTCCATTTCCCCCAGTCCCCAACAGCGGTTGAGCTCCCACCAGAGCTCCTCTGCAAATCAAAGTAAGGACAGCTAGGCATCAATTTTCTCACTCTGTTCTATTCTGGAAAAGAGATGTCAGGCAGCAACATTCAACTGCTCCATTTTGGTGTTTAGTGCCTCGCATCAAGCAGTGACTGTTTTCCAAAGGCAGACATGGGGAGCTGGGTTACAAAGGAGTGAAGAATACCCATTACTGTAAATTAAAATCCTTAAACAAATCACCAACAGTGAAACAATCTCTGCTTCAATTACGTGGTTAGCTAGCACATCAAGTCTTTTCTTGCTTTGGCCAGAAATACTGAAGCCATGATTGATCTAATCTGTAATCATGTTGTTTATTTCAAATTAGAGATAATATAAAAAGCATAACAGTGTGTATGTATATATTCATAGTACCACTGCAGACATCCAAAAGGAACTCTATTTTATCTTTGTTGCTTTGCATTTTAGCCTAATTTCTTCCCTTTTACAGTCTACGGTAAATACAATATTTGCTTTTAGAGTTCTGACTCTCCAGGGATTATAAAGGAAGAGTACTTAACACAGAGATTATCTTTCTGGTGTTGCTCTGTACGAATGAAAATTGTTACATTAATGGCACTATACAGTCATATTCAAACACCATTAAGTACCTCTCCAGAAAACCGAAGGAAAGGGAGTGATGAACTCCAGCACAGTTCTGCTTGGACTTGCAAGTACATTTGTGTTTCTCCCTCCCTCACCATGCAAAGGATTCTCTGGAAAGGAATTTCCAGCCTTTCTTTTTCTTTCATTAACACTTTATAACCTGTGTTAAGAGTAGCAAGAAATACTACTACTAAGCAAGCGAGGAAGCACAGACACATACAACAGCCAATTCTCTGAGCTTGCAAGGTCTATACAATTGCTTCAAAATCTTCCACTGAAATTCTGCCCAAATACAGATTTACATCATCAGCTCAAATCAGGACCCAATTTCACACCTACAAACCCTAATCCTGGGTGTGGCTGCTTGGGTTTAAAAGCATGCAATAAACTGCTTTCAAACAGACCAAGACTCACTACTTCATTCTGTTACACATTCCTCTTCCTTCATAGGTTTAAGACTTATTTTTAGCTGCTGTAAATCAGTATAGGTCAGATGTATATCTGCTAATGAGTATTGGTAATTAAGGTTTCAAACCACACAGCAGCAATCCAATACTTTCATGTTGCTGATATCTCTCTAAATATGTGTATGTTTTCAGAGCAATTTCTGACAGTCCTGTTTGATTTAATTCCAGTAAGTTCTTCAAGGCTAAAGTTACTGGTAAGAGCTCAAATACCACTAAACACAGATGTTTCATGACCGATTTTTTGTCTATTTTATTCTTTGAAAACCTTTGCAATCGTTCTGTATATTAGACTTTCACTTATCACAAAAATTGAGAAATGTATATCCTGAGACTATAACTTCCAGGATTTTGTATTTTGCCATGCATTAAAAAATGGAGAACATAAAAGCTTAATAATAATAATAATAATAAAAATAATAATATTTATTATTTAAGTGTTTAAAAATACTACAGCAAAAACACTTACATGTGCTGAAGAAGCTTGATTAGAAAGCTTGGCAAAACTTATTGGAAAAGCTGTAATCATAGCTCACTTACTTCTGGGAAACATTTTGGGAAAACTCAGAATATCTCACTTTTCCCTCCTATAAATTGGAGATATCTGTCTAGCTTTGTCAAGTGCTTTAGAAGAGCATGCGAGAAACCTGCGAGGCATACAGGTACGGAAAATGTGAAGGAATGTAGCAAGAAATGCACTCCTTTCCCATAGATTTCAATTTAAGTCATTCATAGGAAACAGACAGGCCTCTGTGAGTAGGTCTGTTCAAACATAATTTCATTTGTATGTGTCTGCTCCCTCCTGCACAGTGTAGAAAATAAAGAAGAAAGGAAAGAAAGCCTCAGCATGATCCTGAAATTAATTTTCATGATAGGAGCAATTGAGTCCATCTACTAAGGTACTTATAATTACATTACACTGTTACTTGGAAGAAAAACGGCCAGCTATATTCTAAGAAAATATTAACCCCATCAGCCCAATCACAAATCACTACGTTTAATGTATTCTTCCTTTTATTAACACCCACAAGGTGCCCATTAGAGGCACCTTCACTGCTATCCTAAATCACTTCTAATTATCAGACTAGCAAAAACACGACGGAAATGTTATTTCACGTCTTCGAATGAAAGGCTCTTCGCTGTCCAAAAGACATGTCAGCACTGCATGATTTAGTCCATGATTTTGTTTACTGCCTTCAACTTTCATTAGTGTTAAAAGTGCTAAGATTGTTTCCCTGACTGCTGAGATTTCCTAGGAGAGAAAAACCACACGGATACTGAATTCTCCTCTCCCTGCAACGGGCCAGAGAAGCAAAAAGGTCCTGGGGTGAGAGGCAGGGTGCAATCACCCCTGCCTTTGCTTTTTCAGGTTGCATTATCACAGCAGTGGCTTTCTAGGGAAGGGAGGAGGAAAGGGACGGGCGTTGTGCCTGGTTCCCCACGCTGAGCTTGCAGAGCCTCCCACGCCTTACTCCTGCCTTGCCATCTCGCCCATCTCCTGTGTCAGGTTTGGTTCAGACTCAAGACTTTCCATTTGCCCCACATTCCTGCCATCCCACAGCAAAATAAGCAGTAAATTTGAACACATTACGTGCTTGAACTGGTTATTTCACTCCTGATAAGCTGGCTTATTGAGGGTTTTGTGTTCTTCTAAAAGATTACTGAAATAAACACTTGATAAATTTTGAGTAAAACATCCATCGTTCCCTGATTTTAGCTCTATGCTTTTGACTAAGCTTTCAAAAAATACTAGGAGCATTTCACAGGAGTAAAACCTTCTAGCTGAAGAAAACAACTATTTCCTAAAATGCCAGTTAACACAAGGCTTATACATTTTTAATCCCATTCAGACACGTATTAATAGCCTCTCAAGCTAAAATGAAGAAGCAAAGTATGACCACAACACATTACTAAGAAGAAGTAATTAAAATAATTAAACTGGTGTTTCACTCTTAGAATTTTTGTGCGCAAGGGCATGACAAGCCCCTGAGCAACCTGACCTCATCGGATCTGCTTTGGAGTTAGGGGTTGGAGCAGATGACCCCTGAGGTCCAAACTTACATTACTCTATGGTCTAGACATCAGCACCCAGAAGAAAATTTGCTGGAACTGGAGGAAATGCTTTAGGAAATAAAGTGGCCTCACCTTGAGTACTGTGTGCGGTTCTGGGCCCCACAATTTAAGAAGGATGTTAAGGTCCTTGAATGTGTCCAGAGGAGGGCAACAAAGCTGGTGAAAGTGCTGGAAGGCATGTCCCATGAGGAGTGGCTGAGGACTTTGGGTTTGTCTAGTTTGGAGAAAAGGAGGCTGAGAGGTGACCTCATTGCCCTCTACAGCTTCCTGAGGAGGGGAAGTGGAGAGAGAGGTGCTGGTCTCTTCTCCCTGGTATCCAGTGATAGGACGCGTGGGAATGGTTCAAAGCTGCACCAGGGAAGGTTTAGACTGGACATCAGAAAGCACTTCTTTACCAGGAAGGTGGTCAAACACTGGAACAGGCTTCCTAGAGAGGTGGTCGATGCCCCAAGCCTGTCAGTGTTTAAGAGGCATTTGGACAATGCCCTTAACGACATTCTTTAACTTGGTCAGCCCTGAATTGGTCAGGCAGTTGGACTACATGATCGTTGTAGGTCCTTTTCAACTAAAATATTCTATTCTATTCTAAGTATATTTCCTTGGAGAAAATGGATATTTTTTCAGTAGGACTTGATATAATTTTTTCTTTGTAATATCATTTATTCCCTAGAGGTGTCATTATGCGTAAGTGAAGCCTGACTCCACAACCCAGAAAAGGTGGTACAGAGAATGTCCCCTCCGTCCCCAAAAATGCTTCAACCCTCCAGCACTTCACATTTCAACTCTGTGACCACAGCTCACTCAGTACACGCATAGTGCAATTTGCTCAGTGATCAGAGAGCCCATGATACCCATTCAATCATGGGAAGCAAGAGCTGGAATTTCTGGGGACGGTAATAATTTTCTCAGACTTTGGATGAATCATAACCCTTCTGTTTCTCAAACTATCTCACCATATCACAGATGTAACGTACACCTTCTGTTTAGAAGCTCTGCACTTGAATCATTACCATGATGCAGATAGATAAGAGATTCTATGGATTTATTATACATGAATTGTTCTATGGTATTATGTTTTACTAGAGGAAATGCAAATATTATTCTGCTAAAAACCTCTCTGTGCCGTTCTGCAATGTTGTTATTAACATGCACGCACAACAATAAAAACTTATGGGCATTCACAAGCAGTTGTTATATCATTTATGAGACAATGATAAAGCTGTACACTATAATCGTAATTTGTCAAAATGGAAAAAGGGTACAAATTAAACAAAATCAATTATTTAAACTATGATGAGGTACCAAAAAAGTAGTTTGCTGTTAAAATGATGCAACTGATACGCGTGGAAATCCTGAAATCGAAAAGCCAAACACCGATGTCACGACCATCGATCTGCATCTCCTCAGCCTACGTTGGAATGAACGATTAAAAGCTTACATTTGAGCTGACATATTACAAAACCAAGTATATGAAAAAATATTGCAGTGCTTCCTCCTCTCATTGCCCTGAAATTGGTGGGTCAAAAAAAGAGGGAATCCAGATCCCCAAAGCCTCTCATTTTGATTGCAAACTAAAAACTTGACTTCCACAACCTCCTTTTAGCTTTTAGTCACTTGTCAATACTTCACAAGAAATGATAAATGATTTCTACACTGAACCCATTCCTTGAAGCCAGCAAGTAACAACCTATGCAATTTAGTAACTCTCTTTCACCTCCGTTTCTCCAGGGCTGGCCTTGAGCAGGGAAAAAAGCAAGCCGTCAGAGAATAGACTCTTCTGGAGCCTGTGCAGTACGTGCAATTCATGGGCCAGACCATGCTTCGCTCCAGAAAGAGCACTGTAAAGGAATACATTCCGTGGCCTGATCTTCTATTTGAGCAGCTTGGGAGCCAGGAAAACCATCCTACTGGCTGTATTCCTTCTGCACACAAACAAAATGGATACCTCTTATGTATATATAAACAAAAGAAGGGTTTATAAAAACTGTTTTCCAAATATCATTTTATAATCTGGTTCCACTTCTAATATACAGTACACTCCAAAAGTGAAAGGATATACCTATTTTTCAAAAACGAAAAGCAGCGATAACTTACTTGCATTTAATCTGTCGCATATGTTTCAGAAACCTTGTTAGCATGATATCCAAATAAATATTTATCACTGTAGGAAACCTTCCCCTTGTTGTTGGTTAGACCGTAAACCCAAACCATACCTTAGAAAGATGTAAACTATAAACGAGCATCTCGGCAGTTCACTGTGGATGGAAGCAAGTCAAGCAAAAACCAATACAAGTATCTCCCATATGAACAAAAAGCTGGTGCAATTCACTTTGAACAAGCTTTTCTCTTGGCTTCTGAAACACCACTTTGCTGTTCTCTTCCTGGTCCCTAGTTGCCTCTTTGCCAAATGTAACACATATTTATAAGAGGTTAAAAAAAGAAACAAAACACTACCAACAACCAACCAAACAGCCCAACACTGTGTAAGGGGGAAGACAAATAGTGGAGTTGGATGTAGCAGCTTGCTTTTACTGCCTCTCTGCTCTTGGGAAAATACAATAGTGGCTTCTGAATATTAATTGAATAAGGAGCCGTGTAAATTCCAGCTGTTGCCCATGCGATTGGGTCTGGAAGAAGGGTGTTTTCTCAGCCCTCGGTTTCATTTCCGGACTTCCAGAAACTCTGCACATATGTAGCCCTGCAAGTTGCACAATTTAATTCCGTAATCCATCTGTGAAACTCCAGCTTCTCTGATTCCAGTGGCACATCAACATTATGGAAACTGTAACTAGGATCAGAAACATATTTAACGACACCCTCCTCCACATGTTGTGGTTACATATGGCAATAGAGGGACCAGGTTGCCCACAGAAGAACATATGATGCAAACCCTATTTTTTCTGGGATACGTTTAACCAAATTGAAAGGCCATCAGGCAGGTTTACAAGCATGCTTCCCCTGATTTCCACGGGGTTTGCTAGCAGGTTACTTAATCACATGCTACACACTTCAACGCAAGTCATCACTGTAGATGGCAGTCCTGTACCAGCAGCACTCTGGAGCAGTGATGTCCAACATAAAGGTTCACCTGGAAGGACAGGGAAGGACATCAAAACTGGGGACCACTTACACACAAACTCAGCTTGCAGGTGTCAAACTCGTGCGAATTTGGAAGAGTGTGAATTTGGAAGAAGTGCTCACCACCTGTTTTATGGAAAGAAGGAAAAAAAAAACAACCCCAAAGGGTCCTTTTTGGTGTCCCATGCTGCGTCCTCACATCACTGACCAGTTTTGACCTTAAAGGACATGTGGAAGTATCAATAAGTGCAATCAGGGAGGTCTTTAAAAAGATTTTTTAAATGACTAGGGTCTTTATCCTGCCACATTTTCTGGGCACTAGTACAATTTAATTTGATTTTAAACTGTACTGTTTGATGAAACGTCCTGTTCTTTAGTTCAGTGAAGTCAAGACACAATAAATGGATTTTTAATGGACAAAAGTTCAATTTCTCTGGCAGCAGAGGCACATGAGGAAAAGAGACACAATGTACAAATGATGCACTTTGTGCTGACTTTCGACCCCAACCATTTCATGACAGGTATAAAAATGAAATACTGGGGGGGAGGAGAGAGAAGGAAAAGGGGAGAGCTTTGAATAGCAGCAATGCTAATAGCCAACCAGCATACAAATCGTTTAGAAACAGAGGTTGGTTTGGGGATACGACAACAGTACAGCCAAAACTGAGCTAAAAACGTTCTTCTTTTCTTAGTCTTCTTTTTACATATTAGCTATTTCTGTTCAACATTTGGCTTTCTACTGTCGGATGTGTGGCTTAGTAAAGTCAAGTCAGGTGGTTTTGGGAGGTAGAAATATAGTGATATTATTAATGTCTGTATTATGTGGTAGAATCCTTAGTAGAATACATGCAAATAATGCTATTCTTCAACATTATTTATTCAGCAGGAAATGAGTTCACCATTAGAGACATGGTTCAAGGCAATGTTTCCTCAGTCCTGTTGAAGAAATGAATCAGGAAACAAAAATAGCTCTGATGGAGCCCATATTTATCAGGACTTGACTGAGCCACATTAATTAAATAATGATTCTTTAATTGAAAATATGATGCGCTATATCTAAAGCTCTGAAAGACCATTACGAATTATTTGGAAGCTCCAAAAATACTTCAAAAATCAATTAAACGATATTAAAATTGAATACAAATTAAAGACCAAAGCACCCATTCCTGTATATTTACCTCAGCTGGTTCAATGACCTCCAACTTCAAAATCTGTACTGATCTGCCAGATATAGATTGTGGCTTTTAACATACAATGTCAACAGATTGCAACTGCTTACTTCTGCTCAGTGGCTCTGGGCTAGAAAATGCTATTTTCAGTGTTTTCCCAGAGAGAGGGAGAGCATCGGCATTTAAAGGTATCCCCACAAATGTTTATATTTGAAGCGCCAACGCTAGATCTGCCAGCAGAGGCCTTCACATGTACTGACTTACTTCTCACGAGGCAGTATTTATCTCCCAGCTTCACCTGGGAGGACATACACTGCCATTTCTGTCTTTGAACAGCACTTGCCATGTTAATTAATGAATTCCCTATCACCCATTGCTCTGCCAGCTGCCCCGGACCCCACTGCTCCATTTCAGCAGTTGTGGGGGTTTGGGTTTGGGTTTTTCCAGCTCTGCAGCTCTACATGTAGTCAGTGCCACTTCTGTCCCTCAAACACGGTTAATTTGTTCTCAGCAGACACGATACAGGGCATGCCAACCCGAGGGACCGGTTTTGGCCTCTCGTTGGCCACACGAGAGGCGGTGGTGTCTCTGCCCCTCTTCCATGGGCACCGACGGCTTTTAAGGCACATTTTCATCAAAACTTCTTGATGAGGGAGCAAATTTGCTGCTCTGAGGGTGTTGTGGATATCAGATCTGGAAGGAACTGAGACTATCTACAGCAAACATCAATAGCACAAAGACAATTTGGGGGGCTCTTCTCATCGCCTTATAATCCCCTGACTATTCAAGATCTTGTGGCCTCACATGCCCCCAAAGAGTACCCCAATGTTCCTGTAAGTCCTATTTGTTTAGGGGCCTGTTTTCACTATTTGATTAAAGCATTTTCAGGTTTTTCAGCAGAAGAGTCATATTTAGCCTTAAACCTTAATTTCCCTACTAACAACTCCTTCAAATACATATCGCACTCGATTACAGTAAACCCACAAATATAACATTCCCTTTTCAGATGCATTCATTTGCATCTTGCGTTAAATGGTTTATAATGGAGCCATATCATTCAAATGTTAACTGAAAATTATCATTCTTAATTATCTCATACCTTTATAAATTTTTCAGGTCACCTCTCTTCTATTACAAAATATAATCTGGGTTGCCTTGATTTTATTTATAACCAACAAGGTGCAGAAAAGCTATGCATAAGCTCAGTCAATATTTTTATGAGGCTTGGTGCCTCCCCTTAGAGAAATCACTGAAGCTCTTTTAATGTTTACAACTAACTTCTTCACAGAAACAGTAATGTCTTTTCCCCTGCAGTCACAGCCAACAGCAACCTTTAAATTGCTGAGGGAAAGACATTTTGAGGTTTGAGAAACATTGTGCAGAAGGCACAAATCGCTGCCATCCTTAGAATATCTTAGTACATCCCAACCACAGGGAGTTCAGTCCTGAATCACTGCAAAAATATTATTCCAGAGGCTCCCTCTGAACCTCTAGTCCAAAAATAAGTATTGATCTTGTAATGTGCACCTAAGAGTTCACAAAACGGGGGTTCTACGAGAGTCTGGAGGAATGGTGATTCTTAGAGGTGCTCTAGCAGTGTTGCAGTATCTCTGCTTCCAGGCAGAAATAGAGGGCTGCATGAAATGAAATATAAAGAATCATTAGCCTAAATTATGCAGCAGGTCCTAAGGCTGTGGTAGCCAGTATCGTGCAGACCAGCAGTATTTCATGTTAGTAACAAGGTCCAATGAATCCACACTTTTCGGCAAATGCTAAGATAATCGTGAGACAATAAAGCACTCAAGTGAGTTGTTATATTAATGATAGAGGAAACCCCCATTTTTACTTCACTGCAGCAGTACTAAGAACTCTGATCTCGGACAAGCTTATTATCAGGGGCTAACAGCAGACAGATGAAACCCATGAGTATCAGAGGAGACCACACTTTCTTAGAGGACCACCAGTCTTTGCTATCATCCTTGACGAGAGGATCAGCTGGAAGAAACACTGAGTAGCTCCCCAAAATCTGTTCTTTCTCACATTTTTGGTTTAGAAAAAGACTGTAGTAGAGTCTTGCTTCACTATTACTTTGCTGTGCCATTTAAGTTCAAAGATGATGGGCATCTGTAGCACTTAATTTAGAAAGGGAAAGACTGTAACACTGTGTACTAAATATTTCATCACCTTTAAAAATAAATAGATGAAAGAAACCCTGCACATTATTACTTTGACTTAAATGAAAACCAATTTCTGAAGAGCTTTAAACATATTTTGTAATGGCATTATGTTTTGCTTTATTTCTTAAACTTTCCAGCTCTGAGAGGAGTACGGGAATTGCATATCCAGGAAAAAGTAAAAGGAATAATGTACATACATTCCACAACTGGATTCAGTCCTTCCCTTTTCTTTTAAGTGGGGAAGTGTTACTCTTAATATTAGCAAACCCAGCAAATTCTACACAAATTCTGCCAATGAGTACATTCCTTGCTCCAAGAAAAAAGGAAATATTGATGAACTTAAAGTATATTTTTCTCCTAGTTAAAGGCTGCACGCATTCAGATCTTTAACATCTGCATTTCCCACAAGGACTAATTTTCCCTGGACTGTCAGATTTTGGTTGCATGTTGTGCCATCTAAAACATTCAAAGCACAGTAGTGTGTATATTCCACCACTGGGTTCTCCATGCAATCAGATGTAGTTTGGACTTGTATTGTCCCAATTCTAAATGAGCATGCTTAACCAAACACTATTGATGTGGCTAACTGCTGGAAACTTAACCTCAGATCCCAACCCCACTAGTCTTCAGAGCAAATAAGGAAAAAGTTAAACTGGCATCCTTGTCATGGACCAGACAGTGATAAAAATTAATCTTAGGCTTTCTGTCCAGATTCATTCTAAACCTTGCTAGACATAGCCATCTATTGAAATATGTATCCAGGAAAGGAAATTAAATAGAGAGATCTGCTTCCAAGCTGAAGCACAATGTCTATCCTAAATCAAATCTATATCTGAATTTTGCCCAGTTGTCTTACTCCTGGCTCTGACACTTAATCCCCAAAGGTAGCTGAGTTAGTCTCCCCCTTGCCCAGATATTACATCTCAGAACACAAGTTGACAGCCTTCCATGCATGAAATATATTAAACGTTTTAGCTCAGGAGATGATGTATGGAGCTTCTTAGAGGCAGTGAAAACTGGCTTTGGAGCTGCTACCAGGAAGATGATGGAAAAGCAGGTACAAATAGGAACCTTTGATAAAGTCTAACAAACCAAACCCATCACATCTGGGATGCCATGAATCTCAGACTCCCTCTCTTTCTTCTGCAATGCAGGGTAGGACCAAGTACTTTGGAGTCAACACCTAACACATCATAAGCCCATGTGCAAAACCACACGCTTTAAAAAGCCAAGTGTCTACAGGCAAATGCCTTTTGGAATTACAATAGTGAAGACTGTGATTGAGGACATATTCTCCCAGTACAACTTCTGCCAACAACTTACTGAGATTAGAAAGTTGTTGGAAAGAAATTCATGGAGGAGTTGCTTTCTGGAGTCATCGTGAATTAATAAATAATAGGTACCTTTCTGAGATAGCTGTTTCAGAGCCGCATACAGCTGGATGAAAACTAGCACTATGGTCCAATTTATTTACCATTAGTTTCTTTCTCTCTCTCTCTTTTTAAACTCTAACACACAATTTCAGACTACTGTGAAAGCCTCCTTAATTTGCGTCTGTATTGTGTAAAGCAGATGTCCTGCCTTCGCAAACTGATTAGTAAGTGGTTTATATTATTCCAGTGGTTGTCATCATTATTGCAGAAATGTTGAACAAGGCTGCTGTAGGCTGCTTTTGAAAATGTCTAGAATGACAGACTGTCTGTTTCAGAAGTGATACAGGTGTGCATAACACACTTTTCTGGAGAAAACAGACCAAATAATATTCCATGAAATAGCACATCATGTTTCAGGTGAGGGGTACTGTTGTGGTTTAGCCCCAGCCGGCATCTAAGCACCACCCAGCCGCTCACTGACTCCCCCCCGGTGGGATGGGGGAGAGAATCGGAAGAGTAAAAGTAAGAAAACTCGGGGGTTGAGATAAAGACAGTTTAATAGGGAAAGCAAAAGCCATGCACGCAAGCAAAGCAAAACAAGGAATTCATTCACTCCTTCCCATGGGCAGGCAGGTGTTCAGCCTTCTCCAGGAAAGCAGGGCTCCATCACGCCTAACGGTGACTTGGGAAGACAAATGCCATCACTCGGAATGTCCCGCCGTTCCTTCCTCTTCCCCAGTTTCTATACTGAGCATGACGCCATATGGTATGGAATAGCCCTTTGGCCAGTTGGGGTCAGCTGTCCTGGCTGTGCCCCCTCCCAGTTTCTTGTGCACCTGGCAGAGCATGGGAAGCTGAAAAGTCCTTGACCAGTGTAAACACCACTTAGCAACAACTGAAACATTAGCGTGTTATCACTATTATTCTTGTACTAAAATCCCAAACGCAGCACTATACCAGCTACTATAAAGAAAATTAGCTCTATCGCAGATGAAACCAGGACAGGTACCTTCAGGATCACGGTAGGCAGAGTATAAAAATAACACAGGCACTGGACCATGACTCAGAAGACCTGGGTCTTATTCCAGGCCCTGGTACAGTACTAGAGATTTGGTCTTTGGCAAGTCCTTTTGTTGGGATAAATCTCAGATGTGTTTTCCTAGTAACATCTAAAACATTTGAGGCAGTCTTCTGCAGGACCCACTCTTTCTCCATCGGCTGTAAAAGGCCCGTGGTGGATGAATACCTAAGACAGCTACAATTAAGGGGGGTGGATCTTGTCACGAGTTGCACAGGCAGCTTAACATTTAAATTAATTGTTTTTGTTGGAGAGGGTGAAGCAAAGTCTGCCTCTCTTATATGTTTGTTCACCTAGCAACTGACCTTGACTGAACTCTCTGAATACTACTGCAATAGAAATTAATGTTAATTATAGCTTTAAAAGATTAGATATGTTAAATCTGCTCCTAGATGTCCTGACAGTCTTAAAAGCAGAAAGAAAGGTGGGCATTTAGTTGATTCTGAAGTCATACTTCACCACTGGCTCATTCCATTCCATATAGGATCCAAGCAGTTCAACAACTCTCCAACAAAATTAGAGTGCAACGGAAGTGACTACAAATACTTATTTGTTGCAAGAACCATGAATTACTACTGCCAGCATTGCAAAAACATAGCCATGTGGTTTCTGTTTCTGCAGAATGTGACATAAAAAGTTCTAACTTGCCCACTTCTGGTCACAAGCTGTGCAAAACTCACAGCTGATAAACAAGGGATAAACAATTTTTTTTTTTTGTTTCACTTCACACAAATGGTTCTTAAAGCAGGAGGAACTGACCTCTTCCCTTTTGTCAGCATTAAAATTTCATGACTACATTGTTAAACAGCGAGAGCCTGTGTCAGCATAGATTCACAGAGTAATTTTGGTTGGAAGGGACATCTTGAGGTCACCTGGTCAAGCCACCCTCAGAGCAGGGCCAACTAGATCAGGTTGCTCAGGGCTGTGCTGATATTTCAGTACCTCCAAGGGCAGTCCCTCTGGGTGCCTGTTACAGTGTTTGACCATCACCATGGTGAAAATATTTTTCTTTATATCTAATCAACATTTGCATTTCCATTCTAACAACTTGTGCCCATTGCCTCCTGTCCTGTGTGCTCTGTGCACCTCTGGAAAAAAGTCTTGCTCTGTTGTCTTTGTAACGTCTCAGTAAGTAGTTGAGAACAGATTTCCCCTTCACCTTCTCTTCCAGGATAACAAAGCAGCTCTTTGAGCCCCTCCTTGTACATCACGTGCTCCAGACCCCTGATCACCTTGGTGTCCCTCCAGCAAACTCCTCCCATTATGCCAATGTCTTGTATTGGAGAGCTAAAAACTGGACACAGCATCTAGACATGGAGTCACAGGTACCAAACGGAGAAATAACCACCTCTCACGGCCTGTTGCCTACCCTTGTGCTAGAACGCTCCAGTATGTGGTTGCCCTTCTGTGCTGCAAGGGTGCAATGCTGACTCCTATACAACTTGCTGTCCAGCTAGACCCTCCCCCAAGGCTTTTTCGGCAAAGCAAATGATACTCAAGTCCCACGGAAAGACACAGAGACACAAAAGGTTAGACTGCTTGCAATCACTGCTAGAATCAAAATAAACCTACAAGCACGGCGGCTAACTGGCTGTATGATGAGACCAAGGGCAGAAGATGCCAAGTGAAAGCAAAGTGTGGCAACTTGTACCAAGGCTCTAGATCATTAAAAAAAAAAAATGTGGACAATTTTTGCACCAAATACTCCACCCTCACACACAAAAGACACAATTCAATTCTCTTGTCTTTGACTCAGAAATACATAAACTCTATTTTTTTTTCAAATTCAGTTGAGGACAACAGTGCCAGAAGAAATTATTCTTTCTTAAGACAAAGCAAAAGACACTCTCCATCTCTTACACAGAAGTGAATCAAAGGCCCAGATTCTGACATACTCTCCATCTTTGCAGATTTTCAAAGTACAAACACAAGCTCAGCTTTTACAATGAGTCACTCATACGCAGCAAACGGTTTGCAGAATTTTTATCTTGAAGCCTTTTAGAAGTATCTTAAAAAAAGACAAAGTATTTTCTAAAATACTTGAACAGAATTTTTATCTTGGGACTCCAAGAAAGCATTATAAAGTAAAATATCAATTTTTCTACTGCTACAGACAAATTTCTTCCCCATTTTAAAGACAAACGAGCTTTCCAGTTACAGACAAACCCAAGAATAACTCTAGTTGCTAAATCAAATTTCTGATCAATAGGAAAATAATCTTCAAAATGTGTCAAAGCAAGCCAAATGAATGGACTCCTGCCTGCAGAGCACTGGAAAACTTCAAGAGCACTGTTGTTTGCTTCAGATTACTAACTTTCTTTAGAAAATTAATTTCTCAGTGAGAGTACGAAACTGTCCATCCAGTAAAGAATCCACTAAGGGTAAATGTATATTTTGAAACATTCCTTTCTCAATTGAATTTTTTTCTTTTTTGGTACTTTGATGCATGTTACAAAATTATATCCATGAACCGTTTCTGCTTTTCACTTCTGTTGTTAGCAGCTAACCTGAGCTAAGTCTCAGGACTGACAACAGAAAACTGCTCCTAATAATTTCCTAATCTGATTTGTTTGAAGACCACCCTGTCTGCAGATGCACATATGCATGTGTGTATATACGTTATAAAATATACACAAACAGCCACTTCCACAAAGAGCATACGCCTTCTTGGCAGCCAAAATTCTGACCCTTTTCATTTAGGACTAGCAGAAAACAGCTTTTCTCTAGACATCCTTCCACCTTTAAACATCATACCTTTAATAAAAACAACCCTGAAATTTAAAGACTACTATAAAAAATTTCAACATTTTCATTACCCTTTTGTTCCAAAAAGCACAAGTACCCAGACTAGACATTTCAGTGCAGCCATTAAAGCAGAATGCCTTTTGAGGCAGAATTCTATGAATGCACTCTGGCTTATAAAAAATGTATTAGATGATAGCTCTGAAAAAGGCTCTGAGGCGTAACATGGTCTATCATGTTGTGCATGCGTGAGTTAGCTTTTACAAGATCAGAACCAGAAGCGAAGATGAATGCTATTCATTGTAAGCCCAAAGCTTTGGAAGTTCAGTATCGCAGTGCTTGGGGGTCAGTACTAGAGCTATTAAAAAAAAAAAAAGTACATTCTTTAAAGGACTGTCCAGTTTTCAAATGTTTGGCACACATGCCTACCCTCGGTTCTCGATTGCGTGGAGCCAGGGCTGCAGGGGACTGGGCAGAAGACAACTGCCCGCTTCTCCAGCCCCATTCAGCGCCGATTGAATTTGTTATGAGAAGGTCAGTGGTGTACTTGTTAGTGGGTTTTAAAAACTCAAATATCACTTGATGGAAAAAAAGCAATGACTTCACACCGGGTGTAAAGAGGAACAATTCTGGCAAGGACTCATCCACTTACTGTCAAAGAAAATTACATACAATTTACTATTTTGACATTCTGGAGTGCGTTCGACGCATTATTAGGATTTGGAGGTCTTAAAGAGAAGCAATTCAAATGAACATTAAACTAAATGGATTTTCTTTGATGAAATAATGATAAATAATAACACAGATGACTTTGGTTGTTTGCAAAATAGCTTATTCATAGTCAGTTGCCCACATTATTTTGAAAATATCCGAAGCTCAGGACAAACCTTTTTTTGACTGCTAGATGCTTTACGGAGCTAACAAAGAGTTGTTATTCTTATTATTCAAACTATTACATATATTATGTGAAAACACGCCTGAGCAATATTGCACCGAATCCTGAGAAAATGTACATTTCAAAAATTATCTTTGTGTTTTGCTGCTGACTCCAAGTAACACAAGACTGCAGTTGACAAGAATCCCAACGTGGCAGTGTCCCCACAAATGTACCCTCCTCGGACATCTCCTCTGCGTTTTCCCTTCTAAGCCAATTGCTCTTCTTTGCCACCAACCTGAAGTGTCAGCTGTGACTTTCTGAGCAGCTCTGAGTAATGGGATCAGCTAATGTTCGGCACATGGAGAAATTCCGTATCATTCTCCTCTCTAAAAATACCGCCGGCTGCCGCTAGAGCCACTCAGCGGTGATGAATAGCTAAAGGGACAAGCAGGTCTCTAAATTTACTTCATATCTGACAGCCCTTCAGCAGATATGGGTAATGGATCCTACTTACTCCAAACTACTGTATACTGCAAGGCACTTTCCCGCCGTGTGAATATATACACTCACTATGGGCTTCTTAATGATCATGATTTTTTTCTTCCCCATTAAGTCAAGCTGATTACACATTAAAAAGCTGTTAGTAAATTTTGAAACATGTTACTAATTCAAGCGAAAAAGGCATGTTTGGTCTTCAAATGCACCTCCAAGCCTCTATCAGAGAAGGTCTCAATTGACTTCTAGGGATTTGCCTCGAGTGTTGAAAGTATGCGCATCTTATAAATGCACACAGCTAATTATCTCCAATGACTTTAGCTGATTCGCTCACTTAATACACGGGTATGTCTTTTCTGGGTATACAGCTTTATAGAATTTTATTTCCTGAAGGTCATTTGATAACTTTATGCTATTTTTTGTGTGTGCATTTTTAATAAGGTCCTATTTCTGAATCGAGGAAAAGAGCGTTCGATGAGACAAAGGGTATTTACTGCATATCTGGGGATATCCAGATTGGCAATTATATCATAATTGTTTTTAAATTCTAAAAAAGGGGGTGGAGTGGGGAGGTAAGAGATAATTAAGTCACATGAACAGGACCCAAATTGCATTTGCTCTCAGTTTTGTTGTGCACAATATCAGTTTAATTGAATCATCTGTAATTCTTCTCACTTATTTTTTTTTCAGCCTGCAGGAACGCACACAAGACATTATGAATGAGAGGCTGGCTGGCAAATTTCTTGAAAACAGAGATTCCAAGTATCCATAGGATTTGCCAGAAAACAGCAGACAAGGTTATATATGTCCTTGTGTGTGTGTGAGCGCACAAATGTGCCAGGGAGGGCGGAGAAGAGGGATAGCCTCTGGCAAATCGATGTCTGTCAGCTAGTGAACCTTGATTTCACTATTAATATGTCATGGTTCACCACACAGAATCTTTCAGCGAGCATCAGCTGTGCTACACGCACGTGCATGTGTGCACACACACACATATATGTTTATATATATATATATATATACACTGGCTGACTTCAGTCAAACCAGTCTGTCATATTCAATGAATCACCGAAACAATGGAATGGGCAGAGTCTCTCTTAACTCAATTAGCAAAGCATTTTTCGGTAATAATTGATTTGAGTAACATTTGTTCCTGTGTTTTTAAGAGAGAAAATCTTCATGATTTAACTGGCTTTGGCTAATGGAAAAGACCCTCACTGATGTGAAATCAAATCATGTTGCCTGCTGTTAACACTGGAATTACAGAAGAAAGCTAGGGAAATAATAGCAGCACCTAATCCATAATCCTCCTAGTGCAAAATGAAGGATTCCGGCATATTTGAGGGTTTTCCCAACTGAAACACCATCCCTAAAAAACTGCAGTGCTCACTCTTAAAGATATTTGTCCTAAGTTATCCTTTATGCTACTTCTTTTTCCTTTGGTGCTTACATCCCTGAACCATTTGCACACATCCATACTAAATGGCCTTCATTAGAGCAGTATTTGGGTGACTCATAAGCTTGATTCATGTATCTTGATGTTACCCTTAGAGACAGGCAAGCATAATTCTCCCTTTACAGACTGAATGACCTGACCAAGGTAATAATGTAGGTCTGTGGCAGAGGAGGGAAATTAATCTGGGTCTGCTGAGTCTCTTAATAGCCCCATAAACACCGAACACTCTGTCCCTATATCTTTTCATTACAACTCATCTAAAGCACATGTATTCAGCTTTGGACTGTGGCATTCTCTGTTCCCCAGACAGTAAGCAGGAACCCAATGAAATCTTTAAAATAAAAAGCACATTTCCTTGCTTTCCCTTGAAGAGTACTAAAGATTCGGGGAATATTCTTACTCCCCCATCTAAAACAGTTCTGTGAAAATTTTGCCAGTTATTGGATCATTTTGTTTTCTTTTCTATTTGGTGATAAAGACATGAGGCCAAATTTTGCTCTCCTTTACACCCACATGAATTTATAATAACCCCACAGGTTTGAAGATTTGACCAGATTGAGCAGCATGCAAAGGAGAAGAGGTAATAGCTACCAGCTCTGCAGCCTCACTGCCACAGGTAGATTAACGCCGCTTCTGGCAATCCTAGAAAACTGTACAGAGACAAAGTCCATACCATAAATAGCTTCTGGGACAAAGGCTTATTGTAAGTGACACCTTTAATGATCTGGTTATTTATAGGTTTCAAACCCAGGACAAACGATAGATTCCTTGCCAGCTGCTTATACTTAGCATTGCTTAGGGTATGGGGAGGGAGGAGGAGAAGGTCTAAGCATATTTTCACCTTTAGCCTCTGCTACCAGCTACTGAGCAAGGACTACCCGCTGAGCGGACTGATGGTGAACGGGATGACGTGCAAAGCCTAGAAGCCTGCCAGGCGCACTGACATGCATACCAACAAGCTGCATTTGGAAAACAAGAGATCCTGGAATGGGTTTTCAGTGGTGATAAGCACACCCAGCCCAAGCTAGATCCAACATGCTCAGCTCCCAATTAGCCATCTGAAAGACGCAGTCAGGTTATCAGAAGTGTTCACCCGCAAACAATCCCAACAAGATCAACGGAGTCTGCTGGATGCCAAATGATCTGCAATACTAGGTTGCTTATTTAGGTGCCTAAATGCAAATCATCAAATGACAGGCCCTTTTGAAGTCGAGGCCTTTGAGTCTCATTCCCTAAACCCTTAAAGAAATAATTTGACATATCTTTAGTTGTAACAAGGGAGCTCGTGATGCAAAGAGTAAACTCATGAATGCTTCTGCACTCTAAACACCTTGAGGGCTGATTTGCACAGATACTCCAACCTACCAAACCCCAATGTAAAACTACTGCTGTTCTCTTAAACTGATGTGCAGAAAATATTCCTCAGCTTTCTACACTAGCAAATATCCAGTTGTTTCATCAGACATATCACATGCTAGCAAAACCTCAAAAGACGTTACTGCAAACTCTTGAACAACCCCATGGGATGGACAAAACTGGTCTTTGCAAGGAAAAACTACTGGAGTGAGTGGTAGTTAGAGAACAGCTGCAAAACAGGGCATTAAGTCAGCTCCATTGCAGTCAAAATGAACAAAGGCTTTTTGCTACACTCTAATACACACACATAATATGACTAGCTTTATTACAGTCTTTTGAAATCACGACACTTCTAATACAAGGCAATGTTGCCTGGTAAGCAACGTAGACAAGAGCCCAAAAATCAAACAAGCACGCTTCTATGTCCTTCAACAGCAGCAAATAATTTGCCATTTCACTTAGCTTAATGAATTTTACAGCGCCTAGGAGAACAGAAATGATGGGTTCTGAACTCAAGAATATATCCACAGATCCCACTTAGAAGGGGTGACATGGAGTACTCTGTTTATTTCTATGTCTATGTACATGCATACATGTATATAAATATACAAATGCATAAATATACAAATTACATGTATGTGTATGCATATATATTTACATCAGGGCCCAGGTTCTAAATTATGATAATACAATCACCCTCTAAAATGACAGTCATCAAAATATATCAGAGGGATATAAAAAAAAAAAAGAAATAAAACAGAAATAAAAAGTCATTAGACTTGGTTACAGTGCTAGCTCGATTTACCTTAGATACTGAAAACAACCCTTAGTCCCTCCAAACACTAATAGCAATATTCTTTTTAATGCAACATTTAATGAAGAATTGAAGAGGAGCTGATAAGACAACGGTGATAAGGCAAACAGTCATAGTGGGCAGGATACATAGAATGTCAAAATAAAGTGAAATAGGAAAAGAAGTCAGCCTGTAACAAGCTATGTTAATATTTGCTTTTGCCTTTTTTCTGCAGGCTGATGAAGATGCTGATACAGATCATTAATGCTCTTAAATTGCCATCACGTTAATGTCAGTAGTAGTGTATTTGTTTGATCCTATCATCGTAAAATGCTACTGAAGTGTGCTGTACCTTTTTTCTTTTTGGATGCCTGGTTTCATTCACCCTTGACCACCTTTCTTCTTTTCATAAATCATGACAATGATGGATTGAGGGAGAACGAAACAAAGTCCAAAGACACACCTGCTGCATCAGATCCCCGAAGAGTGTCGAAGAGAACATTCGCAAAGGGCCCTTAACTGGAAAAACAACGATTACTTGGAAGCCCCATAAATACCCCTTTGTTCCCCTTTTCTGTCTCTCAAAACAGAAAGTGCTTCCTGAAAAAACTTTTTCATCTGTGGTAACGGGGTTCCTGATGATTCATAGGCATTGCAGACCGCTGCAAACCCTCCAAATCTCACCCAAGAAGAAAGAAAAAGAAGAGTCAAGTCAAAGCATGATCACTGGCTACAGAGTACCTGGGGATTGCACTGTGGCTGGAGCAAGAACCCCTGACGTGTTCAGGGAGCCAAAGAGGCAATTCCCAGCACATGAGAGTGGTTAATGTCTACAACAGGCTACATCTCTGCTCTCAGGCTGCTCCTGTGCTCCTGTGAACAGGGAGACAGAGCTCCCTGGGCAAAAAAAGCACATTTGGGAGAGATGCTTCTAGCCATGGCGGCAAGAGCATGATAGTCACAGCAAGGGACAAGAAAGACAGCAGAGGACCACTGGGAAGAGCAGGCTGCAGACATGATGGAAGGACAGACACGCTGAGAACCAAAGGGATTCTGCAAATTTTCCAGCGATGCAGAGAGCTACTCTGTGGATTGAAAGGACTCGGCCCTCAAGACTCATGGTGAAAAGTGGAGCTTGGTTTATATCCCCTTTTGGTTTCCAGTTCATCTTGTTTGCTTATGCCATTTAAGAAAAAAGAAAAAAAAACCCAAGGCATTTAATATATATTCTAATAAAACAGGGGTTTTTTAATATCAAATTCAAACTTTTGGGAATGCTTGCTTTAAACAGACAACCAGCAGATCCTGATTGACTTGGGCTCATATCAGAGAGGCATTAGCTCAGTACCGAACTCACTATGTGTCTATTGGCTGCCATCAGCAGATGTATTTCACAGGTGTTTGGTTTTGCTCACCCACATCTAAGCAATTTCATGATTTAAAATCAAAACTGATTGACTGAAACAAAAAATTCAAAAAGGTCTCAGTTTTCAAGCCTATTGCAGAAAAATACCTTGTCTTTTAGGAAGCAACTGGTAATATGCATAAATGATTTCCCCATTTCAGGAAAAGGTGAATCTCAAAGTGCTAAGAATTGCTTCTGATGGTCCAAAAGACATCCCTTCTAACCCCCATACTCAATTGTAACTGTAAAAGCTGTAATGAGCAAAGCATCATAATTCCCAATTTTAATTTTTCTATCCTCATCCCTGAGGTGAGACTCCAAAAAGAACATCAGCTGGTTTCATCCAAGGTCTAGGAATGCTTCTTCTCTACCGTATGCCATATTACATTTCATGACCATATTCATTCACCATCTTTGAGCTAAAATGTGGTCACACTATCCTTAGTAACCCTAGGAAAATCCATATTAAGATGAGCACCACTACAATCCAATCTGAGAAGCCCAGTAATACTGCACATCTGTATCTCAACTGTGGTTCCTCACTCTGCTTAAATAAAATGTTCATAACTTAAAAAAAAAAATATATTGCTATGCTTTTAGCACTTTCAGCATCTCTAGAATTGCCATGTACCGTATAACCCTAAGTTTTAAAGAAGGTGGAGCACTGTAATAACTTCAAATATCCCATCAGAGAAACATCCAGTCATAACTCACAAACCAGCTAGTCTTTGCACGCAGCTCAGTGGGTAGACACTCTCATCATAAAATTCACCACCAGTGATGGTACTATCTGGTATTCAGCACAAAATTTTATGGGGTGTAGAAAACAAAACCTGAAGCAAAAACAGGTAGAAACAATATCAAATTTCTGTTTTCGATTACAGGTTCTTTCTAACTGGCTGTAGAGAAACAAGTGAAACCGGCTGGCGGGCAGTTCGCCGTGTTTTAGCCACTGCTTCGTTACTAGCATGGGATGCAGCAGAGTTGCATTAGTGATTTTCCAGTATTATTTACTTCTGCTACAGAATTTTGCATGCGTATACTTCGCCTTAACTGTTATGTTCTTAAATTGCTGTTATGATAACCACTCATTCTTCTTAAAACCTGATGCAATTTCCCAGTTTGCTCCTGACATCGCTCCCATGTCTCCAGCCTGTATGTTCATTACTCATTCTTGTGATGTTTCTCCTGCTGGCTAGGATTACTCCGGAGAGTTATTTGACTATAAGAAAGCAAATGAACCTGAATGAGAGGTCAAAGGCTAAGACTGACATAAGCTGTCTTGGGTAAATGACAAAACTCAACTTTATCTAACTATTTCTCCAGAAATAAGTAGTCACTGCATAGACAGAGCCACCTCATCCACCACAGTCTGCCTTAGAGCAGGACCCTCACAGCAGTCAGGGAACCCATTGCTTGGGCTCTACTTTCTTTCCTTGAAGTTCAAGGTTTGCCATTTGCCAGGCTGCAATAAAACACACGTTGGGTCTGCTAGCTACGATAACCATAGGGGATCCTGTAGGTATGACCAACCGTGAGAAAAATTAACCAGAAATTACAACTCTTGTCAATGATTCTCTGAGAAAGGCAGAAAAATGGTTTGATTTGGATTGAGCTGCTCTTGGCTAGATAAATCCTGCTGTCTCTTTGAAGCAGCCAACAGCTAACTCATAACATGCAAAAGCTCCTGATTGCAGTGGAGCAAGAGCTTGACCCTAGGTCTGGCCAAGGTGGCTGAAGCAAAGCTGAAAGCCACCCCACTTGGCAACCCAGCACACAATTCTCTCAGTACTTCTGACTCAAGCTCAAACTGTTAATTTTACAAGAGCAGAACCAAAGATCTTGTTCACACATGAATTTCAGCTGGAGCCAGCAGAAAAAGGTAAAGGAAAATAAAACGTCAAAACTTTTTGATGCGTGTCTCTCAGTAAACATGTTTTGCTGTAATATCACTATTATTTCCAGAAGCTCTGAATTTAACTCTTCCAGCTCCACCAAATTGACACAAGAAATAATGACCTTTCTCCTAAAGATTTATTCTGTAACCAGTTGCTATCTTCTGTACGCTCAGGAATGGTGTTCCCACCGTTGACAAAGACTGACTGTGCTATATAATTGTTGTTTACAGTACACCATTTCTCAGCAGAGGAATGGGAAATCTTTGGATTTAAAGAATCTGTGCGGATTATAGCATGTTATCTGTTTTCTGACCGATTGACAGAAGATTATAATGGCTTGTAGCAATATAAAAGATCAAATAAATGAGGGCGGATGCTAGAATTAACTCCTTATACACCTTGTGCTGTTAGAAATCATTCATAAAACACTGAACACAACATTATCTGAACGTAAATATAGCCTCAGTATAGTTTGTTGGCAGTGACAGGCGAGATCAATATTGGAGACCAAATGCCAACAGTAAAAGGGTATGTCAGTCAGTATTTCACTGACTAACTGCCCTTATCTGAAGCTCTCATGCTTCACTGGGTGAAAATACAGCCATTGATCTTAGTGTCACAACTCAAATTCTTCATATATCAACCAGTTTTTTTCCCCCCTTTTCAGTGGAATTTCTGGGCCACTACTTATTTTTATGATCAATATTTCTATCACTCGCCCATGAACTACACTTTTATTATATTAACCTTTAAGTACAATTTTTAACATATCTGTTTGGTGTAATGTCACATGTTTTAACTCAACATCTCTTTTACAAGTGTCAGAGCTACAGCTGAAGTTCAGGTTTCTTAAAGCATTCACGGCAAAACTACTCTGATTAGTAGATAAATCTACCCAATGCAGCGCTCTCGAGTTCTCTGGGGCTGTGGAGCTGTGCTTTCAAGGATTCAGCTTCCCTTTCCAGGAATTCACAGCTCAGCTGTAAAATTTTTTCTCAGAAGAAGGAGTTTTTGTTAGCAATTGACCTGACTGCTTTACCTTAAAGCATTTAAGTGTTGGAAATTAGCATGACAAAAATCCATCCATGCAAATAGTCCTATGTTTGTAATTGAAAGAGATTGAGTGTTCTGCTAAACAATCCCGAGTACTCTGAGAGGATTTAATGTATATGGATCAGGTCCCTGGCTTGCTTTATGGTCTTGGCTGAGGCACTCGAGCTCTCCGAATTTCACTTTTCCTGTTTGCAAATTGGAGATATGAAGGACAACCTACTTCCATTAGGTCCTTTGGATCTACAAATGAATGAAACTATATTCCAGGAGTAGTAAATGTAATTCTCTGAGCTACATTAAGTGCTCTGTGAGACTATTCATTAATAAACTAACTGAAGTTAAATGTTCTGAGATCTTTAAATAAAAAAGCATTAGATGGACAATAAAAAATATATAGACGTTGTAAAACATATTACTATCTTAGGGAATAAGTTTTAAACTAAGAATTTGAGGGAAATTATTAAAAAACACAATAAAAGTCTCTCCATCTCTGTTAGCATAACGTAAAGCTGTCTCACCAAGCTCATTTACTTAGCTTAGTGAAAATTACAGAAAACTATTACTGATGTTATTAATGACCACCTTGGAACTAATACAAATAAGGTAATTCCTTGATTATTTGATTAGCAGAGCTAGTATCCTTTAGCTATGTGGGTTTTACTGATCCAGAGCCCTTTTCAATCTTGCTTTAAGAACTATCAGAAACTAAAATCAGTGAGAGACACTAAGTAATGCAGTCAAAGACTATTTTCTTTTGGGTTTGTAATTATTATTATTTAAAGTTTCAGCGTATTATGTTAGGACTACAATTTTAATACAAAAGTTGATGTCTCCCAAAGGAAATTGTTCTACCCCAAAATGTTTCATCAATTATTGCATTGCTCCATCATTATCGAAATTGCCAAAGCAATTTCATTATAAATCCCACATAAAGGAGCACTAAGGGGTAATGGCAAAATGGCTTTGGTCCCTGTAGGACTATCTCAAGAAAAATAATTTCAGGCAAAGAGGAAACAAGGCTTTGTTCTTGTGCTGTGGGAGGGAAGTTTGTCTTTCTTGGCTATGGCTCCATGACAGAAAAAAAACCCCACACAAATGGGGACTGCTTAATGCTGGGAAAACAGCACGCTATGCACAAGTTAGTTCATTTAGGCATCCCACAACAAGAGTTTAATGATAAGGGGATTGACTGGAGCTGGATATGTAATGAGGCTTAATTTCTCAGATATAGAGAGCTCTTCAAGGGAAGAATGCAGTGGGAGGATGGGAGGGTAAAAGAACGCATGCCCATGCGCCGGCATGCACAGACGAGTAGGAGGGAGGCGCCTGTTTGTACATAAATAGCCTCTCAGTTAGGGTTGAACTTTTCCTCTAGCTGTCAAAACTTCTGTATTTAGCACTAGTATATAGACTTCAGACAGTAAGACGTCGGGGCTACTTTTTCCAAGGGAAGATAAAAAGGTATAGGGTTAGGGGATTTCCTTCACAGGAGGAAGAAGCCATGAAAATACTTATTTTTTAATTAATTCTGCAAAATTAAAATACTAGTTCCACAGGATCCTTGTCCATAGGTCAAGAGGACAAAACACATAGACCTTACTTATGCTTAGAAACTTCTTTTGGGGAGAGGAGGGGCAGAAAAGGGGGCAAAGTAAAAAGGAAATATAAATAAATAAAACGGGATGAAGCACTCTACAGACCATGAAATACCCACTCATAACTATACTATGCAGCAGAGAATATAATCCTTAGACAGCAAACAGTTCAGAAGAAATTTAAAACTTTTAGAATATACAAAGACAATAAGCGATCATGTTTTAACTGATGAACACAAAGAGAGTCAGTAAAGGGGTCGCTGGTTGGGGGAATCTTGGTTCCATTTCTGGCTCTTGTAGAAGGAAAATTACCTTGCTTCCCTGTGCCACAACAGAAGAATGTGAAAAATAACTACAGAACTGCATAAGGGAATTTTTGAGGCTTACTTAACATTTAATGAAGGGTTTGAGATTTTTGTGTGAACACCACCACAAGAGCAACTAATATTACTAAAACTAATTAAAGAACAATTTTTATATGGCTGAATTATGACCTTCATGCAGCTATAGTTACTATAGTTTATTCCAAAGATATCTACTGCTAAGTTTACAAGTTACTGAAGCTCACTTTTTTAAAATGTAAGATTTTATTAAAATGCAGTAATGAAATTTGCCAGATTTTAGGCCATTATTACCAGTTATATATAAAAATTCATTTTATGGCAATGTTCCATGCTGCAGAAAGCCTCAAGGTAAAATGAAATTTTAAGTGACTGGATCAATGAACACTAGATTCTTAAATGTGTTCTGCAGTTCTGAAATCTCTGTGCCTTACCAGTTCAGTCTCTCTGTCCTTTTGCTGTATCCATATCCCATGACGGAGGAATAGGATTTAAACCTAAGATTAGGGATAGCACTGTATTCTAGAGGTAAAATACATCATCATCAGTGGCCACATCAGTATACCAGGGCCATCTCATCAGCCAATATTACATAAATAGTAAAAATTAAATGTGTAAAAGGATTAGCTATAAAAATGTCGGGTTTTCTTCCAGTTCTAGATAAAAAATACCTAATATGGAGAGTAGGGAAAAAAAAGAGCTCATTTGAGAAAGAAACTCTTAATTTTTCTTTTCTATTCTGTTGTCCATCTTTGGATACCAGTAGAGGAA
This sequence comes from Mycteria americana, assembly GCF_035582795.1. NCBI lineage: Eukaryota > Metazoa > Chordata > Aves > Ciconiiformes > Ciconiidae > Mycteria > Mycteria americana. The sequence continues at coordinate 6,781,450 of NC_134365.1, read as the reverse complement.
ACATCAATGTCTTGACCATACTGTCCCTCAGCCCCTTGTTTCTGCCAAAGACAGCGTCACCCCAATCAAGAGGTATATAAAAGCTCTCATGGTGTCAAGGACAGTGTGGCTGCATCTTCAAGAGGACTGACAGAAACTTTTCTGTCCTGCACCCAAGAAATACAGACATTTCATTTTGGCACAGAGATGGATTAAAAAAAAAAAAGACAAAAAAAACCAGACAAAAACCTGTCTTTACCCCAGTTTTGGTGTACAGTACAAGTTCTAAGTGCCACTGTGCACAGAGACTAACCTTCGTGCAGCCTTCCTTTGTTTTCAAGTTACTCTTCCTGTTTACAGAGAGAGAACAGGTATAAAACTAAACCCCAGATACAAATCTTTTTCTTTTTCTGGACTGGGATGTCAGAACCACATTCAACATTTTGCATATCAACTTCAGTTGAGCTCTTGTTTTTTTGAGTCATTAGGACTCTTCCTTACTGTGCTCAGGACCTTGGTAATCATTATGGCTGGCTCTGCCATAAAGAGGAATAATTAAAAAAGAAAAAAAAAAAAAAAAAAAAAAAAAAGAAGAGGCACGTTATAGCTATAGGCTCCATAAATGGGGAGCAGATCCTTGTTGGTGACAGGGGATTACCATGGACCTGATACTACACTACCAGTTGGTCCACTCCAAACCACCATGACTTCTTTGTGGCTATGGATGCATTACTGAATCTCTCCAAAAGGTCCTCTGTCCATTGCTCTGGAGCAGTTGAAAGCCCCAGCCACTGGTGATCTCCATCATTTACAGCAGCCAGAGAGCACTTTGATGAATACAGTTTAAATACGAGATCCACTGAGGGAGAAAGGGGAAAAAATATTTTCTATCTAACCAGTTGACAGTGTTCATCAAGGTACTTCACCTGATCCCTAAAAGGACAATTTTAAATGAAACAAGTAACGCATGCAGCAATTAGATACCAAGTAGCGTGTGGCAGGTCACTAACCAAGAGCAGATTGCAGTGAACCAGGGAGAGAAAGGAAAGACAGATTACAAAATATCAATAAAACTAACATGACTGTCATTATTGATGGCATTAACTCTCTCAGCCCAACAGCAGCAGCAAAAGGGAAAGCTGATATTCTGTTTACTGTCAACTTCCCATCTGTACTTGTCACATGAAATGGTCATTTTGCCAATCTTTTTTTTGCTGGAAAAAATATTTTGAAGAACTAAGGAACAATACTTCAAAGGGAAAAAATCAATTCTGACAGTGGCAAGGACAGGCGTCTGTCACAGGTGATGAGAAAAAGGACATTAAAAAAATCTAGATATTTATATCACATGACACAAAGCACTTTTATACAGACATGACCAATTTGAGTTACTTTATTGCACAGTTAAGGTGATGGCATATGTTATCATTTTTCCAGAAGAGCGAAAATATACTTACATTTCGGCCTGTGAAATATGCTATCACCAAGCAGATTGGAAGGAACTATGTTCAATTTCTACGACCACATTTTCATGAGTTTGCATTTCATGCACCCTAGGCAAAGGGTGAGCACGTTGCATTTGAAGGATTTCACTTCTCTGGTTACAGGTTTTCAAGTTTGTTGAAAAGAAGCCCATAATGCTGGTGCTAACTTTTGGTCAAGGCGGGGCATTGAATGTATTAAATTTCCTTTTTAAAATAAACAAGTGTAAAACCTACTCTCATGCTTATATCTAAGAATCCTGGAATACTGGAATGTGGAGAATATACACTGTAAATCTATTTCTAAATGCAGAGCATGGAGAGGTAAGCAGAAATCCCTTTAATTAGTTCTTAACTTGCTTTTTGAGTAACACATACGCAGGGGTTTCAATTGTATTTTCTCTTATTGTTACTACTTGTGAACACTTGTGGTTCATTGACTGAGCCTCATTACCCCTGGAGATTGTTTGTTCATCTGTTTGTCAGAATTTAATTACTGGAGCACAACCACTGATATAAGGACATTCACGCAAGAGCCTAATATTTTTCTCTTCTCCATCTACTGTAGGTAGCTTTATTTCCTCTCTAGAAAATTGCTCTTAATCAGCTTGTCACTGTGCAGAACAACAAATTTCATAAGCAAAGGAGGGGTCTATCAGAGACACGAGTACTGTTCTGCAGCCATCTCTGAAAAATCTACTTTCTCAACCAAATGGATGAAGAACTGAGCAACTCCTGACCTGATTTAGAAGCAGAAAGGCAATGGCTCTATTACACTCACTGATTACAAACTCTGTTTTCCAGCTGCATCACTGAAGCAGAAAACCCCTGAAAAATGCAAAGGAACACTATGGGTGTCAGAAAGGAATCGCAAGCCAGCTTCTTGGAGGCAGAAGCTGTGCGCTAGATTGCCCACTTGCTCTTCATCAGTAATCTCTGCTTATAGTCCCCAAAGATGACTCCTTACAAATTTAGGTCACAGGACACTTTCTGTGCAATTCTTGCCTATCTCTACAACTGCAAACTCCTGACTATACCTCTGAATGATACACATGTATAGTATATTCAAATAACCAAGAAATCAAAGGCTCATGGCTTCACGTTTTTTCACCTGGGGAGAAAACCACAGGCTCACATTTCACCTAGCTGTCATGCAGCTTGAGTTATTACCTATAAATATATATCACAAAAATGAGGACAAAATATATTAGAACTTGCATAACATGTTTCAACTAATGGAACGTGTTTAAGGCCCAAATTTCCAGCTATTAGACAAAGTATAAATTTTTATCAAATACCTCAAAAAACTATTTTCAAATAAGCCTTCCTTCATAAGCATGCAATAAAAGAATTATTTTATTGTATTAACTTTTTCCCTCTAAACATCCTCAACTAACAAAACCCACTAATCTTGAAAGAAATCAACCTATAGAAAATCAATGATATTTCAGTAAGACAAAACCATTCTTTAGCCACGATTCCGACTGTCTTCTAGGTAGGACGATCCATTTTTACCATTTTCTAACACACATTCAAGCTTAACACATGAAAGCCAGCGACAGTATTAACACATGTCAACAGGGCAAAGTGAACCTTTTGGTATCCAGAGACACTATAGTTTATTTTATATTTTCTTTAGCATTTATTGTGAAAACATATCTCTTGAACTGCATCCAAACCACTGTCTTGTCCCTATTTTGCAATTGCCATAAATGAGAATAGTCTCCTAGTATTGCTGTTTTAATGGCACTACTTAGCAGCATTCAAGGGAGTAGGGTAGGACTCAAGGGGTTGAGAATCCGATTTGAATGCATAATAAAGAAGCATCTGAAGTTTTACTGTGTTTATTAAATTGTTTATGGCTATTTCAATAGTAGTTGTTAAATTAACCATCAAAAAAAAAAAGGTAACTGGCTATTATCACAATTTTAATATGAGTCTACAAATAATGCTATGCTTTATTTTAAAAGTTCTGATTCTTGAAGTCCTATGTATATGGGTATCTTGGCTTTCATTTTCATACAAAATGTCCGTTGAATAAAGCTTGCAGTGACATGAATCATTAAGGTTCAGATATCAGTAAGTAACTAAAAAGGATGCAACTACTTTAAAAAATTCTCACTTTTTAAGCCTCTGAAAATCTTGTAAAGGCCAATTCATGAATTTCAGAGTGGCTACACTGACATTGCCACTTCAAAGCTTTCTTTTTTCGCCATATTCACAGACTACAAAAATTAATTTCCTGAATCTTCTGAGTCATTTCATTTAACAGTTTAAGAAGACAAACAATACAGACAGCCCTTCCACTGCCCGCTGCGGCGAGTAAAATTGTGCAGATAAACAAAACAATTATCGGGGCATGCAGGAGGGATAGATTCAAAGAACTGCCTTTACTCGTTTGTTAAAAACACAATCAAATTAATGACCGAGTCGCTGTCTGCACTACCTGGTCTCACTGGCCATTTGCAAACACAAGGATGCAATGTTATCCTCTGCAACTGGCCGGGCTGATCGGTCCCCCCCTTCTCCCGGCGCGGAGCAAAGGACACACAGCACACACTCTGCGTGGGCACAGGGGAAGCGTGAGTGGGAAGGGGGTGTCTCAGGGTTACCTCAGATTTGTCTTCCATCACAGAGTCAGTACAGCCATGGACCAGCAAAGGCATCGTTGCAATAGCACAGATACGTCCATCCACTTTAAGAGTTTTTCTTCAGGGCTCATTTCTTTTTTTAATAATTCAACCCACATACTTGTGTTTCTTCCAAAACAAAATGATGTAAACTGAAACATTTTTAAAAATTCTCATCCACAGCTAATTACTGATGCTGAGGATTAACATTCTGTGGCACTTCAGCTTTAGTTACTTTCCTTAATTAATGTCATATTTGCAAAGATCTATAAAAACACTGTTTAGGTAAATGATGTGCATTCATTAACTATTTAAAGCCCATGTCTATTTTTTTTTTTCCTAAGTATTTGGAATGCCTCTTGCAATTCCTACAAATAACCTTTAAAGCTTGAAGGGATCCATAGGTGCTTCACAAAAACGCCAACAAAATTTCATTAACTGTTAGGACAAAAGGTGCTTGTGTCAGGCGTGTTAAGAGCCCTCAAAATGCATACATGCATGTATTTCTAAATACTTATGTATGAAAAATTTGATCCTTGCATGCAAAGAAAAAACTTCTGTTGTGCTACACAGTAACAACATCTAAGTTGCACCATGCAGTAACATCATCTAAGCTGTTATTAATAGCACTGTGTGGCTAAGGGTGGTTTCCTTGCTCTGGGTAGGCTGACAATTCATCTCTGATATTCTTTTCCTGTACCACAGAGCACAGTCCATAAACTGAAGATGTCTTTTCCAGGCATTTTTATGTAAACTATGCAACACAGAACAGCATATGTAGTGATACAGGCTTTTCTAAAAGCTGAGGCATAAAGACACTGCTATTGCAATGGAATAAGATGTATTTTTGAAGACTACCTACCTATTTACAGCCCTAGGGTGTGCTTGGCTGATGCAGTTTTAACACATGTCAGTAAGCCAGACAAACCACAGGAAACACTCAGTATTTGTCCTGGCCTGTTCAACTTAAATTTCAACACTTCAGTAAATATTTTCCTGAGAGGGTTAACAACTGATATTGCTATGGTCTCATCAAGGCTAAGATGTCATTAAGCCTCTACTTCCTTAGGATTTTTATAGCAAACCCATCTTTTTTGGCCCTGTTTGTTCTAGAAATGCGTTTTTACCACTGCCGCAGCAGGCAGTGCCGCTTAAATAGTTGGGAACGTGCAAAGGAAGAGGCTGTGCTGGGCATGAGGAAGGACGCAACAAACCCCAGCCAGGAAACACGCCGTCAGGCAGGCTGGGTTTGAGAGCTGCGATGATACCAGCTGCAGTTGGGTCACAGAGCCAGAGAGCGACCACAGCCCTGTGATGCACACGTGTGCATTGCAAACCCGAGAGATGGGTTGCGTGGGACGCGTGCCCAACTGTGCACAACTTGCATGCCGAGCTGTACAACAAGTTTATTTTATTTTTGAGGTTTTCAGGAGGAAAAGCTGTGTGCACTCCCCACCTCTGCCTGGGACAGGGGACACACGCGGACAGAGGAAGGAAGTCACACTAGACAGGTCCCTCTGTCTCCTCAAATTTCTGCCTCATTGCAATGGTAAACAAAAGTCTGTTACTGGTTGGCAAAGCAGCAACTATTTTAAAGACAAAATTTAGGGCCAAATTCTCAGTCTAGATACACTGTAACTCTGAGAGTAAACCCGCTTAGCCTCCTATGCTACCACCACAGACAAGGAGACCACCACCAGATTAAAGAACATCATAATCCATCTTCTATAGATTAGAAATATCTTTTACGACAGCTTGTAAAATAAGCATCGCAGCAGGATGGCTTGGGAAACAGGAGTCGTGCGCCCCTTTTGTCTTCCCCTCCAACTTACGGCAACTCCCTTTGTTCATCTGAGGCTCCGCCACCACGGCGGCTGGTTTCTGCTGGGGAGCTCAGGTATCACTAGCAACGTGGCTGTGGTAACTCTGAGCTCAGCAGCTACTCACAGATCAGGAAAGAAGCATCTCAGCTTCCTGAGCATGCTTTGCCATCCGTGCCAGCCCTCGTGCAGCTAAGTACCTGTCTGCTCTTCCCAACCAGCCAGTTACAAACCAGTTACAAACCAGTCAGCATCAGGGGGCTGCAACCAGCTTCCCTTTCCATCCCTTAACGCCCTATTCTGACTGTACACCAAGCTTCGTCCCACAGCAAGTGCACGTTGTTGTATGTAGGATATGTTGCAAAGCGGGTCCTATGGAGATTGCAAAAAGCAATAGCAACAAAACCAATTCTGGCAAGAAAAATTAATTGCATGCATATTTGTAGGACTGGGTCCACACAGGAGAAACTGTAGCTAAAAATGAAAGAAAATTAGTGAAAATATGAATTAATATAAGCGTGCATAATTAAGAACAAGCACACTGTCATAATTTTCAACCTTTGGAATATGTGGAAAATATTCTGTAGAGAATGGGACAATTTAGCACATCATTTGCAATCTTAAATGCTTTCCTACATTGAAACAAAGGAACAGTAATCACATTGAAACCTATTTTAAACGAAAGCAGAGCTTGTGCCTGACCCAAGAAAGCAGGTAGACCTCCACTGCCTGTTAATCAAAGAGAACCAAATGAGGAAAAAGATAACTATAGGAATAAGGGATAGATACAATGAATAGCTTGAAAGATTAAAAGCAGATTGAATTCAGTTATTACTTTTGCAGAAATATCAAAGCATAATTATGCCGTTTTCACACATCGTTATTTGACTTTCTATGGAATTAAAATGAACACAATTAATAAATAAAAAGTATCCAGTTAAAATAGAAGCATGGGGAACCTTTCTACAACTGCAGCTAAATTGTTGCAGTGCTTTCTAGGCCCTCATATATCTTTTGTATCTTGAATATATTAACTTTGAGTTAGGCATAAAGAATCGCATTATTATCAGTCACATTATAAAAGCAGACTCTGTATAAACCTGTTGGATCACTCTGGCAGATACACATAAGATAGGCTGCAAAAATTCAAGTGCAGGATACAGAATAGTACAAAGTGCTCTCCATAAAACATTCTCCTCTCGAATGCCATTTAATTATAGCGTCTACTTGGTTTCCCTTTCAATTTCTTTCCTTCTTCCCATCTCTTTACTAAAACTCTCAGTGCAACACATGGATGTAATGATTTTAGCGGTACGTTAATTGGCTCGGGCCCATTTCTAATGCAAGTATTCAGCGCGCCAAGGGACAGCCTCGTCACACCTGGGAGGTGATGTTCACCTGCTTCAGCAAACTGACAACACCATCACAGCATTATAAATAAGGAACCACATAGAAACGATCACTCTGATCTTCTGCTTATACCCTCTCCTTCCACTGGAAAAAGCAAACACCACATCCAACCACTAAGCAAGACATCTGCAAATAAAAAAAAAAAAAGGAAGCCTTTAAAAAAAAATTTTTAAAAGTCCCATTTACTACAGTCACCTGACACATATATGGTCCCAAGGCCAGTATTGTAATTGCTGTTTTCTTTAAAATCATTGGGAGGTCAGTCTGACAACTGCAAATATACTTTTGTTTCTTAAAATGACTCACGCTGGGGGGGGGAAGAAGAGGAGGAAAAGTAAAAAAAGGTAAACCAACTCTATCTAAACTCCTCGCAAATCTCTAAATACATTTTCTTCTGCTTATTGGTTCTACTTTCAAAAATCCCATTCTACTTTCTACGTTACAATAATACTCTCTTCTTGCCATTAGTACTGTGTTCAATGAAATGCTAATATTTTTCAGTTCACTGTCAGAGAGAACTAAATCTACAGCAAGCTAATCTGCCATAAAGTCATGTTTTATACACATGACTACAAATTGAGTTTTACACTCCATGGAAAGCAATCTTCCATCTTTAAGGGTATCATGAGACACAGAATTAGATCTATTCTTCTGGCATTACTAAATCATAAGATGAAATATAATTTGACGTGCAAATGATATTGTAAACCCAAGGCAATGAAGCACTGAGAATGTGTTTAGTACTAAACTTACTTGTTTGCTTAGTATTAAGAGTCTTTTCGAGAAAATTAGTCTCTATTTATAATAGAAACTGCATTACATGAACTTTTTTTTCCATAACACAAGTCCTAGTCTAGAGATTGAGAGCCTGTATGAATTTATTTCTAAATTGGGCATCTGAGTTTAAACATGTGTTTCTCATCTTTTAAGCTCCGGAGATGTGAGCACTGGGAGTCTGTCACAACTACAACTTCTATTTCAGATACTCAGAGTAAGGTTTTTTGAATCTGGATGTCATTTAGAGCTGCATTCACTTGTCAAGTTTCCAAACAACTTAAAAATAAACCAGCTAATGTATTTTTCTGTTTACACTGGGAACAGGTTTTTGGTCACTTGATCTCACTGAAGCAAGCACCGGAGTCTTGGCAAAGTGCTTATGGAGATGTTTTCTCAGGTAAAAGGAGACACCACTGAAGGGTTAAGTGCTGCCTCCTCACAATACTAGTTGTTATCTTGGAAAATGGAAGTGATCCCTCTAGCAACGCCCTGGCCACTTATTTACTTGTATTTATAGTCCCATCTCAGCAAGTCCTGGAGAGGAACCAGTTTCCCCTTGTAACCCTTTACGTACTTCAAATCAAAATATCTTAATACAGTGCTGTCCTCTCTCTTTCTGTTATCAGTTAGAGAGATGCAAAGCTGTCCCAATATTCATATTCTGGCCTTGCTTAACTCTATTCGCCAGTTTAAACCAGAAGGGTCAGCATCCCCTTGTGTACCACTATGTCAGCATAACAAAAAAGAAAAGAAAAGGCTTTCTAATGCCTTTTCAAGATGCAAAGACAAGAGTATCAGAGTCAGATGTGTTGCTGTTCAAGCAACAAAAATGTTGTCCTTCAGGACTTATGTTGTCCAGGGTTACTATGAACCCTCTTGGTGTTTATTCCTTTTCAACCCAGATGAGGGGCAAGTTACAGCAGGGCCAACTTCTACTCTACTGTGTTGGCCTTCTTGCATGTCGCTGTTGTCTTCCCTACTTCCAGAAGAAGCATCCACACGTGGAGGTGTCTACAGGGAAAGCGGCACAGTCCACTTTCACAGCAGAGCAGGCTCCTCACTCAGAGGCAATCACGGCACCCTGGGGACGTCTACAGGTAAAGAAGGTGGCGTGCTGCCAGTGCCTTGTAAGCTCACCTCCATTAACTGCACATTAACTTCCCAATGCAGAGAAGCTCTTCAGTACCCAACTTCCTCCTCTTCTTCCAACTGCCTCCTAAAAAAGCACTTCCCAAGAAGAGGCATTAACCCGTAACTTGCTGCACTGGGTAAATGCAGAAAGCAGACAGTTTCTGCAGTTTATCAAAGAGAGAAGAGCCAGAGAAGTAACCCAGTTCATGTGGCTGAGCTGAGACTAGCTAGAGGTAGAAATATTCAACAAACAGGGAAAATATTAAAATCTGTGTTAATCCATTTAAGAACATACCATGTTTTCCACTTGCTTAACTATTTCTTGTTGGTGGTCAACTAGTGTCAATCATTATCTGAATAGGTAGCTTTTTGCATTGACTTCTAATGAAACAGTCCCTACATTTTGATACTCTCCCGCAACAAAAGATCAGGATACTCCCACTTTTGGAGGTGATTGCAAGTGGCAGTATCCAAAGATGGGTCCAAGCATGAAAACCAGCCAGTAGCCCATTGGATCACAACCTGAACTGGGATACTCAAGCTCCTCTCCAGCACTGACTCCTGGCTCTTTGGAGGAATCAGCCAGGCAGGGCAGTGGAAGGAGAATGATTACAAGTGACTGCACATCACTTTGTATCCATTGGCATGCTAATTTTTGGACAGAATAGGAAATTATGGTCAATGCCAATCACTGTACTTAGTTCTACTGCACACATTGACATTGATGGAATTGTATCACATAGCACCCAGATCACCAACCGCATTCCTTTTCATGGAGAAGTGAATGAGAAAATATTGCTAGCTGAGACAAAGGAGCACCTTATGGCAGACTAACACTTGGTACAAACACCTCTTTGATGTTTATATAATGTATTTCTTCAAGAATAAGCAAGTTCGTTCTGTTATTAAGAGTAACACTTTGAACCTAAAATAATTCCTTTCATCAGAAGACTGTGGAACATTTTACAAAGATGGTGAAGTATTATTAGTTTAGTTTTATGCAGGGAGAAACTGAGGCCAAGAGAGATTAAGGGAGTTACTTGAATTTTTCTCAGACAGCTAGGAATACAACTCATTTATCCTGATTCCAAAACTGTGCTTCAAACTACCAGACTGTGCTGATATCAAGGAAAAATTTCAAGCCAAAATGCACTACTGTTTGACACTGTCTTAGAAAGTTCTTCGCAGAGGTCTGAAGAAAAATGGGTCTAAACACAAAAGCCAAATCTACAGGATCCTGAACCCACCTAATCAGACTTATAAGATGGTAAACATTTTCAAATTTTTTCTTCCCTTTTTAAAACTTCTTAGAAGTAAGACCCATTCTTCACCTCTGTGCCAGAAGGTATTTTGCCTGTGGATATGATTAATGTGTATATATTTAGGAACAGAGATACAACGTGCAATGTAGGCTATTAAAGGACTGTGATACTTTATGGATACGTATTGCATTCACATGCAAAAGAATTAAAGAAGCAAAATTGCTCAAGTGATGTGCACGGCAGATCTTGAAAAAAGAAATGGATCCAAATCTCAGGTTGTTCTTGTTTCAGCTCTGAAAGACGATACACGTTCTCTTTTCTATTAAGTTTTAAGGAAAATGAATCCTGAGTACTTGTTACAAAGGGTGGAGGAGGGACAGTGAACAAGAAAAGGAAACCCTCCCTAAAGCAGTTCAGTTGTTACTCTTTAAATCCTTGCCACTCACACAAAAATGCTATTTTGGTGCCCCAGGTCACAGAACAAAATCCTGGGGTTTCAAGAGCGTTTGGACACATGGAGGGAGGGAGAAGAAAGGTGGCAAAAATGGGGATGCGGGCAAAGATGAGGGCAATCAAATCTCACGCTTTATACTGTATAAGAGGAAGGATCAGCTGTGAATACAGCTTTACACTTCTGCAACTTCAATCAGCAGAACTTAAGCATCAGGTTAAGGTCACTACAATTACAAAGATATAAAAGGTACTGGTCCACTTCTATGGAAAAAAAAGCTCTTCTATTTTCCTCCTCACTCTGCTTGCCTATCCTTTTTTAATACTGATTGCATTAAAACCAGAATATTTTATATATTTTTTAAAGGTAATATGTCCTATATTTTCTTTTCTTTGCACAATTAGCTTTAAGATAACCACGGTATTTTTGAGCTGAAGCACAGCCTGCAGTCCAGTGTCAACTATGGGTATTAGAGCACCTCTGTTATTCTTACTGAAAGGATCATGCACAGTTTTACTCTAAATATGATGTCTTTCACAGATCTCTTATGCTGCACTGGCATATTTAAGTTGCAGTTGAGAAAACCTGATAAACATCTGATGTGAAAGACCACATCAGATCAGAACTGTGGTTTCCTTTCATAACTTTGGCACTTTTCAAGGGAAGGCTTTTGGAAGAGTACAAGAAAAAGAAGGAATCAGTAGTATAAATTATAAATACTAAATCGTTTGGAATTCAGGATATTTCTCAGCAGCTCCTATTTTCCTCTGTCTCATTCCTTAAAGAGCATGCATGAAGGCTGCAGCTGCAGACTCCTTTATCTCCCTAGCCAAAACTCTCAGGAAGAAAATCCCATCTAATTCAGGCTATAAATAAATGAATTCCTTGATTCAAACAGAGACATCATAAGGGGGGAGGGGGGGGGGAACCAACCCAAAAACCAGAAAAGAAGTCATCTTCTTTTCACAGCAGTCTCTGCCCCACTTGTTTCAGTCCAGTTCATTGTTATTCATACCCATCCCTTTTCTATAAATATTTGTCTTGCATTTGTCAAGACTTATATTTTAAAAATGAAATTCTATTTGGGGTTTTACAGTACGGGAGGCTATTATATATACACATTATCCTTATGTGCATGATTGGGGAGAATAGATGATTTGTGAAGTTATCTATTATGGGGAATAATCAAGATTAATGAGCCCTATGGCACTTGCTGAATGCCTCCAGAGATTTATTACTCAGGTTGTTCGTTTTTCTTGTTATGTTGGTGCTGTCAAGAGTCCTATAACAAATGCAAACACAGACGTGTATTAATTGCAAATGTGGAACAAGGCTACTGTGATGTTGCTAAATACTTACAACTGTGCTGTCTGTACAGCATCTTCACTGGCTGTAAGATTTCTTATCTGCCAGGTTTCTGATAAAGTTTCTATTCTGGTAGATAATGCATTTTTTTAAATGCCTAAAAAGATAAGGGGTGGGGGGTGGGGGTTAAAAGAGGAAAGGGAATTCTGCGTCCATCTTATTCTTAATAATGCAAGCTCTGGGCAGAACTGAGTGACAGAGCCCTGGGCTTTTTCTGAAAGGCTGCGCAGCCAACTCTGGAAGACCTGATTTTATCATAGGTACCTTTCAAAACAAGACTTTAAAAACTCCAGTAACTGAGGCATAAAATAAGTTCCTTAAGAAACACATGAGCTCTCTCGTACTTCCAAACCTGTCTAAAGATGCCATTATAACACGCATCTGTCAAGATGCTAATGCTGCTTTCATCGGCTGACATTCCTGCTTTTCCGCAGAGATGTCAGCTGCCAGCAAACTCCATAGTATCAACAGGAGGATCACTGTGACCCCTGAGCCTATTAAGTTATTTACTAAAAGCTCAGTGTGTTCTGGGAAGTTTAGGTAGCCACACTTCTCTGAATGTAAAAATGTTCAAGAAGAGCTCCTCGCTTATTTTAAGCAATCCTTTTCCTGTATTATATCTCTTCATCAATGCCATCGAGCTGAATACCAATCAGGAGTCACTACGCTTAAAATACACCATTCATCTTGAATGGACAAAATTAAAATATTTCAAAAATCAAAAAAAGGCCATTGAAAAAAAGAATTAAAATGGGAAGGATCAATGTTACCTTAAATATTCCCTGTGCTGAATCTTAAATTCAGGCAATGCAACGCTGACCTAAATTAATGACAAAGTAGTTCATGGATGCTAATGAAATACACAGCATGTGTATCTCAGTGTCACGACGTCTGTAGCTTTACTCTTGGAGGAAGCAGTCGCTCTGCCAGTTTTCTTGTTTAACACTGATGCGGACAGACATCTTATCCCTTCCAACCTTCTCACACGGGATTTGCACAAGGGCCGGTTCCCAACCGCAGCCAGTCACAGCTCTCTCCTGTGCTCTCTGGTGCGAGTTCAAATCAGAAGGTGTAGAGTTTTCATGTTTATGCATTCACACATAAAAACACATTTCTACCTCCCAGGCAGACGTTTTCCTGATTCACCATGCTGGCATAAACACAGAATGTGTGGGATGATGCTAATAGCTCAGCACTATTAATGTACAGGAGGGTATAATAATGTAGCAGCAAACAGTGATATAATGAAAATATATCTAGCTCTTCTCTCTGAAAATAGCACAGTATCTGAGGACCTCGAAGGACCCACTGAATTCTTCCCTGGTGGGGAAAAAAAAAAAAAACACCTAACAAAAGCTATTTAAGACAAACATGTAGATGCAACTTCAGGTTTGGAAGTCACCATGTTACAGTTTGAAAACATCTGGGAGAGCCTACATAAAAAAAAAATAATCCCTCAGCACCATTATTTTGTTTATTTTTTACTTATACATTTTCTATGGGCTTCTGTGGAAGACAGGCTGCTAGGTTAGGTGGACATTTAGCTGGGTCCTGTAAAGCTGTTCATATGCTTTTACATAGCTAGTGCTGAAGTTTAAATAGATTTCAAAAAAGATTTAATCGTCTTATTTTTAGTCATATCTTAAGTTAAAAAGGATCATAGTCTAGCTACTAAGCATTGCTCCAGGAACAGAAGTCCCTTGTCTCTCACCTGGAAAATAATTTCCCATAAAACCTCAAATCCTCCCTTTTCTCTATTCCCCATTCCTTACTCTAACTCTTCCCCACTCCTAACTCTCCAGATTCAGAAGATAAACTTTTTTTGGAGGAGGAGAAGTTGTTCTGTTTTTGTGAAATCCAGATATGCTTTGGAGGCACTGCAAGTAGTATTAGCAATAGTAACAAACACCCCAAAATCGGAAATGTAGCAAGTCCTTTGAAAGGACTGGAAAGGATATTCTTTTCATTAAATAACTACATGCACTCGTTTTTCTTCTAATCAGAAATAAAATACAGCAGAAGTTTGTTTCGTTTAGGTCTGCCGTTAGTACCTAAGTAATTTGCCATGCTGGGGGAACAGGGTCATGTAGGATTTAGAAATACAAACTAGAGAGTCATCCCTGACCAGTAATCCACTTTTATTTCTCTCTTAACATTATGGACAAAATGCAAAAACCTGGAGATATACAACAAGGAAATAGCAGCATAGTTTTTACAGTTTTAAAAACCAAATGGTTTTTAAAAACTCAGCTCAAATAGATGTGTATTTATTGGCAGACTTAAAAAAAAAAAAAAGAAAATGTATTATTAGATAGCTAGAAAACACCGATGCAATTCTTTGCCTTTGGCTGCTACTCTGCCTTACAATGAAACAAGTTTTTGTATACTTGCTACCCAGACTGATAGGTACTGTCTGAACAACAAACAATTTCCCCATTTCCTTAAGTGTTAACCATTTGTAGCAGTAATTTGTATAACTTCAGGCAGTAAGTTAACATGAGACAGCTATCGGAGAGAAAATTCAGACATATGCAAAAATTGAGACAACCGTTCTTATTTTCGCATACGTGTTAGCAATCGAGGAGGGAAACCTGTTATATCTGTTTAGAAAGCCAGGAGCAGAACAAGTCTCACTGCATCTATTAGCAGACTGCCAATGGATTACAGATGCTCAAAAGACTAAGGCAATGCATGCAACTTCAGTCATGAGACAGGCAAGATGTCATGCAATGCAGAATAGATTCCCTAATTCAAAGACTAGAAGGAGGGTCAGAATCCCTTAAATTCACACACATGGCCAATCGGCAGAAACTCTATCACTTTCCTTTAAAACATCTTCTTCCAAAGACTTTTCAAAGAGTGAACAACTCCAGACCAACCTTCATTGATAAAACGGTATGGGAATATCTACCAGTTTAAGAGCTTGGCCCTGTCTTCTCAATAGCCTCCCATAAGTATGTGAAGGTTCCTTCTCCTCTCCAGGCTGAATAAGATCAGGTCCCTTGCATGGCACAATGGTGGGAAGACAACAAGCAACACATATAAGTTGAAAGAAGAGTATCTTACTAGATAGAAGGAAAAATATTTTCCCCATGAGGACAGTCAACCATTGCCCACAGGTTGCCCAGAAACACTATGCAATCTCCATTTTGGGAGGTTTTCAAGACCCTACTGTATCAAGCCCTGAGCAACCTGGTCTGACCTCACAGCTGACCCAGCTCTGAGCAGGAGGTTGGACTAGAGGCTTCCTGAGGGACCTTCCAACCTGAGTTATCACATGATCCTATTACTACTAGCAGCAGGAGCACTTAGTAATACTTTACAAAAATGAGAAGTGACAATGGAAAGCCATCACATCATGAAGGGATGAAACTGAAATATCAGAGTACGAAAAAAGTGAATTCTTTTTCCAGGGGCAGCATAACCTTATCTCATGCACCACAGCAGCAGCTCAGTCTTATGTGACAGGACAGAGAGTATCAAAGTCTTTTGGTTTTGATAAACCACAAGCCACCTACTAGCGAAGAACAACTTTCTTGCAGAGGCTAAACATTACCAGATCATCTGAGATGTCATTCAGAAAACCTGGCCCACTTTGCTACAAATGGCAATTTGCAGCAATTGGGGATTGAGATTTTTGCTCTCTGCATATGGCAACATACTGGATGTAGGAATGAGTGATGGATATTTTATAATGGCTGATAACCTAGACATCCTAAGAAAGTAGATACTTGATTTCTTTGTATCTGAAAACTGAAAAGAACACTGTATGTAGGTTATATCAAAATGCAAACTCAGCTTGTACTTTAAACACAGGAAAGTTATTCTTCCGTTTTCTAGAAGAGCTGATATTATATATACATGACAAAACCGTAAAGGAGAAAACTAAAACAAGGTGACATACATTTGAAGAGAAAAGCTCCTACACAGTAGCACCCTCCACTCTCTAAGATATGCAATTAAACATGCAGGTATAAAAGTAGGAGTCATGCAGAACATCACACCACAGTGGCTGAAGTTACAGAAAACTTTAAGCAGCCCCTAAGGAAGTGCTGTTAAGAGTAATTTGCTATTCAGTATAGGATCTGTGAACACCAGCGAGGTCAACCTTTCACAGACCCTTTAGTTCTGCTTCCATAGGAGAAGTTACTGCAGACAAAGAAAGAAAAACCCCATGAGTGAGTGCTAAATGTGTAGTTTGGAACTTCCCACCCAAACAACTTGAAAGACAGACTAAATTACAAACAACCTGAGACAAAAGCTACTAACTTGTAGCTGTTCCGCCAGTTTGATTCCAAAGGTTCAACTCCACATTTTAAGCAACTTAAAAACCAGATAAGATGGTCATACACCACCAGACTATCTATATATGTGTTTCAAAGTCCAAGAACCATCAGCTCAAACTTACAAATCATCTCTAAGCTATATGAGTCAATAGAGTAAAAAAAACATTTTTTTTTTTATATCCTTAATGAGATTTTCCCAAAGTGTAATTACCGTGATACTCTCCATCTTTTTGACTGTCTTAATACTTTCACTACAATTCAAACCCCTATTATGGGGCCACATAGCTGGCAAGACGGAGAAAGGAAAATGTAAAACGCATGGCACTGGAAGCGTAGAAGATCCATACATGTCAGAAGGGAGTTTTGTGTGATTCCAGAGAAAGACAAATGGATGACCTGAAGATGGGACTTATTCAGACAGGCTTCATTTCATACAAAGCTTTGAAGTTCAGAAATTTGTCATTTTTTATAATGTTTGTAAGAATAACTAGTGGTCAATTCTGCAGGCTGGCTAACTGCTGTCTGCTCACTGTTTAATGATGCCTAATAAAGTCATCTATGTATATATACACATTTTATTTTACAGGTTAATGCAATTAACTAAAGTGAGCAGCTAAAGACAGAGAATAGCAAGCCAGCAGATGCAGAGGGACTATACACAGAGCCCTAACTGCTTGCAGATATTCAAATCATAAATAAAGGTCCCCCACCTCTGCTGTGTACATTAAAATGGATATTTCCAAGATTGACTGGAAATATTTAACTGTTTTCCAAAGATGCCTGAGAATAACACCTAAAAGCATTACTGCACAAAGCAATATGGCTCATAAGACTTCTAGTGCTAATTTATTTTTCTGTGCTACACTTTAATGCTGTTTATGTCCACATATGTATCTGTGCTATACTTTCAGGCTGTACATTTGCAGTTTTCAGAGTAAACACCACACTGATCAGAATACCACCTTGTCTTTTAACTTTGCCTTCTTTCTCCAGGCATTTTGAACACAGTACTAAGGATCATGATTCCACTGTGAGACATAACCTATGTTTCACAGATGGGAAAATTAAGGCACTAACGCTCAGACTGATTTCACTGAGCTACAGAAGCCTTGGTAAGTACCACGTTAGTAACCCAGCCATCCTCTTTCTTTCTACAGTCAATAATCAGAAACGAGGGGACCAGACTGCCTTGCCAAGGATGCCTACCTCTCCCTTGACATTAGCAGGATTTTAGGGTAAACGGACTTCTTTCAGGCTCTGTGAGGTGTGGAGAGCATTACCCCTATTTTATGTACTTGCTGCACATAGATGCCTCTAGGGAGAGCGGTAGCATCACCCAGACACTTTTACCTACCTAAAATCTGACTCAGCCCCTGCAAGACTTTCTCCACTGCCATACACTAGGACAAAAAAGACAATTTAATCTGTAAACACACCCCATAAGAGACGAAGTGCTAGGTCACTAGCAGATAAAGGAATAAAAGCAGGACTCAAATCCCAGCCTTCAGTTTCAAATACCAGATCATGTATTTTTTAAATCCTCTTTAGCTTCTGTATTCATCTTCATGCCAAACGGTATGGTCTGACTGACATTTTTAACCTTTCATGTATAGGAAGCTATACAGAGAGAAATGATGGGAACAGTCATTAAATTCCTAGTTCTTTAAATTTTGGCTAGAATTGAGATCCAATATTAAGTCAGTTAAATGGGATTGTCAAAAATAATGAAAACCTGACTAATATCTATTGAAAATCAGGCCTTTTCTTCCACTTGTTGGGAGCACAAATTTTCTTATCTATTCTTGGCCATTAGTTAAAGGTGGTAAACAGAATTCTCAGTTTTCTCAGCACTATTTATGATCTCTCTCAATGTGGACAAAAGACTTTTCTTCTTTCTTTCAGGTGGTTCAATTGGCTAAAGAAGAAAAATTCCTAGAAAATGTCTGCCTGCTACTGAAGGAGGTAAAAAAAAATTGTGGGCAATCCAGAGAAAGAGAGCATCGTGAAAATGCTACAGAGTCTTTAAAGGGCAGTCGAAGACTCAGAGCAAGAGCTTTGAGCCTGGTGCACACAGGTCGGCCAGCACGTTCAGAACTTGACGAAAGTATTTTGGGGGAGATGAAATAACTGTACAATGATACTGTGCCAGGCACTATCTGTTTCATTAGAGAAAGAGCTGAAAAATGTTTTGATCAAAGTTGTTTCCCCTTTCTACACTTGCTATAGCTACTGAAACACAGAATGGAAGAGGAAATAGTCCTGGCTTGCTCAAACCTACAGCACTACAAAGCTGGCTGGAAGCATTAGTAAGTTTTGATGTTTTGGGGTGCTCTTCTGTTATTTTGTTTTTTCTGTCTTTAAGTATGAAATACTACCTACACCCACAGGCTATGCTCAGCTTGAATGCAATTCAGCTAAATTCCATGGGGTAATAACATTTGGCTCTTACATGTTTTTAAAGTACCACAAAACACAGAAAAAAAACCCCCACAAACATTAACAATAATTCTCAGAGGACCCTCAGGGCTTCTACCACTGTCCGTAAGTAAATTGAGGCACAGACACACAAAAAATCCCTCCCTAAAGCCTTGTGAAATCTGCAGGAGGAACCACAGCTAGGACACACTGGGCATTCCTCTCCTGTTCGTTATCCTGCAGGCTTCACATTACAGACGGTTTCCCAAAAAGTCATCCTTGAAAGCATAAATTTGCATAGCTTTTATTCATTTTTAGGCCTGGATTCTCTGTATACAATGACCAAGGCAAAAGATAGACGTGTAGCCTACCATACTGAGCGTTCACTGAAGCAACAATAGCAGTATTCAGAAGTGGGCCAACTGGAAGATGCAGACCTGGGATGCAGCATCCATCCCAAGGCAGACTGGAATAGACCCAAAGTGCTGGAGATGCCAGGCCTGGTTTTTAGTGCTGCACAAAGCAGGGTTATCATGGTCTTCCCCCTCATCCCATCCTTTAAATACACGCAGTTCAATTTATTCAGTACTTTGAACCCTGTGACTTAATTCCTTTTCTCTATGGTGCCCAACACAATAGGACCTCGATCCCTTCTTGGAGCCCCTTAGAGCTATCGTAAAACAACAGCTTTAATCTGTTTTATCCAGTCCTAGTGAATGAAGCTTTAGAGGGTATTTTTTGCCTGCTCTGCCAACTAGATACTTCATAAAGTGAAACAGAATCTCTGCTTCCTTCAGGGCACCTGCTTTCAATTACAGAAAACATACGGCACCTTCAGATTTTTCAGCTTTCAACATCTGTGCTTTGCAGGTACAATTTGTTGCATTCAAATTACTGCTAAACCTGCAGAATGGTGTCGAGCTTTCAGGGGCATGCTTGAGAAACACTAGAGATGGACAGAAAGTAATAGCATTTGCAATCGCTTTTTAATGACTGATTAATGACTGTTCTAAACCAAATCCTTTAAGTTGTTTAGAAACCTCACCTCGCTCCTCTTGGAAAGTCCATTCAGCCCCAGCTTGATTAGAAACATCACCTCTACCCTGTAGTAGACAAACATACTGACATTGCTATCCAGCCAAATACACCAGTCTCACACCTTCCTCTAAAAGATAACACTATAAATAATACCTTTAAAAAGGAAAACAGCCTGCTATAACCAGTCAGTCACAGCTGGTCACCATGCTGGGATGAGACAATGACAGCTACAAGTTTAATTCTGTTTTCTGCATTAGGTTAAACATGTCGGTTGGGGACACACATACACACGGACTTTTACTCTCCCACCTTTTCCAAACAGCACTGGTCCATACAAAACACACCAGCTCATCTGAGTAACCCCTCAGGACTTCTCCAGGCTGGTAGAGTATGACATAAACCTGACTGCCCATTCCTAGACAGACGTCCAGGCGCATTGATGGCAGGAATCTCAGTTTAACCATCACCGTGACGCTCACTGTTACTTACGTTCCTGCTGCTAGCCTACTGGCTCCTTATTTCATCTGTCACCACGTCACAGCCGGTGCTTGCCAGACCACATAAGCTAAAATCTAGCTTGCTTACTGCTTCTACTGGGTCTAGCTCAGGAAAAACTTGCTGGTCCTAGGGAACACAAACCAGCAGCCCCAAGGTCTAATCAGGAGATAGAAAATGGTAAGGAGAAGCAGCAGAGTGAACAATGAACACTACTGTTACAAGAAAAAACAGGGGGAAACATTTTCTAATTGTAGACCTGCAAGAATAGATTTTCATGGATGGACGGATGGGAGATCTGTGCCAGAACAGGACTTATAGGAAAATAGTCTGGAAACTACTCTCCAGGATCAAATCCAGTTAGTTTACTATATAGCGATGGCTACTGGAGTATTTAGGTATTTACACTCTTTATGTTTACACTCTTTATGTCTGTATTCTTTTATTAATTAGTGTGTAAATAATGTAATTATACATTACGTTATTTCATATTTATTCACAAGGATCATCCTCTTGCTTAAGGTGAATTCAGATCCAGTGAAATTTCACTGAGCTGGCTTAAAATCACAGGAGATCTGCTATGGAGGGATCTGCACTGAATGCTCCTCCCTCACCTGTTCACAGTATAGTAAGCTGCCAGGGCCATGTATGTGAGAAATTAAGAACATAGAAGAAATCAATTATTATGCTCAGAGAAATCATATCTTAAGAGGAGATTTTTTTTAGACTCAAACAAACTCAGAAGAGAAAACTAGAAATCAACCGGTATTGTTTAGTTAATATAAAGAAAATCCCCCAAATTAGTGCCGTACCAACCTCCACGAGCCCTGCATTCCAGAAGTCTTTTCTCTTAGATTACATCATTTTGTGCAAGTTTCTATCACAATAACGGGCAGAACATTGTGGCAACTGCTCAGCTGGTTTACACCTTTTAACCTGGATTCAGCTCTGGACTTCTGTCTCCTACAGTTTTACTTCAGGAGATTGAAGCAATAGGATGGGATCCAGGTTCATCTTTGCATTCCAAGCAGGCTACACCTCCTACGTTTGGTTCAGGACTTTTTCTAATTTAATTATGTTTGCACTTGGATGTAAGTTAAGTCACAGCTCAACCATTAACTGTGCTCTGCTATGGCATCCACCCTTCTATATTTGACTTCACTAACTGCCTAATGTTTTGCAGGGAGTTTTTGATAAGTGTGTGTTTGCAGATTTTCATGACAGACTAATAACACCAAAGGAGGCTCCAGGAACGTTTTAAGTAAATATTATGTGTATCAACAGTGTCTGCCTACCAGCACCTTCAGAGCTGCATAATCTTATCTAGAATACGTTTGCATTCTGTTTGCACTAACCAAGGCGGTCCATACTACTAAGCAAACTGTTATTTGATTAAAACATTATGCAGAACATAATTCCAGGACACACAGTCATGTGGTTCTGAAGAGGTAGCAGTTTCTATTTCTGTCTTGCAAAATTCTACTTGCCATCATTAGGAATTTCTTCATCAATCATAATGAAGAATGAGTAGATGCAGGCCTTTACCTGGGCCAGGAACTCCTTAAGGTATTTTAAGAAACTATTTGTTCTCCTACCCTTGTCTTCTCCCTTCTCTATTGTTATTCCTTATTTAGGCCTAAAATTCACAAGAGGATGGATGTCTGGAATGTAGGTCCAGCTGCAAGTGATTTGAATTTGCAAGAACTTCAGAGCAGGCATCTTCTCTTACTGTGTCAAGAGATGACAGAACATCAATACAGGGAAGATGCTTGAGCTCGGCAGAGAGCAGATGTTAGGCATCTTAACTTTTTCTAGTAATTTATTATATTGTCATCTTTTCGGCTGCCACCAGCAGATGGTTTAACAGTTTGGAGTGGTAGCCAAACTGAAAAGAATTGAGTAGTGCCACTGACCGCATTACATGGATGAGAACTGATTAGGGCATTATCTTCTCATCTGAAATATGAAAACTGAATTCCATGCTCAGCCACAGACTTCCTGTGGACATGTCTCATTTGGGGTATAATAACAGTACAATCTAAACTACGGCAGTCACCTATATAGACCATATACAAAATAAATTTAAGCTAAGCTAGTTACTAGTAACAGCTGTGAAAACACAGGCTCTGAAACTCATCTGCTGCAGACAAATCTCTAATCTCTTTGTCTCAGATTTATTAAATCTATGTGTGCAGGATTTCCTATTTAGTCCGAGAAGGGAAATAATCATTTTAGAGGGCAATTCAGGCGTCAGGTGGACTAAAATGGAGGTAGCAATGTCTTTCCGTTGACTATAGAGGCATCCTAGGGCAACTGTAGATAAATGCTATCTATCTGTAAAGGAGGATAACAGCTTTTTCACAGCAATATCATGAAGATGAATAGAATACGTATGGCTTAGAATAATGACAGCAATTATCTACCTCAGTTAGATCACCTTTCTTGTTTTCTGTTCAACTTGTCTGCTAATAGTACACCAAGGTATATCTGCTCTGTAAAGGCAAAGTATTCCCTTTCTATTTCAACAGTTTAAGGTGTTGCTAGGAACCTAAGACCAGAAAGGACATCCTGTGTCACCAAGCTTGGTTCCTAGCCAATATGGGTAAACCCAAATAATTGTCTCATTCATCACGTTCAAGCCCTGTAGCCCAGTAAACACAGCATTGCTGGTGCCAGTAATAGGCCACAGACTTTGTGCTGAGTCTGCACAGCCTCAGGACCCAGGCACGTCAGGCTTGCCTACACTTGTATTGCCCAGCCCGGAGCTTCATTTTAGCTGCTTTAGCTGTAGCAGCAATTTTCCTAATGACCAGGTGGCTACTGCCTAATTTATTTTACTTTTGCTTATCTTCGCATAATGATGTAGTCTAAGTGTAATTTTTATATAGACAGTAGTAACAAGTAGTTACTCTGCGTAGGATGAAACATTTATGATCCCAGGATAATGACAGAGCGCAGAGGAACACAGACATGGTATCACAGCGGAGGCCTCAGAAGAGGCGACACATGATGCAGTGCAGAGGAGTGGAGGCACGAGCCGCTATCAGACTGGGCACAGAGTGACACTCAAGACCCCAGGGCTATAAAAATTCACCTATAGCTAGCTAAAGAAATGCAAACCTGTGGTTTTAGGGATAAGAAAGAAAAAGCATCCAACATATCTAAGACACTGCATACATACTGAATCCAGGGGTAATGCGGTGTTGCAATTCAATGAAGAAAGAGCAAGGTGTAAAAGCATGTTAGAAAACATAAAAATAGCCAGAAGCAGAGCCTGGAGTGAGGGGGAAGAAATCATCATTCAGCATTGTGCTCCTTGTGGTAAAGAAGAAGAAACCCCCACTATCAACATACCCCTCCCAGTGAAGCCCTTGCTACCTGAAAACTTGCCATAAGCACTCCCCAGCTCCAAAAATTAAAGCCAACAGCCTCACGACCCATGGAGTAAGGGTGAGCAAAACACCATAGGAAGGGGTAGATACTCAGAAACGTGTGTATATCAATTTAAAATGTATTAATATTGAAGCCTTTTCCCCTTGTAACAGTATTATTTCTTTTCCCTTAATAAGTAGATCTGGACTAATAATAATTCTTTGATTAGACCGTTAAGATTTCAATTACGCTAACAATAAAATTTTGCCTTTACAGAAGGCACATTTCGTCTTGCCCATACAAAGATTTTGAGTGTAACAACCTTCAATATCAAATCTAGTTATGCCTCTTGCCTTCATTGCTCCTACAAGACAGCCAGTCCAAAAACTCACAGCTCTGACCAAGGGAAAAAAAAAATCTACTAATTTTTAGCATGAATACGGCCAATTTATATCCATTACTGTCTTGTGCTCCTCTGTAGTATTTACTCTTTCCATATGTTCCTGCACAGCAGTCACAAACCTTTTAGGCACCGCAGAGGCTAATCAAGACAAACTCTTTTTAGCCTCATCTTGTGGGACAGTCACATCCCCTCTCATCTTTTCTCACTGTAGAAACCCCAGCACAGAAACAGAGATTATACAGGAAGTTTACAGTGAGACCTGATCCGTTGGTTAAGAGGAAAAGCACAAACACGACAATTTTATGCTAATTTCAAACATTCGGGTTTGCTAGAGTAGTTTTTGAGTAGTAACAAAGCGAGTTGTAATGATATAACAATCATGATAATATGTTAATAGTTTTAATTGAAGTAATTTCTGTAGACAATAAGAATTATACCCTAATGTGTTAATTAATATGATTAGGAAATGTTGCGAAAATGAGTATGTAAAATGATATAACACGATATCTGGAAAGGCGTGTTTTACAGGGGATGGTTCCTCTGAGCTCTCCTCGGGGTGAGATTTATGGATGTTAACACACAAGGCTTCAGCAAGGTAAACAGCTGTTTCGATTTTAGTTATAATGCACATTAACTCTACATGCCCATTTCTGCTTAATTAAACCTCTGACTCTGCAACCAATCAAGAGCAAACAGCAAAGGTAACAGGCACTAATTGGGCCCTGTGCAATTTCAGCCTCAGCTCGCAGCCAGAGTGGTCCACCTAAACCAAACAACTCCCCCCCCCAAATAAAAGTTTCTTTCCTGCTCCCCTCTACCAGCCTACCCAACAATTTCTTTACTCAAAGCCAAACCACCTGTATACAGCATAAAAAAAAAAAAAAAAGAGTTGTACAAAAGCACTGCAAAACGTACGAAGTGAAAGATTAAATTAAATGCCTTTTTACTGCTGTCCACGTAGTCACTTCCTTATTATTTCTTATACAAGATAAAGCAAAAAACTCCAAAACAAACTAAGAAACTCACAAAAGACTCTCACGAACCCTCCTGCCGGACAGATTGACAGCAAGCTCCTGTGCTTTTTGATTAATCTTTACTCTCCCCTAGAGAGGATCATAACCATGCCAGCACGGAGTTAAACACCAAACAAGCACACCGAAGAGACAGAGGAGGAAATAGCATACAACCTGCTTTTTAAATGCACATGTAGAAAACACGAGATGCACCTACTCATAGAGAAAACCTTAAAAACCGTAGTGCTGTGCTCCAAATGTGTTTTGAAGAGCACACAGCCTCCCTGTACAAAATGTCCCCCCTTCCTCCTCACGACATGCGTCAGTCAGCGCCAAAGCGGCTTCATCCGAGAGGAACCGAGGACTCGACGTGACACAGCGCAGACTTCTCCTACCACACTTACAGAGGAGGGAAGAAATTAAAAAAAAAAAAAAAAAAAGAGGAACTTATGCCCTAGAGGACACAAGATAAAGATTCATTAACAGGATAACGTGAAATTAAGACAAGATAGGATAAGAAAACCGTTGAAATACCTCACAGCCCCTTAGATCTGGAAGTGACAGCTGCAGCCTCTCTTGAACTGCCTCACTTCACGAGCATGCTCCTGAAGGCTTCTTTCCGACCTACAACCTTTATCTGAGCTTCCTTTGTGGCTTAGTAATACAAAAAGTGTCGCTTAATTGTTACGCTTAAACCATTCGCTCGCTGGTTAACTTTCCTTTTCCGCAGCTGAAAGCTGCGAGTTCACAAATCTAGTAGGCAAAAGCTACGAAAAATATCCTGCAGTTCACTACAAACACACAATAACCTTTAATAAAAATATACATATTAACTTGCGGCGCAGTAATAGTCAGTTGGGATTTACACACGCAACTAGGTTCATCTTCAAAAAGCACCATTTTGTAGCTCTCCAAAGGAAGTGGTAAATACCGTGCACGCTCTCACCACTTCATGGGAGGCTGCCTACCTAAGCCCTGAAGTGAGAGCAGCCCTTAAATATAAATCACTTAATTGCTCATTTTATTTGATACCTAAGTACTTCATGCTAATAAAGTTAAGCATTAAAGGATTACAATGTGACAAATTATACGCCCATCTCATAAAAGAAATATTACCGAAACAGAGCTGGATCTGAAAGACTCTCGATAACGTACAGCGTATGTCTAATTTTAGATGATTCCTCAATCACTGGAGAGTTTGCAGTGTACACAGCCAACCCAGCTCAATCAACTGACTTCTATCTCCATGACTCCAGGTCACATTATCTCATGAATGAACTGTTATGTAGGTCAGTCAAGAGTCATCTTCTAATTGAATGCACGTTTCAGCCTTGGCATTTATGCTCTAGATATCAAGGCTGTAGACAATTGGGTGAGTCAAAAGAAAATATCAAGGAAGGAGTTGTGATAATTAGGCTTTGTTTCAGACAACAAGCACGGAAACAGATGCTAGCAGAAACTTGTATATAGCTAGTTTTATTTAAACTGCATTTAATACAGGTGGAAAGTGCAGGAGCAACAGGCTCGGTGGAGAGAGTCTTCGTTGGGTCGCAGATTGGCTTTTAGCCACAAATCAAGCACTGTCCTGCTAACGTACCTCAACTTAGCTGGGAGGTAGATTGGTGTCTGCCAAATATGTGTCTGCTTACTTGCAGTAACCGATACCACTGACTCCTTTCACGAAGGCCCCCAAACAGTCATCAGGAAGGAACAGTTTTGGTTGCTCTCAAATCAAGGTGGATTCGAGGCAACGACAGAACCGAAAGTTTCCATTCTTCGTCGCCAATCTCCTGAGTCATACTTGTACTTACACGTTTTAAAGAGCGAGGTCTTCGGGGAGACTTCACCATATGGTTCATGAACTGTTTATTTAACTTTGCAATCAGGAGGCTGATGTAAAATACATTAGAGTTATAGCCTTAGTAATAACTGGGTAAAATGAAGAATATCAGACTGGAGATGCTCGATGAAACTAAAGTGAGAGAGTTATTGCTTTATAGAAATGCTTTTGATCAGACATTTCTTTTCACTTCCTGTTCAATCCAAGCTATTCTAATTTAGATGTAAAAGCAAAATTGCAACTGATTAAAATTGGGTCGGCAGTAGTTCCCATATGAAGAAAGGCGTGGCTTACAATCAGATAAAAGCCAAGCTGTCTAAATACAGCACTGCCTGTACTTTATAAAACTGTGACCCACCAGCTATTTATTAGTTACTTGTGTATTTTCAATTTCAGAAAGAACTCACAAAGGATTTTCTCCTCTCTTGTGCTCCCCCAACTTTAAAAATGGTTTCTGGTGTGCAAAGGGTTAAAACTACTGACAAGAAAGCAAAATGCTCAAGGCCAAGTTTTCTGGTAGCCTGTATACTCGGTTGCATTTTCATCTCCTGTGTCCTGACAGCTGTTACCTACAAGTGTGCTGCAACATGCCCATTGCCGTTTTATGCCCATTGCTGCCCATAGCAGTCTTTTTGTTCAACTCCGAGCTTGCTTTTTAAAGCTTTAAAACCTTGATGCATGGGGGATGTAGAAAGGGGATGCAGGAAGTGGCACGTATTATATGGCAGATGTCTTTTGCCATCTTGTGCCCCACCTACTTCAAGACAAGGAATTTTAAAAAGGTACCAAAGTAGCTTAAAAAAAACACAAACCAAAAAAACCCAAAACCCACCACACATGCCCCAAAAATCCCCCTATCTAACCCTCTCCCCATCTCCCATAAAGCCTTTGCTCCAGTATTGTTCTCATCTCCCAGCAACAACTGCTTTGCACTCACATAGTGCGATTCTTAGGAGGATGTGGAAACAGTTACAAACATCTGTTAATTAAGTCTCAATTTGCATGTGAGATGGGTAATATACTAATTTTACAAATGGGTATGTTGAACCACACAATGCTGGATAAAGCTAGCCAACACAAGTACTTGAATACAAGCTAGAAGGAGGGAGACTGAGTTTCCTTGTTCTGGCTACTATTCTTCTAAATAAAATAAAGGCTATATAAGCACACCTGAGATGTTGATGGCTTTTACTTTGCAAAAAGACAAAGTCAGAATAATTTTTCAGAAAGTAAACACAGATATCCATGCAAAAGAACACAAACCAGTTATCAATGAATAAACTGAATCAGGTCCAATTTGCAAGAAAGAGTATTAATGTATTTTTAATGGCTGAACCAAGGGAAGGTCATTATACAATGTTTTAATTCTAGTACATTAGTGTTGCATTTATACATTAGCAGTTAATGTGATAATGTCAAGCTCTCCACTAGCTGTGACATCATAAAAAATAAAGGCTGTTTTAGTATTCTTTTGGAAAAAAAAAAAAAAAAAGAGCTATTATTAAGCTCTTCTACTCCAGCCATTGGGAGAATGTTTATCTTGCTGTATCAATTTTACATGCAAGAAGAAAGCTATAATGAGAAGTCAACAGATGTGAAAAATGTAAATCTTCGGTAAAGTGCACAATCAACAAAGGCAGAGAGGTTTTTGCTGTTGTTGGTTTTGGGGGTTATTTTTTTTTGCAAATGAAATGGGTTTAATACTCCTTGACCTGTAAGTGCCATTTTTAATGGAATGCAGGAAATTAATTAATAGAAGTAGTGAAAAAATAAAAATAAATCTGAAAGTCAGCTTGAGAAAACAGCCTCTTCAGCAGAGATGCTATTTTTTGATTCTTGAAAAGTCACAAGCAACAATCTGACACTCGGTACTGTTACAGTAAGCCGATGCTGCTCAAAGCTAATTTTGGGTAGTTCAGGAACAAAATTCAGCGTGTTGGGTCCTGTATGTGGACATTGTGTATATCCAAAGGCAAAGTATCCTCCTAGGATTAGCACTTGCAGAAACGGAGTATTTCCCTGAAGATCACACCTAGAGCTTCCTTTATAAGGCTTCTAAATCGAGATGGTTGTTTATCGTGCTATTAATTTTGTAGCTTTTTTTTTTCCTACTCACTTACTTTCTATAGATTAACATTGAGCAAAATGAAAATTTCCCAAAGGTAATTACCTGGCTGCAATTCAAAGCATTCATAAAAATTACAGTTCCCTTTGGCAAGAGGTTGCGCTGGGGGAGAGGGGCGGGGAGGAGGCACCATCACAGGGCAGCAGATCTGAAATTCAGAGCTTCCCGAGGATGAACCTGTCACAGGCCTCTGCCGCTGCCCATGCTCTGGTTTTAACTCACCTCGTTTCCTACAAGCACACTTGCATTTGACCCACCCAGGGGTTTGGCGGAGACCCTGTGTTTCTCAGTAGTTACATGCTGCCTCTTGGATTGATCTTTTTTTTTTTTTTGCCTCCAGAGCTATGGCATATCATCCACTGCGCAGATGATACCATGCTCCATGCAGCTTGGCTGTTTGCAAGTCCTGCGGCGTCAGTTGGAGCTCATCACCTCTGCTGGCACATGGTGGCAATTTTGCTAAACCACATCCTAGTGAAAAAGGAGAAACCAAGTCGCAGGCTTTGCTTTCACTAGTAATCAGGTGGGGGGTTTTTTCCCACCCCTGACATTGTTTTCCCTGCAACTCTGTCACCTCTTCTCAGGTGTTAGCCTGATTCACCATTGCAACTATCCCACCTGAAGGCAGGTTTCGCTTTGCTGTACTTCAACTAAGCAGTTTAGAGCATTTTACCACTGTGCTCAGGGCGTTATGGAGCTGATGAGACCTGAGACCTTCAAACAATCCTGTAGCACAGTCATCAGTGACAAAGATCGCACCAAAAATTGGACAAAAGCAATAATGGATCACACCTGGTTTTCTTCCTCTTCAGATGGCTGCATCTGTGGATTTCACTACGACTGATCACAGAGTCTTTTTTTTTTCCTTCATTATATGGCTTTTTCCCCAAAACCTTGAAGCTGTTCATGGAAAACACATCAGTGTTCATTAAAGTTTACATTAGCTTTCACACAATTTGCCTGCCCCATCTCCTTTCTCCATACTGTTAAAAAACCTCCTTACCTTCAGTGCAGTAACTGTTTCTTTTCAAATACCTCCAAATCCCTTCTCATACTTATTAACCTTCTCTTTTCTGCCAAGTTGCCTTTTTTTTTTGGAGGCAGGTGCTCATAGACTTATAGATGATACAGTGAAGTTGCATCAGTGTTTTGAGGACTGTTTGAAACTCTAGTCAGTTTACCTGCATAGGTGAATGGAATATTTCAAGGATTTCTTCCTTTTTAACAGATATCCTTTCTTTTAGGCATTGAACCCACGTCCCTCTCGTGCAGAAAGAGATTACAGTAATACTCTTGTCTGAAAAAGTATGTAGGCTTATGCAAAATAAAATAAAATACATCAGTAAAGGAGCAGCTGACATCTTCACGGTGCCCACTAAACTATTAACTAAGCGTGCAAATGGACAGTGTATAATAAAAGACCTTCTTTTGGGACAATTTATGCAATTATGAATATGCAAGTTATTTTCTCATGTTCCCGTTTGACCTCTGCTTACTGAAATGTTGACAAGGACGCTGATATTCTGACTGCAAGTCATGTTTTTGATGCATCAAAAAAACCCAGTACAAATCAAAATCAAAACTGAAAGAACACAACCCGTTACATTACAGGGGATCTTCGGGTTTCACCTTAAAAAAAAATGGACAAAGTAAGTTTTCAGTCCATGTGGCTACAAACAAAAAAATTTAAAACATGAAACAAGAGTATCCTAGAGGTTTATGATACTTGAGACAAAGAAATATGTCTCTGTTGAGGTTTTTAGGTTCTGTTATTTCACAGAAATCTTGCATTTTTCAATCAATTTAAAGACTTCTAAAGGCACGATATTATTTTTAATGACCTGAACTTAGCAGCACCTTCCAATTTTGCAACTTGTTTTATCTTACTCTAAGGCTTTTGACTGTTTTAATTTGCAGGGAGATACGAAAGTTTTCTTTGCTTAACTCACTGGAAGCTTGATCCGACAAAGATGAGGGCTAAGACCTGTTTTATGCCAAAGTCTGAAGAGGAGGGTGTCCTAGTGGGACTTACTATGGAAGAATTGTGCATATGTTGCCCAGACTACTTTGTCTAGCTTTTGAGTACTCAGCTTCATGGAAATGCAAAATTGCCCCCTGCATTCCCCCCAAAGCCAGCCTGAGATGGCTGCAGTTGGGCTCCCAAGGCACTTGAATGCAGATCAAGAAATCACATAGAGAATGGGATACGCTACACAGCAGTGCATCTTGCTGCTGACTTTCTCCAGTACTGAGATAAGCAAGATAGTTAGTATCACATAAAAGCAATCAGAAAACAAGAGGCTGAAAGGGAGGAGGATCAAAATAAAAAAAAAAAAAAAACCACACCCAAAAATACCCCCCAAAACAAAACAAAATACACATTCATCCCTGAGTACCAGCCAAATCCAAGTTGCCCAAATTTAGTCCTGGCTCCTTTTACTCCGAAAGTTTTGCATCAGAGCTATTTGTTGAACTGGGGAAAAGGCAGCTGGAAAAGAGGTAAGAAAGGCATGAAAATGGAAGGTCTTATGACAACCAAGCTTGACTTTGTATAAGGATCACGCTACATCGGATAAATCAAGTGTAATGGTATGCGATAGGGGCAGGTAAAGACAGGAGCTCTAAGGAGTACAGCTGTGGTTTAATGCTTTCCTCGGCACGCTGGCAGCGGGGTTTCATTATCAGCCTCGACTCACTGACTATCACAAACCTAAGCCAACCGAGAAAAATTTCCATCAACTAATATTTATAGGGCAAAAGGTTAACTAATACAGAAAAGTGGGACTGAACTCACTGCAGAACACAGTTGGGAAAAGAAATTTGGAAAAGTTGAAAAGGCTGAATTTTGGTACAGACCAAGTTAAAAAAAAAAATCACTTGGACTTAAAATTCAAACTGAAAGCAGGAGGTTGCATGAGGACTGCAAGACAAAAAAAATTTTTCTAGTAAAAAATGAGATTATTGAATATCCTCATGGCCAGCAGTGCAGCCACATAGCAGAACCAGATACTTAAAAAGGGCCTGAGACAAGGCTGAGCACTGGTTACCTGCTGTATGAAAACTGAAAAAAATATGTAGCCGTTAAAGATGATATGCAATATTTTTAAGCTCTCTGCATTACTTCGTGAAGGGCAGAGATATTACTGGAGTTTGTAGAGAATTATATTAGTGATTCTTCCCCATAACTGACAAATTACATACAGAACACAAAGATCAACTATAATAAAAGGACAAGATTCGCAAAACCTTACAAAAATGGGATATTTGGGATTGGGAACCTATTGGAAATTAGTAAATTCATTTTTAAAAAAATTCCTGCCTTAAGCCTTTAAAAGCAGAACCTAAATACAGAGTACTGAAGTCTATAAAATGTTCCAATTTTCAGACTAAGACATTTGAGAGTTAATAAAAAAGGGGAAACATTACATTTCTTTTCTTCATTAAGGTGCTTATATACATGTGATATGTGTTTATTTCATATCAAACTCACTTTTTTCTTGAGTCTCCCAATTGTTACTACTACTTTTTTTTTTTTTTTAAAGCCTACGATCTTACAGTGAAATGAATAAGTGGAAACACATAATCACATTTACAAAAAGAAAAGTTTTAAATGATGAGACCTAGGCAGGAAGTTTTAAATTCACACTGTAGTTTGAATCTAAAAGCTAGAAACATGAAAGCAACTGAAAATTCAGTTTTGTTGCATTTTTAATACCTTCTTGCTAAGCCTGACAGTTTTGCACGGTACAACAGGAGTCGCTGGGCAATGACTCCTACAGCATTGCCTGAATCCTAACAGATAAACCTAAGTTTCAACACCAATTTTTAAATTTCTGCATTTTCAAATACTTCAGACATATTGCAATATGGCTTACAGGCTATTGTATTAAACAGATTTAGGTTCATATGGGAGTGAAAAATCATAGAATTGTAATTGGAAGTAGGTGTATTAACAGGAAAAAAGGTGCATTTTAAATGAAAATAAAAGATTTCTGGGAGGGATGGGGAAGGATGAGTTGTCTACACATTTTTAGGTTCCCAAGGTTTTGATGCAAAATTTGTCACTTTGCAGAGCTTCTATAAGACCTTCCCCCTACAGCGATATAAACTGATCTTCTCTTTTCATTTTTGCCCAGCTCTGCAGACCTTACAGCTCAAAATGAGAATGAATACCAAGGAAGGCACGTGCACACGGTTGCAAACACCTGTGCCGCGCTGCACTCGGTCTCCACGCTATAACAGAGCTTCCTGCGTGAAGGTCACGGCACGCAGCAGCACAAGACTCCTGTGACTCAGCACCGCAACAGCACTCCTTTTTGCCCCTAAAACCTTCAAGATTATCAGAAAGAGCAGTTCCCAATGTACTGTACCTAACAGGCCTACTCTGTAAGCTCATCAGACATGTTTTTAACAATGTTTTACCTAGGTTTTACCTAACAACGTTTTACCTAATACCAATTAGTTGAAACCAGGTCTCTCCTTCATCTGCCAACAAGTTGGGAAGGTCTTGTAAGAGGGCATAGTGCAGGTGTGTTCTAGTTCTTGGTATTGTCCTGCTCTTTCAGTGGGATTTTAAAAAAGAGAGTGCCTTTTGCTAGCTGCAAGAGCAAGAAAGTATCTGGCCAGCTCTTTAGGAAAGAGGAGGTTTGCCATTCATTGAGGTCAAGGCAAGAGCAAGGCTGCCTCTCCCAGCCATGCTGCTGCCTCTCCCTGTACTTTCTTCACTCTGCATAAAGTTCACACGTAAGAGTGTGGGAAACCATGTCCTAGAAAGAAATGCTGGAAAAGTTTGAAGAGGAGAGAACTGTCATCTCTCCCATTGCGTGGCACTGTCAGCTTTGAATGACTCAAAAAACATGGGGGGGGGGGGGGAGAAGAGAACCTAAAACCTCAGAAATATAGAGGGAAGTGGAAGAAACATGAAAGTATTTATTTTCAAACTCAAGAGCTGGGGCTTCAATATTTAAAGCATGACTCACCTTACCAACTTTTGTCCCCTCCAGTTAATGAGGAGACAGGCAAGATGCCTGCCTCTGCCTCGCCTCTGCCTGCAGATGGAAACCCAGCAAGTCCCCTGGACTGGCTCCTCACCTCCATGGCCAAAGACAGCAGAGAGGACCCTGGCCCCAGGGCCTGATCCTGCTGCCCATGACCACAATTTTGCCTGTGGCCTGGGCTCTAATTGAGAACAAGGTGAACAGGAGAAGAAACTGCGGGGGATTTGCTAAAAATGTTTAATTAGGCCTGACACATCAGGCCTTTTGGAGGGGATAAAAAAGTTAACATTAAAATCTATACAGCAGGCCTGATAAGTTCAACATCATGTCTTGTACCTCTTCACACAGTCTTCTTGGACTGCTCTTCATTCAAGAACTGGCCCTGAATCATAAGGTGCCTTTGAATAAGAAATCTAGCTCACGTCAGCAGCTAATATTGTCTCATCTTAACAAAAAACCATACATATAGACATTAACATTTTTCTGACACGCATACCTTCCACAAATACTAATCTCACACCTACTATGACTCCAGTTATCTGCTTTGAGAAGCAAGTTTTTGTACAAGCCCAGTCTAATGCTCCCATGAAAACATGCAGCCACCCAGGTCTCAGGCTGCAGAGAATGCCAGAGCCTCTCACTGGTCACAAATGGCAGCAGCGAGAACAGCTGTGTGAGGCACGACCAGGTGGACAATCTGCTCAGCTTGGAGACAGAGCTACAAGAGGAAGTAGAAAGGTTAAGGAGCATCAGGGACTCTGAGAAAGAGATAGACTGGTGGAACCATGCTCTGCCCTCCCTGAGACAGAAACAGGAACACCCACCAGAAAAAAACCAACATCAAGGGGATCCTGTATCCTTCCCCTACCAGGCTGAAGGCAGTAGCTTAAAAGAAAGGAGTGAATGGAGGCAAGTCCACACTCGGGGCGGCAGGCGAAGCCCCTCCTTGCCCACCTCGCCTTCTCAGGTGCCTCTGTACAACAGGTATGAGGCTCTGGATGTGGAAGGCCAGGCAATGGGTGATGTGGATGACGGTCCATCTACACTAGAGGTGCCACCAAGGTCAGAAAGGCCTATCCCTCATATCATAATCATCTGCACGAGGAAGAAAAGATGGGTTATAGCTGTAGGCAACTCCCTTCTGAGGGGAACAGAGGGTCCAATATACCGGACAGACCCTCCTCTTAGGGAAGTCTGCTGCCTCCGTCAAGCCTGGGTTAAGGACATCACTAGGAAACTTCTCAGCCTGGTACGGCCCTCAGACTATTACCCATTACTGCTCTTCCACGTGGGTGGCAATTAAGCCACAATGTGTAGTCCAAGTGCAATTGAAAGAGACTTCAGGGCCTTGGGAAGGTTGGTAAGGGAATCTGGAGCACAGGTTATTTTTTCCACTCTTCTTCCAGTTGAGGGCAGCGACACTGGAAGAAACAGATGGGCCCAGACTATTAAAACATGGCTCTGTGGCTGGTTTCACTGCCACAGTTTTGGGTTTTTTGATAATGGGATGGCTACATGGCACCAAGCTTTGTGGCATCAGATGGGATTCACCTTTCTCAAAAGGGGAAGAGGGTCCTTGCTCAGGAGCTAGCAGGGCTCATTGACAGAGCTTTAAACTAGACTTGAAGGGGGAGGGGGATATCATCAGGTTTGCCCCATGACAAGCTGTGGGATGACATGACAAAGTTAGAGGGACGGGCTGCTAGCAAGGGCCCTCAGCCTGTTGCTCTGAGACGTGCTGGCTACACTGCAGTACACTTGAAGTCTTACAGAGATGAGCCAGGGGCTCCTGGGGTAATGCAAAGCAACAGGGAAACACCAGTGAAATACCTCAAAGGAATTAAGGGGTGTTCCTCTAAGAAGGTGACATGGCCGACAGCCCAGCTGAAGTGCCTCTACACCAATGAATGCAGCATGGGCAACAAACAGGAGGAGGTGGAAGCCACTGTGCTGCTAGAAAGCTATGACATAGTGGCCGTTACTGAAACTTTGTGGGACGAATCCCATGACTGGGGTGTGGCTATCGATGGCTACAGGCTGTTCAGAAGGGACAGGCAAGGAATGAGAGGCGCAGGCATTGTCCTCTACATGAAGAAATGGATTGAGTGTGAAGAGCTGTCTCTGAAGAATAGCCACAAGCAGGTTGAAACCTTATGGGTAAGAATCAGAGACCAAGGCAACAAAGGGAACCTTGTGGTTGGTGTCTACTACAGGCTACCCGATCAAGGGGAGCCTATTGATGAAGCCTTCTTACTCCAGCTACAGGAGGCATTGCACTCGCAGGCTCTCGGCCTGATGGAGGACTTCAACCACCCTGACATCTGCTGGAAAAGTAGCATGGCGAGCTATAGGCAATCCAGGAGACTCCTGGAATGCATTGAGGTTAACTCCTTGAGCCAGGTAATAGACAGCCCTACCAGCGGGGATGCAATACTGGACTTTGTTGGTCACCAACACAAGTGAGCTAATGGATGGCGTCAAGATTGGAGGCAGCCTGGGCTGCAGTGATCATGCACTGGTGGAGTTTGCAGTCCTGAGGGATATGGGTCAGGTGAAGAGTAAAGTCAGGACCCTGAATTTTAGGAAGGAAAATTCCAGCTCCTCAAGCAGTTAGTCAATAGGAACCCCTGGGAAACTACCCTCAGGGACAAGGGAGCAGAACAGAGCTGGCAGATCTTTAAGGATGCTTTCCATAGAGTGCAAGAGCTCTCGATCCCCAGGTGTAAGGAATCAGGAAAGCAAGGCAAGAGACCAGCATGGCTGAGTCAAGACCTGCTGGTCAAACTAGAGGGCAAGAAGGAAATGCACAGGCAGTGGAAGCAGGGACAGGTCTCCTGGGAAGAGCATAGGGATGCTGCCTGGTTGTGTAGGGGTGGGGTCAGGAAGGCCAAGGCACGGCTGAGCTGAACTTGGCAAGGGATGCAAAGAATCATAAGAAGGGCTTCTACAGGTATGTCAGCCAGAAAAGGAAGGTCAAAGAAAGCGTAGCCCCCCAATGAGCAAGACTGGCAAACTAGTAAAAATGGATGAGGAGAAGGCTGAGGTACTCAACAACTTCTTTGCCTCATTCTTCACTGGCAGCCTCTCTTTCCACACCTCTCGAGTGGATGGACTGCAAGACAGGGACTGGGGGAGCAAAGTCCCTCCCACTGTAAGAGAAGATCAGGTTCGTGACCACCTGAGGAACCTGAACACACATAAGTCTATGGGACCT
This sequence comes from Mycteria americana, assembly GCF_035582795.1. Taxonomy (NCBI): domain Eukaryota; kingdom Metazoa; phylum Chordata; class Aves; order Ciconiiformes; family Ciconiidae; genus Mycteria; species Mycteria americana. The sequence continues at coordinate 6,743,946 of NC_134365.1, read as the reverse complement.
GACAAGATGCACCCCAGAGTCCTGAGGGAATTGGCTGATGTAGTTGCCAAGCCACTCTCCATGATATTTGAAAAGTCATGGCAGTGAGGTGAAGTCCCTGGTGACTGGAAAAAGGGAAACATTGCAGCTATTTTTAAAAAGGGTAGAAAGGAGGACCCTGGGAACTACCGACCTGTCAGCCTCACCTCTGTGCCTGGGAAGATCATGGAACAGATCCTCCTAGAAGCTATTCTAGAGCACATGGAGCACAGGGAGGTGATTTGAGACAGCCAGCATGGCTTCACCAAGGGCAAGTCCTGCCTGATCAACCTAGTGGCCTTCATCAGTGGTCTGTGATGGAGTGACTACATCAGTGGTCAAGGGAAGAGCTATGGATGTTGTCTGCCTGGATTTCTGTAAGGCCTTTGACATCGTCCCCCACAACATCCTTCTCTCTAAATTGGAGCGATATGGATTTGATGGGTGGACTGTTTGGTGGATGAGGAATTGGTTGGATGGTCACATCTAGAGGGTAGTGGTCAATGGCTCAATGTCCAGATGGGGATCAGTGACAAGTTGTGTCCCTCAGGGGTCCATACTGGGACCAGTACTGTTTAATATCTTCATCAATGACATAGACAGTGGGATCGAGTGCACCCTCAGCTAGTTTGCAGATGACACCAAGCTGAGTGGTGTGGTTGACATACCTGAGGGACTGGATGCCATCCATAGGGACCTGGACAAGCTTGAGAAGTGGTCCCATGTGAACCTCATGAGGTTCAACAAGGCCAAGTGCAAGGTCCTGCACCTGGGTTGGGGCAACTCGCAGTATCAGTACTGGGGGATGAAGGGATTGAGAGCAGCCCTGAGGAGAAGGACTTGGGGATACTGGTGGGTGAAAAGCTGGACATGAGCCAGCAATGTGCATTCACAGCCCAGAAAGCCAACCCTATCCTGGGCTGCATCACAAGAAGCGTGGCCAGCAGGTTGAGGGAGGTGATTCTGCCCCTCTGCTCTGCTCTGGTGAGACCCCACCTGCAGTGCTGCATCCAGCTCTGGAGCCCTCAGCACAGGAAAGACGAGGACCTGTTGGAGCGGGTCCAGAGGAGGGCCACAAAAATGATCAGAGGGATGGAACACCTCTCCTATGAAGAAAGGCTGAGAGAGCTGGTGTTCTTCAGCCTGGAGAAGAGAAGGCTCTCTGGGGAGACCTTATTGCAGCCTTTCAGTACTTAAAGGAGGCTTGTAAGAAAGATGGAGACAAACTTTTTAGCACGGCCTGTTGTGATAGGACAGGGGTAAACTAAAAGAGGGTAAATTTAGACTAGATCCAAGGAAGACTTTTTTTTTACCATGAGGGTGGTGAAACACTGGAACAGGTTGCCCAGAGAGGTGGTAGATGGCCCAACCCTGGAACCATTCAAGGTCAGGTTGGCTGGGGCTCTGAGCAACCTGATCTAGTTGAAGATGTCCCTGCTCATTGAGGGAGGGTTGGACTAGATGACCTTTAAAGGTCCCTTCCAACCCAAACTACTCTATGATTCTAGTACATCATGAAGCAACACAATTTTTAGCACAAGAGCAAAGCTCTTCTCCAAATATGGTCCTTCTAAGGAGTCTTTCTTCCTAAAAGCAAACCAACTTGCATACCCTCACATAGATACAACCTCCTGACACAACTTGAATGCTACTGCAAAAACTTTGGCTGCCTCCACAAAGCACCTACTACACTCATGGTGGCTGATAAATACAAATGTGCTGCACATGGTCCAACAGCAAATCCAGGGACCCTGAGCAAGAACAGCAGACACCGTGTGAAAAGCAGCAAAGTTGAAAAGAAGAAAAAATAAAGTACCAAGTTTTATATTGAGGATAACATTTAAAATCATAGTCATAGAAGTGAAGTTGCATTAGGTTTATGCAGCAAAACAAACGCATGATGTCAGGAAAGGGGTATTTCAAGAACTATATGTAAAAATAAATGACATTATTCAGTTTAATTGAAAGAAGACAGGCACAAAACCACAAAGGAACACAATGGACAAGCAAATAAAACATTCCTTGGTGAAGTAACACAGAATATAAAACAAAACCACCATCCCAAACTGGCCCGCTGAACGCTTATCTCAATGGACCCAGACAACAGCATCTGTCCTTGTCAGGAGCTATCACGCGATCTAGCTCATCCCAGTCCCTACCTGGAGGCAGCGGAGCAGACACATGCAAGGCACGGCAGTCAACTGTTCAGAAGTCATAGTCAATACTACTCACTTTCAGCCTTCCAAGACCTCCCACTCCGTCACCATAGGAAACCAGGACTACTACACTCACTCCTTGAATATTTTTTTTTTCCCCCCAATAACAAAAAGTTTAGCACGTCTGAGAAACAGCCAGAATAACGTTGCTTCAGAAAGACAAGTAACAAGCAGTATCTTCCAGGCAGCAGGGTAATAAGTTACACCCAGAATCCTATTTAGCAGTTTACATAATTCACAGTTTCTCTGGTTACATACTTTGTAAAATATGACATCCAGCTGGGAAAGTTGGTCCACTTTATTGTCATATGGCAGTTGCTTGCTTTATATCATCCAAATATCAATTAAAAAGCAAAACCAAAACTGTAAGGCAGATATCTTTATATTTTCAGGTCACACTTGCATACATGAACACAAATACTTGCTGTCATTCAAAGAGGAAAAATAACCTTGCCTGAAATGTAAACTGAGTCTGCAGTGTTAGGCATCAAGTGTAATTTTCAAAAACCTTGAAAGAAAGAACAATGAACAGACGTGCTTAAATTCTGCGTCAGCTATTTTAATGGTGCAGTTTTTCAGATAACTGAAGTTTCATCTTCATATGCTGTCAAGTAACAGATCTAGATCCCAGAATTCAACATGATGGCATTTTAAAAATACAACATATGGATATAGAGCCTTCGCTGATACATATGCGCTTAGCAAATATTAGAAAAATCTATCAGACTCAAAATGCAAACTTGCCAAAATGACTAGATGCCTTGTGTTATTCATTTCTAATCCTAATTGCTTGATTTCATTCATCAGGATTTATATATGCACCAGTACACTACTGAGGCAGTTAAAATTAAATACATCCCATTTTTTCCCCAGAAAAGTAATGGACTTTAACAGTCGTTTTATTGCAATGAGAGATATTAACATACAATTCTGCTCCTAACTCCAGGTTATAATGTAAGTGGATCCATTGATCACTTGCAAAAGGCAACAAAAAGAAAGTTTTGCTTGATGCTGAGGGCAAATAAAATCCTGACCAGATTGTCCATTATTCTCAGTGGAAATCCATCCAGTGTCTAAGTACTACACAAATATTTTGCCAACGACTAAGTCAGATTCATGGCACACAAAAAGTAAAAATATACCAGGAAAGGCCATGTAATGAATCTGCCTCTGGGCTGCACCGAACCCACGTTGCTCTATATGAACATGGCAAATTCACTATGAAGGATTTTAGCACCCACAAAGTAAGACAAGCACAAAGAAACCAGAAGAAAAGATACATATCCTAAGCGTTACCTGGGCTTTAAATACTATTTTTCATGCCCAGCTCTCACAGCAGGTTACAAGTGTAAGTGGAATGATCTGTAACCTACAGATGGAGGGAATAAGGTTAACTACGGCAGCAGAGAGAGTCAGCAGCTTATTCCACTGGAAGAAACTGCCTCTAACATGCACTGTATTAACAAACAGTAGCATTGCCTTTGGAAAAAGTAAATTTGATACCCACGGGCGGGAAGTTTAATTAATTGAGTCTACCACCATTCATTTAACGCACGCAAATCCCTATGGTTTAAATCTGAAGTTACATACGTGTATTGTATACACACAGAAGGCGTCAGTTTAGAGGGTAAAAATGGAAATTAGATTGGGAAAAAAAAAAAGTGTGCTCCACAACTCAAGCACTAAAATCACCATAAAACAGTAACAGCTATGAAATATTTAAGAGCTAACATTAATATCATTAGACCTCAAAGGACAGCACCTTCTCAGCGCCACCTTCTCGCATTGATCATCTGCAGAATGAGCAGTCTCACATCAGTTTGTTTGCAGAAACTTCTTCCCCACCACATCAGCTAGAAATGAAACACTTGAATTCTCCAAAAGCTGTAAAATGCCCTTGCAGAGATCTCCTCTGCACCTTCTTGAGTCCACTCCTGGATTTCTCAGGAACTTTTTAAATAATTTAACATTTCCATGGGGAGAATAGGAACATTCTTTAAGAACAAGAAGATATTAAATGCTAACAAGGAGGTAAGAGGCTTTTGAACATGGAAGTTACATATTTGCAAAGCCTTCTTCCAGTTTTCACATACTCTCTTCTCCATATGTAACTGCGATGGCTAGAACTGCAGTAAACATTTAACCTGCATTGCATTATTGTGTATAATAAGAGCTTGACACTTATTTTCTCCAAGGAGAAGCACTGCCTATATGCTCTCTAGTGGATGAACAGGGTTTTTACAAGGTCCCTCCTTCCCCCTCCTTTAAATGTGATCAAATATGAATTGAAAGGCTTTTATTCAGCCAGAATCCCAGGCCAAGGTTTTGTGTTTCTCTAGCAACAATGGCACACTAACACCTGGAGCAGGGCAGAGAGCAGCTTCTCCTCCATCTCTCTGCTGCATCAGGTGCCGTCTCTTGTCAGGGGAGCAGCAACACCATGCAACTTTTGACCTGGACTTTGGCGAGGAGTGAGTGTAAAGGGATTAGCATTAAATTCTTTTAAGTCACATTTTGAAGTGTACATTTGTCATGGGTATCCATACATGAGGTCTTTCAGAGGCAATTCCACAATTTCATGAGTAACTGTACCCTTCCAGAAATCAAATATCAAGTTGCTACAGTATGAATTCACCAAGGAGGACTTCTTCTCAGGCTCCCTGCCTCGCAACCCTCCTGGCACCACACTTCTTTTCTCCACTTCCCTTAAGTTCCAGCTGGAAGGTAAGAGGCTGTTCAGAGACTGTTTCCTAGAAAGACTTTGTTTTCCATGCTGAAAGCATGTTGGGGAGGGATGCAAGAAGGGACTCACATTTTCACCTAACTAAATGCCACCACAGTTTCAGAACAAACCGCATGCCCGTGTAGACAGCAAAGTAGCCAGTATTTGGGAAATTCATATTTACAAGCCAAGACTAAGCACTGCTGCAAAATCCTTATCTTTGCTTAAACCGTTTTTGGGTAAACCAAGGGCTTTAGGCTCCAGGGTCAGTGACCTTTCCTCAACACCAAGTTAAAACAAGCTACCCTAAAGATTGTCAGTGTTTTCCCATTCTGACAGAGGAATCCTGTGAGGAATCCTCTCCACTCCCAGACAGCAGGTGCACAAGCTGCAAGAGCCCATTTTCCTTTAGATTGGGTGTATGCATCACTCCTTAAAAATTTATAAATCACTTAGCTTTCCAAGATTCAAATTCCCGGTAGAGTAACCAGAATTACAGCTATGCTAGCAGTAAAGGAGAATAGAGTTTGTTAGAGTTGGCATAATACAGTGAACCATACTATAAATTATTTTAGGAAACGGCTGCTAATGCCCTCTCTGTGGAGGCTTGGGGGATACCACTCTCCCTGCAGTCCATTTCTGTGGAAATTAAAGACATTTAGTCATTTGAACAGAGGATATAGGCTTCTGCTCATCTGAAAGCATTTTTTCCCACCTAGAGGGCATAATCACCAATTACATCTAGATAATATAAATTTAATTATTTTTATTGGCTAATATGGTCTCTATCAAGAAGGAAAGAAAATACACTTTCAGAACTGTCATCAGAAATTAGCACACTCACAACAAGCATCTAATCCCTGCAAGATGAGACACTTCTTGGGACGGTTTCTTAGAGCCAAGTGATGGAGAGTTCCTGCAGGAGGCTTTGACGAGCAGTAAAAAAACCCAAAACTGAAACAACAAAGAAAACCCTGAAACCCCTCTTTGTTCCTTCTCAACTCACCTTTTCTTTTCTTCTTCCCTTTCCTTCTTGACTCTGATTTCTGAATTTTTGAAAGTCTTCAAAAAATATATTTTTATATATTGCGCATTCTGTACGCTGAAAACCACGCATCTCCTCCTTTTTTGGCTTTTGAAGTCTGGCATCTTTGTAGACTGTCTTATGCTGGGACTTCACTTCTGGTTTGCTTTGAAAACTTTCATTAAAACAGCACACTTTTAAAATGCCTCTCTTTCCTTGTTTCTACTCCTATCCCTAGATATCTCTGCACATCCCCTTGTTCCATCCCAGGTGCATGAAGTCCTGATGTCTGAGGCTGTGTAGGTCACACCGTTGGCTCCCTCTCTCATCAACGGACAGAAACTGGCCCTCAAGGCCATTTGTTCGACCTGTCATACACCCGTGGCTCAGGAAAAGATGAACATCCCTGGGGTGCCCCTTCTCCTCTGCTGAAGGGCAGAGAAGGACCGCAGATTACAGCCTTGGATTTCAGAGTTGGCTGCTTTAACCAGGGCCGGTAATTCCTATTTTGATCCCCTTTCAAGAAAATCTGAGCTGTAGTCTGTGGCCCACTGTGATTCAGGGATCCATAAGCAGAAAACCACTGTTGTAGCACAATCGAGCACCGCACGGGGTGAATGCCGATATCACTGCAGAGAGACAGCGCTGAGGCTGGGCAAGATGCACCGGCGGTACGCTGAGTTCTGCTAATTATCACCATGATATCAACTCCGATAGCAAAGAGGCACCAATACTGGTATTCAGCATCACACAGCGCTCTGCTGGGGCCTGACACGTGGGTGGTTCACCCTGTGGTCTCTGCTATCGTGTCTTTTTTGTTAGCACGACCCGTGGCAACCAGGATTAAAGCCTGCTGGAGGTGTACCTCCAAAAGCAGCACGGTCACAGCCCCAGGTCTATTAAGTTGCCGGTACCACCTGCTTTGTATTCCATCCTCTTGCAATTACAACCAGCCATCAGGTTTGTCTTTTCTTTTCCCTGCAAGCATCTCTAAGGGCGAGGTAGAAACATGGATGCTGCAGTGTGACCTTCTTCAAGCTCCAACTCTTTCCCCTCTCTTTACTTCTCCCCAGCTCTGCTCAGGAAAGGAGTTTGGTGCTGCCCAACCGGAGAGCTGCAACCGAAGCCACGCTGCAGCACCTGTGTGCAGGGTGAATCAGCAGTTTTTCCCCCCCAAAAAAGGCTGCTGGGAGAGCTGGGGCAGTTACATAAGGCTGCAGCAGCCCAGGAAAGCTGACGTCGGAGAGAGATGAGGCAAGAGCAGCACTGGGAAAGCTTGTCAGGAGACATGGATGCCTCTTGCAGAGGACCTGCCAAGATAACCCTTTATGGTGAAACTCACACTCTGTTCTCTACAGCAGATACCAAATGACTGCTGGCCCCATGCGAGGTGGTGGAGACGGAGCTCCCTTTCAAGTCATGGCCATGAGGAGGAAGCAGCTGCTAATTGTCTATCAGCTCTGGGACGTTCAAGGGGGATGATGGGTGACGAGGGGAGTTGACAACCCCTCTGAGGCATGTCCTCAACTCCTCTGCACACTGGTGAAACAGAGGAGATGAAGGGAATCAGGCTACACCTTGCTATAGGAGTTGTGTTACTCCTTAAGCATCCCTGAAGGCATTGTTATATCCACTGTCATTAGGGCTCTCACTACTCTATAGGAAGGGAAAAGGTGACTAATGACTACCATAGAAGGACATCCAACTAAGTGCTGCACCTTACCCACCACACTCCAAGCTACGGCTGGATCATTTGAAAACATGCAGACTGTCAACCCCCTATCACATGTAATTTTAATTGACTGCCATTTCAGAAACCTCTTCCAACCCGGGAGTTCACATCCTACTTCCAGTCTGCAAAGCCATCACAAATCCCCTTGAGCATTCCCTATTTTTCATATTCCTTCTCAGTTTTGGGATTTTGCATTTATATTTCCAAAACGTCTCTCAAAGCTCCCCTCAAGGGGGGCTGGAATTTGCTAGTCAGAAGCATGGCATGCGTATTTGTATAGTAATACTGACTGCTTTCACAAGGGACTGCTTGTGATCAGTAATACAAAAGAAGAGCCAGGAGGATTTTCCACGTGACTTTTTTTTTTGTCTTGGCTTTTAAGTGTTTTTTTTTTAATCACGACATAGTAATCACAAACCCTGAGAAGAGATTTACTATCTACATTTCTGTCTCTGACACTGCCTTTTTTTGCACCCTCAAACACATCCAGAACACCCGTTCGTCACTCCCTGCCAGGATCTTTCTGCTTCACCACTTCCAACGTGTTCCTTTTTTTATCACTCCCTCCCCCTTTCCACTCATTTGTTTCAGTGTTTCTTTCCCAGGACTCTGCAATTTTTCAAACTGTTCCTTTTGGAGGGCAGCACCTCCTTGACTACACCAAAATCCCTCCTGAAAACACATCTGCTGAATCGCTTGCAAGAAATTAGTCCTGCAAATTGTGTCTCTCTTTATATGCATCTGTGTGCTTGTTCTCCAAGCCCAGATTCACCTACCCAGGAGCACGGTCACCCTAAACTTCAGCTGGGAACAACGGAGAGAGGGAGGGAGAAACACCTCCGGAGGATCATTCTGAGCACCTAAGATTTAATGTAATAGAACTATTAATAATACATAAGAAAAGAATTATCCAGAGCTTTTTAGTCAGAAAAATCTACAGCTCAAGTCCCATCTGAATTGAAGACAGATTTTTTTTTTTCTGTTCGCTGGGACATGAATTAGTACCAAGTACATAACCTACATTTCCAGCTGAACGTGCAGTGTTGCATACAGCCCTTGCTTTATATTTTAGTTCCTTCTTCCAAGTCTTAAGCTTGCACTGAAATGCACTTGTCATTTACTGCCCATCATGTCAACTGTCAAGGCTTTTTTTTTTTTTTTAATCCTGTTCCTTTGTTCCCAGTCATTAACTCTGTCTCCAATTTTAGTATTTACAGCCTTAAATTGGATGGATAGCTTGTTTTCAACAGGCACCCAAATTGCAATTGTTGGTGTCTCTCTTTCTCTTTGTTTTTAGCACTATGTGCACACGGTTGAATTCTCCAAGTGGTGGGAGACAAAGTACTTAATGTACAAACTGGACCGTGTCCTTAACCGTGGACTCAGTGGGGCCCTATATTATTAAAATTATGCACTTACTTAAATGCTTTGCTGAATCAGCGCCAACACACCCAGAGCCTTAAAGCCCTGAGCACTGCCTTTAAAAACGGATCTTAGCCCCACTCTTATTCACTTCAGTGCAACCTAAAAGTTTCCATCACACACAAACTTATCTTTGCTCTCTCAAATGGTGTCTAATTCAAGCTTCTAATCTGTGGCTTTTTATCTTATTCATTGCTCCCTGAACGTGGAATTCACTATCTATTTTCAAAAGGGAAGTAAGTACAACCACTGTTTCCTAGACAACAGAAGAGCAAAATTAACTCTTCCTCCACCCCTCCCAAAACAGAGGCAGAAATATTGAATTTTGCTATGTGAACCATATTAAAGAAGAGCTTAAAGAACAGCTACTGCTAAAATAACCGATGTTATAAAGCAATGCATGGCAAAAAAGTGTCATGCTGCTATGGCAAGAAAACTTACCTTGCCTTTCACTCCACATCCCTTCCCAAACAAAACACAATTAGCCTCCGCTACAGAATCTACAGACTCATTTTTCCTTATGATAATTAAAGCAGAGAAAAGAAATTTAAAAAATTTCACTCATCCAGTGTGGATAAAAATCCCTGCTTTTTCAGCAGGGCACACAAACAGAATTTTGCAGTTGATCGTCTTTGCATGACATTTCAGCGGGCACTGATACGACATAAATCTTAGAGTTTGCAAAAAAACAAAAGCACGAGTTAATCTGAATCTATTGCGTTGGTTTTTAGCATGCTACGATACACAGCGGGATTACTGGGCTGGCTGAATGTCTCTACCTTTATAACCTGGAATCCAGGGATGCCTCATGCAGGGGAACCTGTACCTGCTTTTATACTGTTTCCTTGTAAAAGTTCTGGACTGCACCACTCTGAGGTGACACTAAAGGGGAAAAAAGCACTCTTAGACACCAATAAAGCAAAACTATTTCAACTTGTTTTATATTTCAGTGCTTTACGATTAGTTTTATGGAACCTTGGGGATCCTGGGGTCTTTTTGTAGTTGTGTTTTGTAGCCATTTGCCTGGGTTGTGCCCGTGCAATTTGAGTGCACATTCTTACAGCCCAGAACCAGAGTGATTCCTGAAACACACCACAATACAAACAGAAGCGATTTGAGGGCATCGTATACGTTTATAACAGATGTGAAGAAGAGATTTGTTTTCTGTGATGGGGAAAACTCCAAAGGCACCGTACAAGTCCTCTGTAGGTGTGTATCACACAACAGCACAGCCTGCAAGTCTGCGGACCACAGCATGGTTCACGTAGCTCCCAGAAGTTTTTAGTGTAAAACGTCTATAAGATAAAGAGCATTTGCAGAATGACGGGAACCAGCAACACGAGAACACTCCAAATAGCCACCAAGTTCTCAAATATACAACTATAGAGTACGTATAGGCATCTCTTGGGTTTCCCAGGAGTCAGTATCACATCGTGTCCAGTGTGAAGAAGAGAGATGACAAATCTCTTCCTTTAATACAGACATGTTTGAGGTTTTTTTACTCCCTTCCTCCAGCCCCAATGTACAGCGCAGCAATCCATCATGCCTCCAAGCCTTTTTCCTTTCACCAAAAATGTCCTTGCTTGTATTAAGTTGCATTGGTAAAGGAGAAAAAAAAAACCACAAAAAACAACCAAACAAAAAAACCACAAAAAACCCAAGCATATATTGTAAAGGTGGGGAGGAACAGGATTCTTGATAGTTACCTACTTACACAGTGCTTAAAGACATGCTTGGACACAGCATAGTCACTCCTATAAATTGTATTATAGTACTTGTGTATATATGTTCATGCACGTTTTCCTCCTTTCCAGGCCATGCAGATCCCCAAGCTGCCCTGAATGTCAGAGACATCCAGGGAGAACCGCAGATAAGAATTTTAGACTTAAGAGTACAAGTCACAAAATGCATTATTTGGCTGTCAAACCAGGACTCGCTAAATTAATGAAGCATTTTAATTCCCAGATCAACAGAAGCAAAGTTAATTTTGTGAAAGTGTGCTAGATTCCAAACCTATTACTATTAAGACTAACTTAAACCTCATCTACATTCTTCAGGGAACAGGAGAGGAGAATAAACAGAGGTGAAATTAAGCACAAATGTGAAGTGGTTTTTTTTTTTTTTTGACTGCAGTGATTTTGATGAAAGAAACTTAGAGGCCTGTTAGCACTAATTCCTAATAGAGTGGTCCATTTTCCGGCAGCCTACCAGATGCCATTTTCTTTATGCACACTTTTTTTTCCTCCTTCCGCCCTTCAACAACCAGCAAATACATTTGTTTTTGCAGGGGTTAAGCCTATATTTCCCAAATGATTATTTGCACTGTAGGAGCTGTTCAGATCTTTCATGGATCAGGGTCCCCAGAATTAGGTTTTGTATAAACACAGTACAAGGAAATGGTCTTCTCTCTAAAGACGTTGCACAGTCTAAGGTCTCAAATGAGTCTGAAATGAGAAGCAAATTTATTCAGTGAAAGGAGTTCAGGACAGAGCTGAGCTCTTGACTGTAAGTGGTCGGTCTGCAGACCATCTTCTATGGCTTTTACACTGCAAAGCAGCCTTTGAGCTGTATAGCACATTAATAAATAGTAAGATTACTCTACTAATCACCAGAGAAGTGCAGAACTGCATCTATAGCCTTCCTTTAAAGGAACAATATTTACCTTAAAGTTAGAAAAAGTATGTATTGGTATGATCAATTGGATGTTCTAATAGAGTCAGTCTTAGGAAGAGGGGGCAGTGATGATATGGGATGAGACTTACACACAAATGAGAGTTACTACAATCTCTACAGGCCAGGAAACATTTAATTTTGAAGACCAGATTTGTCTTGCGCTGTCCTTGTGAGTCCTGAGCTCAATGGTTTTGAACAGGAGGGATGGAAAGTCCCTACTCTTTCCACTATTGCACCGGAAATCACCAAACAATTTGGCAGGCAGGGAACTCGGTTGATACAAAGACACCAAGGTTCAAGTTTCTCACTCACATCAGGTCAGTCTAGACAGTGGTCCATTTGGTAGTTTGCTAGCTCTTCTAGATCAAACTTTTTTTACCCACTTCCACTCCGAGCAAAGGACTATTCCTTGACAGAAAGCTGGCATACTTCTACAAAACCAACTGCAATAACAAAGACTTGACATTTTGCAAAGAGACTATTTTCACTGGAAGTTTCCCAAACCACATAAACTTAAATCTCCACCCTCACTTTCAGCATTTGATGAAGAGCTTCCAAGACAAGCCTGCATTTGGGATGCTTCTTTTGCTTTCTCTGAGCCTACTGCTTTCTAGTTGGCTTGGATGGAGTTCCTGAAAGCAGCTCTAGGGCTCAGCCTGGACAAATGGGTCATATGGGACCAGCCACTTAACAAGACATTCTTCACCTAACTTGACTCAAATCAAAATGGACTACATAAAGATGAACCTGACGGAAAAATCTGGTCTCATTTTTGTGCAACACAAGAGTGTCCCATCAGGCCCTTCAAAGGCAAAGGCTTATTCCTGAGTAAATACTTGACAAAACCATGATTAATCAGCCCCACTCAGGCATTTTATCGAGTTTGATCCGTGGATCTCCCAAGGATAAGAAAAAGCAGGACCTGAAAGGACAACAGTCCTCCAGGTGGCAACCATGGAATAATCATTATCTTTGTATACTGTATTAATCCCACAAAAGAAGGTACTCACAAAACTAGTTTTAGGCATAGGAATGCAGTGCCCTGGGTTCCCTCTACAGACACCAGACAAAAAGCTCCTCAGATGGATGATGCAAAGCACTGACGTCTGGCTCCAACAAGACATTTCAGAACTGGAGCTTCTCATTCTCCACTGATTATGGAGGAAGCCAAGAAAGATAATCCTCCTTGCAAATACCTCCAAAGGCTCCAGGCTGGGTTGAAAGGACAGTTGTATATTAAGACGAGAACACAGATTCAACGTCCCTGTGTTTCAATACCAAATTTTCTTTACCAAGACATTGACATAGTTCATAAAAACATTCAGAGCTCCTCAGAGAAAAAGCACCAAGTTAAAACTAAACCATAATTACTTCCATAGAAAATGAATACGAGGCTTTACAATATATTTCTGTGCTAGCAAAAATGGGTAGGAAGACTAAAATAATTGGCCTGATTTTCAGTGTCTAATTTTAGGTACCCAAACTTGAAAATTTAGGTCATGTGACAATCTATACCATTTAAATCTCATATCCTGGATTACTGCAACACAAAGCCACCTTATACTGTTCCTCTAGTTGCGATTTTAAAATGCAAACTGTTCAGGGTAAGAAGTAGATCTTCTCTGTCTTAAAATGTTCTCAAAACTACATCATCATATTAATCAGCAGTAGGAACTACAGCGACTTTAAACTCAGTGCATTTTATTTTGAAGAATTAATTATTAAGAAAGCCCTCTGCACGCCTGGAAATGCGGAACCTTTGCCAAGTTTATCAATACACAGAGGCAAAATTGCTGTCAACCTGACCTGGACAATTGCAAAGGGTTCATTATTCATGCTCATTCAATTTCTGGCCGTTTTGCTGAGACAAGGATGTTACTCAGTGCCAATTGAGATGGTGGTTTTGAGATGGACACTTTCCCACTATAAACTGGACCACATCCACTAGCTTATTTCATGCACTGAACAGCTGTTGCAAGAAAAAAAAAATCCTGATCCAAGCCAGTGTCCCAGAGGTAAAAGATCCTGTAAAGAGAAATGGTATTCATATGTAATGTTTATAAAATTATGTTTCAATTTAAATGTTGGTTTGGGAATAGAGAAATACAAAGTCTCCTTTTAACTCTTTCCTTTCTAGCTTTGAAAATAGCCAAGCTAATACAACTTTGACCAAAAAAAACCCAAACAAACATCAAACTGCTTTCTCATACAGTTTGCTATACAAAGTTTTAAGCAAAGGAGAGACTTTTCTGAATGTGTAACTAGTACACAAGGGTAAGGAGGAAAAGGTTGTTAAGAACATCCCTTATATGTAGCGGGTTTGAGTGTTACTCTTAAAATTGCATTTATGGTGAACCATAATATTTTAATGGGGTGTGCCATTGCTATGTGAACATATTCCCAACTATTTTGTATTGATTACATAATAAAGATGTGTGACAGATTCTTGCAAACATTTGCATTTATTACTTTCCACCATTATTCAGGTCAAGCATCTTTATCACTAAAGCTGTAGAATAAAACTTATTTATTTTGGTTCATCTGTTTGCTCCCTAGGGAGAAAATGGCACACGCAATTAGAAATTTCAAAAACCCATTTTGCTGGCACTTTCTATGCATATTTAGAGAACTTCCCAAGAATACAGCAGCCTGAAAATGGAAGAAATCACATTTCTTTTGAATTATTTATGTAGTTCTACTTCTTGAACACAAACATTTTCTTCCTTAGCCATTTTTATTTATATAATAGACCACCTGTTCTATTACAGCGGCATCACAATACTTTCCACAAGTCCAGTAATGTCAGACACGCAGGAATACAAAAATCCACAGCTTGCCTATTTACCTTGATTTCAGAAAGCTCAGTACACATGATGGGAGCGGAAAACACCTTACGTGAGTATTGTCATGCTTGAAAATGCCTACCCCGTTGTGTACAGCCTTCTTACCGCTCTGGTTTTTATAGCTGGTCACTCATGTACAACTGCTGTGCTAACACCTGCTGTAAAATTATGACTAAGGTTTTGTCCTTTCCTGTGGACTTTTAGGGTTAAAGAGCACATGAGCAGCTGAGTTGCAGGAGGACTTTCTTTGAAAACCCCTCAGGAAACTAGGACTTGCTGAAAGTAACTGGGACTTCGAAGCCATCAAGGGCCTTCTGAAGATGGGATTGAGTCTCCGACATGGTTTCTGAGCTCCAGAAAGCACAACCTTTATCTAACTGCGGTCACATATGGCTGTTACTGTCTGTACTACTTTTAAAGGGAAAGCTACGCAAGAATGCTTTAATTACCCATGCAGCATATTGCATGCTTATATTAACGATGCCTTTACAATTGCAACATGAAAATAGGAGGTGCAGAGAGGTTTAGAAATGCTGTAGGATTTCGTATCACAGTATCAACCTAACACCACTGTGAATTCTGAACAGACCAGTCACCAGCTCCTCAAAAACACACTGTGTGTTTCCTCCTTGGTGGCATCCAAAATTAATCTGAAAGGCTGCTACCCCTTCTGAATTCAAAGACCCATATGTGACTTACTTTTGAAATGGAAGGGAAAAAAACCCCAAACCCAAAACACAAAAGACATGCCCTCCCCCAGCATCTACCAGTTTGTTTATGTGCCTGTGCTTAAGCTCCTTGGCAGAAAGTATCTGCAAAATAGGTGGCATATAACTAATGCTATCACAAACCAAACCAAAATCCAAGTCCATTGAGAGGGCACAGGACCAAGAGACAAGGAACCAAGCATCTCCTGGCCTCTGCCAGTACCATCCAGTGAGTTTGGACGCAGGTGTAATTCAGGTGTGCTTTCATTTCATTTTTCACCTTCCAACCATTTTTTTCCTGTTGTTTAGACTGTATGCTTGTTAAGACAAGGACTTGCGGGTCTTTGCAGTATGCTTAGATAGGGCGAAGAGAAAAAGGAGCCCACAGGCATCATGTGGCTATCAACTTGCAAAAAAATTAACAGTCAGTTCAGTGCCTCCCAATATTGCAGTCCACCTTCTCTAAGTAAGGATAAGCATCAGAAAATTAAGAGAAAAAGAAAACTTCTGCTCTTGATTGCTCTAAAGCAACCACTGAAGCCAAAACCAAGCTTATAAGGACACTTCTGTAAGTTTTCCCTTCTTAGATTCTCAAAGTGACAGATATTATTAAGCTCAGAGAGAGAGAAGAGAAGCTAGCACACCCCAGGAGCAATAGGTGCACAGGAACAGTTGAAATTTAGATGCCACTGGCAGGATTACCTTTAGGTCTCATATATAGTCACCTCAAAAGCAATACAACTTCCACAAATGTAAATATTCTCTTGCAACGCTATACTTGTTTAACATCCACGGCTGTATATTAGTCATTCCCCACCTATTATAAGGACACAGTGCAGTTAAGTAAACACCACTGCTGCATGAGCGAGGTTCGGTTTTAATACACGCAAATGAATTAAACTAGACGTAAGCAGGTTATGAAACAAAGAGAGAGTTGCCAAGAATCAAAGAAGAGATTGAATTTAACCATTATTAAAATGACAAAACTTGGGATCACCAACTGTAAACAATTTTCATCACCTAATTAAACAGCCCATTAGCGTTTTCAAAAGAGATGGCTGGCGGTGGGCACTCAGAAAAACTGTTGACTTTGCAATGGTTTGTGCTCCGAGTTAATGGAGTTGATTTCAAACAAGCACTTCCCCTATGCAATTCATTACAATTGCATCAAATCCTTTGTGTAATGCTGTTCGCTCTGGAGTCAAAACACGAGCCCATATAGCCCAGCACGTGGGGCAGGAGCCTGCCGCTGTGCAGCACTAACCACCCTGGGCATGCACAGAGCAGAGGGAGGAGCTGAAAGCAAGGCGCTGCTCGTAACCTGAACAACCTTGCTGGATTAGGATTACTTAGCATGCAGAGTAATTAAAAAAAACAAAACAAAAAAAAAAAAACAACAACACACAAAAAATCCCCACCCAAAACAAAACAAAACAGGCTGGGGGTAGGGCAGGGGCTGAGCAAGGGAAGAAACAAGGAGCCACCACTATACATCTAATTTTATTTTCATTCTTACATTGAGTTCAACCATACACCTGGAAATGACAAAGCAGAACCTAAAGCATGTGTCGTAAAGATGCACTGCCAATGCAAAATGAAAATACCTGGAGAAAAGTTAACTTCCCTAAAGATTTTGATGTATGCCGAGTCCCCACTGACAGGGCATTTTGAGTTGTGAAGAACTCTCCTGTCCAAAGCTTCTCAGAGGTCTCTAACCACGCACTGGCATCAACTTCTAGTGAAGGACTTGACCAAGACTCCAGGTGCAACCCCAGTCACCTGCTGAAGTGATTTGCCAAATGCTTCGGAGTGATCTGTGGCAGAAAACTCAAATGCTGCGATTCCCTTCTGTGCCACCACCCAAGCCAGGAAAGCTGAGCAGAGCAAGACCCGCCTGCAGCTTGAACAAGATATCGTAAAGGTTCCCCAGCTATCCATAGAAAACAAAAAATTAAAGAGGGTGAAGATTTGTTGAACTGTTCTAAATTATTGCGAGTCATTGTTTAGAACAGGCTCCTTTCTGTCTTTATCTCTCTTAAATAGAACGGTATCTGAAAATATATTTGTTTATGCAAATTGGACATCCTTCTCCTATTTGAATTAGCATCATAAGTACATTCTGTATCAGTGCAGACATACTCGATGTATTTAATGTCAACACTGCTAGCAACGATGGAGATTGGAAATATTGCTCTGCTTGTTGGCCATGGAATAAATTTGCCAAACAGAATCAGTGTAGCTCGAGTTTAAATTAATGCAAGCAACACTGTTATCAGTAGTCTTTAGCCTGCCACTCTTAGCTTCTAACAGAAACATTTAGGAATAGGAAGCATTACATCTGGCTACAGCTGCATATTACATGGTCCATTGAGACGTAGATGCTGATGGCTGAACTGAATAACAAACAGCTGGGTATAAACGCAAAGATCAGGGAATCATAAGAAAATGCTTGTATAGTATCTTTGAAGCCTCAAACACAATGATACTGTATTAGCGCTATTAGCATTACAGAATAAAATAGCCTGAGGATCAGCGTTCAACTCCTCAGCGTGGGGAACCAGTGACTTTAAGGCAGGTAGCAGCAGACTCTTTTCTGACTACTGTAATATTTATATTCAAACAGTGTATTTTATTAAAAAGTTGGTTGTGAAACTAACATCAGTCCTGTCTGCAGTGGCAGGTAAAAGTCAGCCTGCCTCAGGAGTTATGGGACATACTTCCTCTCCATCCTTGAGAACACATTGAAAATCATCTAAAATTAACAAAGGTGGTATTTTCAGTGCCATTGGAAATTTAAGAAACAAAGATCTCAAATGAGACTATGTTTCACTCCTTCGTAGGTCTAAAGGTTGCCAAGATGGAAAACCAGAGTACGGGTGCAGTCACAGTGATGGGTCTTCTCAACCATCCTCAGGTGTTCACAGAAACACAAGCTGCCATGCAATCCTTGCAATTCAGCAGCTTCCACTGAACAAGGAATTTATTTTTAAGGAAAAAAAAACCAAAACAAATTAGTGTTATTCTGTTAAATTTACTATACAGATTGCATGCTGCCAGGAGTGACGCTAGACATGACTATCTGTCCTACAAAGCAACAGAAAGCATCAAAAGACCTCTCTAAGGCAACTGAAGAACAAAGAAAAAAATCTGAGTGTGGCAGAAGACCTAAAAATTGTCACTAATTGGCATAAGGAAAGAAAAAACAGCTCTTAGTTCCTTTTATAAAAAGATTGTTTGTTCAGTAAGTAAATGTGAGTAGTCTGGACCTGTAAAGCCTAGACTCCCATTTTCCTGCCTGGTCTGAACTCTCCATACCTACCTAACGGGACATCCTACAGTTCAAAGGACACTTTGTTAACTCTCGTCCGTCTATACCAGAATTAGCAGGGAGGGGGATGCCTGGGGAAGGAGATAAGTATGCAAGCTGAATTAATATGGGTATATGATGAGAAAACTGAAGAGCAGTCTCCTTGTAGCCTACTCAATAGAACATTTCTCCTTGGATTGAAGGCTTTCAAGTCTATTGAACGTTCCTGTCTCAGGAAGACAGCCACTCACATTTCTGAACTAGCTTAAAGGCCAAAGAGATCTCTCCAAAGACATCCTGAAGGCCTGAGGAGACATAGTTTTGATTCACCAGACAAGACTGAACAGGCTTGAGACTGCTTCTTAGATTCCAATGGAGAAACAAATATTCAGGAGGATGGTGGAGACTATTTGTTGTGCAAGTGTAACGCTGGGTGGTGTTGCAAGGGGAGAAAGAAAATACATTTCTAGCCTGCTAGAGTTAACAGATGAGGAAGAAAGAAAGAAAAAATTATTCTTGAAAGGGAAACAGTTAGCTATATATCCATGTTCTCAAGCCTCAGGAGTCAATAAAAAGGTGTATGGTGACGTGGTATAGAAGAACACGACGCATAAGAAGCAGGCAGAAACACAGAACCTTGCATCTCAACAGAAAGTCATCATAAAAATAAAATCAAAGGTGGGTTATTTTCACTAGTTGGCATACCACTGCCCTTTTCTCTGTCTGGATCTTGATGTACTATTATGTAAGAAGAAACTCCCATCATGACGCTAAGACCAAAGTGGGTTTAACTTCAGCAAAGAAAGTTGCTTCAATTTCTCTACTGGAAACACAGCCTCTGCCAATGTTGAAGATAGCTCTGAGAATTCAGGAGCATTAAAGAGGCTAATGTACTTGAGCTTTGTTCTAATTACTTTTCTTAATAAGTTTTTGCTGGACCACTAAGAATAGATGCTGTCCTGGGAACTCCAGCACTCAATCACCATGGTGTTCCTGTGCATAACTTGCAGCAATCAGGCAGCAGAACTTGGAGGTAGAATTACCAACTTGGGCAGCAACTGCATAAAGCACGTGGATCTAATTGCCCTTATTGTCACCTGGCTGGAATATGAAGTTGCCCAGAGCCCCATTCACAGAAATCTAGATGGCCATAAACAGATATGTAATAAGAATCATATAATTTCATCTAAATGATTTTTAAAATTGCTTTTAAAAAAAAAAACTGTGAACCTATGAAGAGCAATGAACAGCACCCAAATTATCACTTTCTTTAGAATAAGAAAAACCACCAGACTCAAAGCAGTGGACACACACTAATTTCAATCCCAACTATTTGTGCTACTAGCAATAAATTCATTGACCTGCATGCATGCACTTATTAATTGCTCATGGATGTATAGGCATTCAGGACCACCCCTTATTTATTTATTAGCATTCATGTGATCATTCAACACCTCTACCCACACTCCTCAATGAAGTAAATCACAGAGCCAATAACTCCATGTGACTTTCTCATCAAATGCAGCTATCGCCCTGGGATCATCCCTACAGGGTCAAATTCCGCTTTCAGAGAGGATTCAAATGCCCCACTTATGGGGGGCGGGGGGATGACATGGATGGACACCACTCAAAACTAAAGCTCATGAGATGAAAAAGAATGTATGGGTGTTATGAACAGGTGATTGATATATTATGATTCTATGAATTTCTACTCCAAAAAGCATATTATAGAAGTTCAGGATTAGCTGTCTCCACCTAGAAGTTTTTGTCTAAGTTTCCAGTGCTTGTTTTACACAATTAGGAAGTCAAGG
Source organism: Mycteria americana (assembly GCF_035582795.1). Classification (NCBI taxonomy): domain Eukaryota; kingdom Metazoa; phylum Chordata; class Aves; order Ciconiiformes; family Ciconiidae; genus Mycteria; species Mycteria americana. Next base: position 6,723,471 of record NC_134365.1, on the reverse strand, counting down.
ATACTCATCTCCTTTCTACTTCTGGTTCTTCAGCTACTGGAATGGAAGATGGTAACATTTTGATGTGGGGAAGAAGAGGTGCTTTAGATGTGCGGAGTTTGAGCTGCAACACAAACTCGTTGGTGTCCAGGAGAACATCATAAAAACAGTATTTTCAGTACTATTGCTTTCCTCCTGAAAAACATGGCTGTTCCACACCATGGTGTAGTAGGAAGTTTCAACACCCATGTTATGACCTGTCTAATAAATCTTCGATATTACCACCAATCATGAACAAAATCCGAAATCCATGAAAATAATACTATAAATAAGCAAACAGAGTAATTACTCTGACTTTATTTATACTGATCTCAGTTACAAATTTTAGTTCAACTAGTTTCAACAGCAAACTATTGGAAATAACAGCACTAGCTTGATCTTCAAAAAGTCATAATTTTCAGTGAAAAATGCTCTAACACAGGCTAACGGTGCTGGTTTCCTGTATCTGAAAGCTACGATACTGGGCCTTATAGTTTGATTTTTATAAGCCTTATAATGAGGGTGGAGAGGATACATTCCATTCTTCAGCTGCATTTTTGTTCCACAAAGACTGCAATTTTCAGTCTCTTGAAAATGTAATTATAGATAATGTTTGCATCAGTGGCAGGAACACAATGAGCACATGGGGCATGAAAACTCCACTCAAATCATATCCTCTTAGGTTACGAAGCTTGTCTTCTGCCAAGAGTGGAGGCATTTCAACAAGCTAATGTTCAGTATGAAAAGGATTGTGGTTTATACTAACCCATACATACATTCTGCTTTTACGTTTCCCATTATTCTACTCTTTGCATAGGGAACCTACATAAACTAGAACAAAGATTAATTGGCCTTACTTTGAAAATCTAATGTCTATAAAAAGCTTAAAATACATTAACTAAAAATATGGAGGTATGTCATTACACCCCATTCCAATGGCCACGCATTTTGCAGTTGCAAAAGTAAATCAAGATCAAACCAAAAAGATAGCAAGTGAAAAGGTATCAATGTTGCATGAGGGGAAGTCACTTTGAGACAAACTAACCAGGTTTGGGTTAGAAGTGGGACCGAACACTGCTTCAACGCTAACATGACCAGGAATTTCAGGGAGAGAAATCAAGCATTTGATTTGGTCAGGAAATCTACCCAGAGTAAATTATTTTAGGGTAAAATGAAACGTATGTATCTGGTGTTAAAAAAGAAATCTGTATCAGAGGAGTTCTGCATCATATAAATTAAGCATATCCTAAGAAAAAATTATTTGTGCTTCTATATTCAGTGTAACTACTTGTCTGCCTCAGTAGTAAACCAGAATCAGCCTGAGGCATAAGTGATCTTGATGCTGCTTTGGAGTTACTTTCAACACATCCATCCCTTAGAGCACACTGAGCTCCTTGACTAAGAAAATTAACCTGCTTTCTAAAGAAAACAGAGTTTTATACACAGAAAGAAGAGGATGCCTATTTGCACATGAGAACAAAGAACCTACACAATATCCCAAAATCTCACAGGCGGTTAGGTGTGATGCAGGCAGACCCAGAGCTTGATGCCCCAAAGGATTCCCCAACCAGCACAAAGGGGTGAGAACGGAGGGTGGTCAGCAAGCAGAGAACCTCATCTCACTAAAGCCCACAATTTAACTGCAAGTCTTTTGATGCCATTAAACTTACTGCCCTAACAGAGCAAGATGATTTTTTAAAAGGAGAGGAAAAAAAAAAAAAAAAAAGGATAAATTATCACCTTAAAACCCTGAAGGCAAATCAGGACAACCCCAAAATATATCTATATCAACCCTAACTTTCTCCCCACTTCATAGAGCGTTGTGATTCTTAGCACTAGGAGCCAGGACTTGCACTAATTGGGAGTCCTAGCATGCAGCTACCAAAATACTTGTCTTCCAGCAACCCCGGGGAGAAGCACACAGTTGTGTTTCATAAGCAAAGAGGAGAATCAGACTTAAGCTCTTGTCACACTGAATATGTCCAATCAACATAAATTCTTTGTCTTTATTTGTTCACGGTGCGTTTGGATCACAGATACAGAGTACTTTGAAATCAAAGGGAGTCTGCCCATTGACTCAACAAGCCTTGGATTCAGCCCTTAATTTATTCATAAAAACCAGTCTTTCTGGAATCTGAATCTCTGAGCCGATTCTAAACCACTCATGTTAGTTGAGTTTTACCACCAGTTTCACTGTATATAAAGTCAAGCGCTTAAAGAAAGGGCCATAATCTACCGAAGCCTGTATATACCGTCCTGCTGCATCATCTAACTTACAGCTGCATATACTTACTGTGTAGGGCAATACCCCTCCCCATACTGATAAATTTTCACCTAAACACCTCAACATTGAAGCAACTGCTCACACACACAGTCTGTCAAAGCTATAATTTGGGAGAATTGCTTAAAATTTGTTAAAGTTTGATTAAATGTAAGTCCTACTGAGTTTAACCAGGTCTTCTTTCAATGCTCAATATTCCTGGCTGAAACGCCCAGCTTATCACATGGAATTAACAGATGCCCTTGAGAAAGACATATTACGTAGATCCACAGTGATTTGCATTGGGTAAGTAGGGCAACTTGTGGTTGTGGGGGAAAAAAAAACAACCACCAAACCAAACTTGATAGTATCATATTTGGTTCACAACTGTTGTACGAGACTGTTTTCTAAACAGAGCTGAGAGCACCTAATAGAACATCCACTACAAAAATGCAAGAAAACCCACTATATTTGTTAAGCAACATCATAGCCAGGGCTGATAATTCCAATATGCTGGGTCAGTGAGCACAGACCAAAAAGGATGGTCATACTTCCAGGGACTTGCAAGACATAAGCCACCAGCCGGATAGTACGAATATAAAATCATTAAGCAGTTCAGAACTAAATTCTAGGTGGTTCCCCAAGTTCAATACGTTTCTCTTAGCTATCTTACCAAAGAAGGAGGAACATAAAGTACGTGTTTGGCAGATATTTATAGGAACTTCTTCCACCAGAGAAGCTGGGTAAGAATTAGAGATGTTTCTTTGAATATTGAATGGATGGTGATAAGGGATAGCAGAGCAGGGTAGTTCTTGCCTTGCGAGGTAGGAAAGGGGGGAAGGCTTCTTGCAGGCATGCAACGTGGAACAGAGCATGCTGAAGGCTCCCAGCATTTTAAACAGATACAAGCAGGGCAAATTGCATATGTCAAGGAGAGGAAAAATATGACATGAAGTGGTAAGAGACTGAAAAAAAAGTGTTTTAGCTATGTTGATGGGTTTTTAAAGTGCTAGATGCTAAGCTTCTTCACTGATAAGAAAAAAGTTTTTCCAGCTAGATCTATGAGGGTTTTCATTATTTACAGCATATTATAGGATTGGATAAAAGGGCTTTGTTTGCTGGTTCTTGGCAGTGTGATTATTTGCTGTTAAATATTTACAGATTTTTTTTGCCCAAAGAGTTTTGGGGAAGGAGAGGGAAGTTGATTTATTTCCTTCTAAGTTTCCATGAAGCCTTCCAGGTTCATGTTCAGAAATTATCATCAGCAATTTTGCATTTTCTGGGATTTGAGGCTTTGCTGAGCTTAAAAATAAAATCTTTGTTCCTGTTAACACAAATGATGCTCCACTTTTTAAATATAACATTAATTTTAAATGATTATTTTCTCTGCTAAGTAATCCTGAATTTGCATCTTTTATGAAAGTCTGCCTAAATACATACCTTTCTCCCCGCATTTTCTTCTGCACATCTCCCTTCCACAATATTCATCTTACCCAGGGGCCTGGCATCTCTCAGCTCCAAATTCACTCTATATCTGTGGCTTCAAACCAAACAGGAAAATCAGAGACCCGACTGGCTGAAGTCAGCAGCAGTCCTCTCCATTTCCTTTCCCACTTGAGTAGAAATGGAGAGCCTAGGGAAGCTCAGAGACCTTCAAATCCTCTGAAGGCCAGCAAAGTAAAGAAGTCTAAGTATCCCCTGATGTGGAGGTGAGGACAGAGGGAGCAGAGAGGCACAGAAACAGCCAAAAAGTCTCTAGCTCCTGCAGAGCTTCCAGGTAGCAATATGGGCATCTTAGCAAGCTGAAAATTGTTCCTTTCTGAATCCCGGCGTGTACCTCTTCCTCTTGGTATGAGTAGCCTGCTGTTCCTCAACAAGGACACACAGGCAACAACGATGCTGCTGAAGGACCTTTTCCCAAATCCGATAAACTGTACACGCAGGGGGAAGAAGAAATGACCTAAAGGAGCCTGGAATAATACCTTGAAAACACAGGGATCAGCCAGTGCTGTTGAAGATTGCTTGGGCCAAGCTAAACCTTGTAAGCAGTATTTCTGGCTGGAATACAGATCTCACTCCTCTATGAATTACTGCATGTTTGTTCCAAAGGCAGAGTTTGCATAGGACATTGAGGAGTTGCTTCTGTCTTACTCTACAATGACAAGTAGGAACCCTACGTCAACATCTATAGGGGCACGTTGTAACGACCATTGCAGAAATACACAGAATCTGCCCCTAAGTCATTATGCTCTACAATACATAATAAAGCATACAAAGCTTCATTCCATTCCAGTTAAATACTCCAGGAACAGTACAGACATGAGCACAGTAAGAAGATATTAAACTCTAAGGTTTTCCTATTCTACATGGTCTTGTCTTGAAGATAAATAAATGTGTTCTAGCAAGTGAGATACTAGGCTACACTTAAGCAATAATGAAATGAGGCAAACACAATTGTTTTAAAAATCTGTAATAGAGTGTTGGACTTTCTTTGACTGTATCTGAGCACTGTTATGAAACTGCTGCATTTACTCTTTTCTCCACAGACAGCAAACCAACTTAAAAGGAAAAGTTGTACTCTGTCTTCTGCAGCCAAATGATAGAGATGTATGTCGGTGAAAGCTGAAAGCCCTCAGGCGTCCAGATGAATCCTCCTCTCTGGCAAAGGGGAAAAGGTTCATCAAGAACAAAAGAAACCCCCTGCCCCAACCTGAGATATGTGAACATCCCTCAAAAGAATACCTGCCCAATTAAAATCGACTTATCTTCCACTCCATCATCAAGACAGCAACTCACTCTGCTAGCAAGGTAGAATAGTATCTGAAAAGTTAGTTGCCTCATGTTTCCATGTTGAGGTTCACTCTGAAGTGAGCAATGGGAAAAAGATTGCAAAAAACATTTATACAATTGCGATTCATGGTTCAGAGCTGGACAGCCTGGCATGGAACGCAAAGCCCAGCATTATGCATTCCTCGTTCAAGCCAAGCTCCTGTAAACCCATTGGAAGTTTGGCTTGAACACGGACTGCAGGCTATAGTTGGTAATAAAATATCAGATAATAGTGCTTTACATGTCCAGAGACGTTCCCTTTTTCTAAGAATTGCTTCACTTGCCATCTATTTTTCCACATCCTGCAAAATTAAATGCTAATTTTATTTCTTCCTCTTCCCCTGGTCCCCTCCCACTCAATACTGATCTCCAGAAGGAGCTGGCAACTCTGAACCTGCCAGAGAAAGCCAGCGCTCACCTTGCAATCCTAAAATTTCAGTGCCTCAAGGAAGAAGTTGCATTACATGGGTCAGTTTAGGACAAGGGGAATGACTTTTGCAATTTCTGCCCTGGTGAGATCATCTCAACCTGTGGCTATCCCTTAATTAGGCATTTATGGTTTTGTGGTAAAATCTCTGAAGCAGGCCCCAATCAGGATATTTTCAAGAATCAATTTTAAAGACTAAATTCATACCTAAAGTAATACTCAGTATAATTTCCTGAACTTTTTTGTCTCTCTCTCTCTTTTTTTATTTTTTGGACAGTAGAGGGTAAAAGTAGTTTGGATGGGGGAGTTAAAGTATGAAAAAAAAGGTTTCTAAGCAATAAGATCTTGGAAGAAAAAACTAAAATGAATTAAAAAAATTGAAAGTTCCTTTACTGACTGATGAAATTATCAACTTCTCTATATGTTTGTACAGAAACATTGCAGATAAGATCATAGATTATTTTCCCCTGAAAGACATGACAAGGGGATCAAGTTTACTAAAATACATGGTGAAATCAAGCAAAACTGCAGCCATCTAACTTGCGATTTCTACAGTGTTTTGTATGAAAACCAGGCACAGAATAGGGTTTTCTTTAAGTGGTAGCCACCGGGCACAGAGTATGTTTGACAACGTTTCAGACTCCTAATGCTTGTTCTACAACCCATCTCTAGTAAAATATTTAAAAAGAAATAAAAGCGTTTATTGATAAAGGGCAGAGCCAGATGTTTCTCTCACTAGCAATGAATTGCAGGTGAAGGCTGACAGATCCAAGCAATTGAATGAGCCAGGAAAAAAGAAATCAAGAGAGGAAGGGAATAGATCACTTGATTTCGTAGATTTTCAAATACCCTTATCCTCTGCCAGAAGTTAATAACTTTCAATTACCTGGGTTTCTTTAAGGCAAATGGAGTGCACTTATCTCACACCAGGCCAGGCACCGTCAGTGCCACCAGACCAAGTGCCACTGAGGTCTGGAGTCAATGACACAACAAGTGGTGGGTCAAGCAAGCTGTGGATTTTTTTTTTTTTTTTTTTTTTTTTGCATCTCTAAGCAATTTAGTGGTGCAAAGCTGTCGAGAAGCAAGAAATGGGAAGAGTTAGTGTGTATTAAACAAGACAGTGTCATGCCTTTGGATTAAGAGGATGAAGGGTCTTCATTATTTTTCAGGGTAATGAAACAAAAGATAGCTCTTGGCAGCTGTGACTTGCAATCAGACTGGAACTGCTTCAAAGGATATAGAATGTAGGAACAGAGTACAAGAAAAAGCACAGTATAATCTGGGACAGAAAGGGTCATAGTTGGTTCAAAAGGAACTGCCTGTCCTCCCATGGTGGAGATGTCCAGGTACACACACCGGCTAAAGGGTGCGTGTACCTGGACATCTCTCTTACCCATACAGCAACTCCACTGCTGTCTAGGGGCCAGTACATTTGAGGGGAAAGAAACTGAAAAAGTTGTAAATTAGTGTTGCAATGAATTACCACCACTGCTGGGAGACAGTCAGTGTTAGGCCTTTCTGTCAGGGCTCTCTTTTCTTTATGATGCTAACCTGTGCGGAAAAAGGAAAAAAAAGAAAAAAAAAAAATCTGTGGATCACTAGCCATTTTCATGAAAGATCAATGGCTGCATCTCCGAAATAACCGTGGTCGTAAACTTTAAAACCCCAGAGTAAGATCCACAAAACAATTTAAGAAATTAACAGGGATGTGAAAATCATAAAACAAAATACTCAGGTTGCTGCTGTTGTTTTCCTGGCAGACCTGAAGTGGCTCAACTCATATAGGCTGACAGGGAAAGAAAGGAGATGAATTCCCCACACATTCCTTCGCAGAGGATGAGTGCATCCCCAGTGGCCGCGGGGAGCGGGGCGAACTGGGCACGATTGCCTCCTTCCAGCCTACCCTGGGCACAGCCGGACACGATCGCATCCCTTCCAGCGTAAGCGAAGGCAGCGGGGCTGGTGCATTTACAGGCACGGTGTAAGCCTCTCCCTGGTCCTAAGCCATAAGCTCTGTCCCTCAGGTGTGACAATATGCTGCCCCTGATAGTGAGCAATGGGTAAAGTCACAAAATAACACTCGAGAGGCCAACACGGAGTCCTTCCCGCTGCTCTTGCACCAATGTTTCCTTGGAGTATTGCCTTTGAACTTGGCTTCAAGTATTGCCACCATTTGAGAGGCAAGGGCAGCCAGGCAAGGAGAAGCTGTCCCAGGGCAGGGACCAGACTCGGGATACGGAGTCTTCTTCAGATGAGTTGTAAGAGGCAAGAGAACATAGGTGTTCTCTTCAGTATAAACTGGTTTTTATATTTGTGTAAACCCATAGGAAAAAAAAAAAATAAAATCACCAAACAGGCACTATTGGTACAGTAGGCAACTCCTTTGTGAATTGGCTCATTTAGGCATTCATTTAAATACAGTAATTAAGATTTAACACAAAACAGAAGCTGCTTTCAGATGTCATTTTGAAGGCCAGATGATCTCCTCTTTATTAATATTATAATTTTAAACTATTGTCAGCTGATTTTTCAAGGATCAAGCTGTGAGCAAAGAGAATACACTGCTGAAGTGTGTCCTATTTACGTAACACAGTCTCAATGAAAATGAGAGATTGATTATAAATCTGCGATACAGAGGATGGATAAACTGCACAACTAAATCTCAGGGTGCTTTATCTGGACGATAGGAGAGAATTTATAGGTTCAGCATCTGCCATTCACCTTTTCTCTTTAACACCATATGGAAGAACACAACAGCGTTTAAGGCAACATATTTCTGAAAACCTTTACGAGAAAGCCAGCAGCTTACTGCAAATGAAAAATGAAATCCTGGAGGGAACACAAGTGCTTCTCTTCCTTTCCATAGGCATGCAGAACACGGGAATGTGGGGGAAAGCAATTAAAGTATGATGATTCTAAAGGGGAATAATTATTTCACAATTACTTGAGAACATTACATTTATTGCTCTAATTAGTTTTTATTTTCCAAATAGGCATTCTTGTTCCTGCATTTTTCTTGCACCTGTGACGGTTTTTCCTGTTTTCCCACTTTTTCGCTAAGGAAAGCTCAACCTCGCTCTCTACGTGTGTTCTCTGTTTTGTGCCTTTAGCCTCTGGTTAACCTTGCCCTGCCACCAGTTTGTTTTAATCAAAGGAAACCATGTCAGGAGATGCAATATACTTGGCAATTATATGAACACACAAGAAATAATCCGCTATAGGAACCACAGTTTGTAGAAATGAAGGGGAAAAAAAAAAATCACCTCTCTGCTTTAAAAGGAAAGAGGTTTTTATATGCTTAAACTATAAGACAATGATTTTTCTCTAGAGCATTGTCTTGCCACGGTGTGTTCCTTGTGTTCCAGGAGCTTTTAAAAACGACAAGATTTTGTACACCTTTCCTTCATATCAGCTGGGTCAAATATTTTTATATTAATCTATGAATTAATTATGAAATTTGAATAGTCCAAATGCTCATAAGATATCAAACATCCTAAAATGCCAATGAAATATTTAGAGTTATCAAAGTTTTTAAAGCAATCATAACTGATGATTAATTTGGATGATGAATACATGGTGGGGGAGGCTTCAAAACTTGTGAGATCATATCATAGGAAGTGGAAGATATATTTAAATATTAATGTGCTGAGAGTTATCGTAGGTTAAATACTGAATGGGGTACTAGGCAGCTACTAGAAAAGATGATGGGGAGAAGGACACCATGAAATCGTAATTACTTAATTGACATCCAAAGATTTATTTTCCTTTCTGAAGCTCTTAGTCAACAGTCAAGAATTTTCTTCTTCTTTTGCTTTGCTTTCCTTCAGTAGGGGCCCAAGGAATCTATCATGCAAGTAACTTAAGTAACAAGTCATAATACTTAAAATAAAGCTATTACTAAATCAAAGTTAGAAAAAAATGCCAGCATAAGAATGAGGCTATAGACTTAAAAAACAGCTGATACCCAGCCATCCATTTTCAGTTAGCAACTAATGGTTTGATATTCTACATATAAAAAACCCAGATAGTTGAAAAATCATTTTTGACAGTATGCTGAGTTTTCCCTGCGGTGAAATTTTAAAAAAAAAAGTTAATTTTATTACATCCAGTTTATGCTGGAAAAAGTCCTGTTTTGCAGGTTTAGTGCAGAAAGGGAAGTTTTAGGTTTTTTAAAGTGCAAGAATGCCTGTGAATGCTAACATCCCTTATTTATAAACAATAAATACAAACAAACAAAAAGTATTGAAAATTGATCTTCACTGCCTTTTTAATCAGCATATTGCACATATATCTGATTTCAACTCATCTTGGATACAAAGAGTCAGGAATTCAAAGACTAAATACTTTTACGCGTAATTGCCATGGAACATGTGCAGTTGCATGTGGACTGCTTTAAGCATCACGTATTCTCTTGACATTATACCCAGCTATCAAAAGTTAAAGTCAAATTTGAGTTTGCCTCGGTAATAATAAACACTATTACTCATTTATATTAAAGGTAATCCCAGGCAGTGGAATGCGTATCATGGAACAGAAAATCTTTGGTGGCATTGCAGAAATCAACGTGGGGGGTTACTACGATGAGTATTTAATCCTCAAAGCAACCACTTTACAACCATCCAGTTGGCATGTACATGTAAGTCAGTGAAATTACTAAGCAAATTACATTGAACTCACATTTTATAACCGCACTTAGTAACCATTAACCCTCTCCTACCCTGCCCAAATACACACACACACATTTCCACCTGTATCTTTTCTTCAGAATTGCTGAAGACCACACAGTTAACACACCCAGGCTAGGGATAACATCAGCCAAACAATTTCTGATCCTTTAACCAGAGCACTAACCAAGCGGTCTCTTTGCAAGCATTTACGATGGCTAGAGCATCCAACTCGCCATCTGCCCTCAAGAGCAAAAGTTCATACATCTTCATGCTTCATATCCTAGAGAGTCTATTTTCCAATGCCATTTCATTAATGAATTTTTATTAGTAAAACTGCCATTCAATTACTAACCAGGTACACTGATGCCATGCATATGGTTTAATTATACTAAATAGTCATGCTCAAAGTATCTGATGTTCTATTTTACTTATATTTAGCTAGATAATAACAGCAGCAAAATTTGGAGGGAAGCAACATTTAAGAGCAATTACCAGTCTCACAGAGGTAACAGCGTTTTAACTTTGCCAATTATCAAGCTGGCAGTTAACTTTCACAATAGGTATGCACTGAAAATTATTCCTTGAAAATTCTCGTTCTCTGTCGCTTGTTGAAAAAAAATGGATGGTACTGAAAAGAATTTCTTTTACAAAGAACTTTTAAACGTGTAAACAATGGGAAGTGTGAGTGATACTGTATGGTGCTGATTTCCTAAAACATCTGATATGCCACCGGCATGAAAAAAAAAAAAAATCTAGTTCTGCAAATTTTCACTATGAAAGAGAAGAATTTTACATACATCTTGCTAATTGCCTCACTCTAAAATAGGAAATTCCTTTCTGCTAAAGACTGAACTAAGCGATACTCAATGGCTAGACCAGATGGCGAGGTTAAAAGTTTTGCGCAGCACTGTAACTTGGAGCCTGCTCTGCGATGCACCGTGCCACCCCGCTGAATGCTGCTGGCGTCTCGCTGCACGTCGGGGGGGGGGGGCAGCTAAAGGGGAAGATGTATACGTGCCCGTGACCCCTTATGCATAATCAAACTGCAGTCTCGTCAGCACTGATTAGTCCAGAGAGTTGGGGACTTGCAAACAAATGTATGTCACCACTTGGCTAGAAGGACAAAACAAAGATTTTAAAATAGTGAATTAGAGAGTTTTAGAGACGCAGTGTAGCAAAGCTTCCACAGACAGCATTTACTTTCAAGATTTTTTTTTTTTAATAGAAGCTCCCTTAGTTAACAGCAATTTAGCCTCAATATTAATTTGTATGCATGACACGTGATTCATTGAAATCATACATCTTCACAATTACTTAGTTCCGCAGCAAAGCAAAGCATGGTTAACTCAAGGAAGCACATCACAACACTACCACTGATGATGCAGGAGGTAAAGGTTTCTTTTTTCTTCAAGAGATTACAAAGTACACCCCCCGCACCCCCCAAGTATATGAGGGACCAGCACCAAATCCTACGAGGATGTGTGTTCAACAATTTCATTATTAAACTTCTATATTTAGAGATCCACTTGGAAGCTGACATATCTCTAGAGTAATTTTGGTTTCTTTGGACACACATTAAGATCTGCGTCTGATGAACACTGACTCTCTTTCAAGCTGTGTTAAAATATATTATGGATGCTTCCCAGAGAAGAGGAGTGGAAAGATAGCAAGGCAGAAGGAAGAGTTTGACCTGGTACTCCCCCCTTGAGGGGCAAGTTGGAGATAAAGTTATATAAGCCTAAGTGACAACAGGGCATCATCAGCCGCAGTTAACAGTGCCTTTGAGCTTGGAGATGTTTGTTAGCAGCATCTTTCCTGACTGCCTGGAAGGACAGCAGGTAGAAAAGTCTAATCAAAGCTGAGATGATGAAAACAAGGGAAAGCTCGGCTGTGGCCAGTCCCTACAGAGGGCTGCAAAGCAAGCGATACGAATGTTCAGCTGCAACTTTGTACCCTAACAGTCAAGCCTATGCAATTTTTATGCGAAAGGCGAGAAACGCAGCACCTTGTCCAAAACTGACCGATGCCAATAAAAACAGGGATCTTACAAGGGGAAAAACAAAACACAGCAGAGAACGCGTTTGAATTTAAGATCACAAAACAGAGACAACGGGCAGCATTTACGCAAACGCTTTGCTGTCCTTCAAGGACTGTAAAAATAGCGTAAGTCATCCACACCAAGTAGGTTCTCCCCCTGCCTCTTTCCCCTCTCCCACACACTTATTCAATCTCAGCTGCCTGAAGAACTGCCCACCACTGAACATCTCCACGCAGAACATTGCTGGTGCAAGCGAAAGCACTCCACCTTAGGAGAAAGTTTGGTTGCCAGTAAAGAAGGTAATAAAAGTCTGAATAGTCTTAGATGGGGGCACAGTATGCAACCTGATTTGTGCAAATCGCAGGTGACAGTCTCTGCTGCGCACACGGGTTTATTTACACTTGTAACTTAAGCGCTGCCTCAACCGGAATAAGCTCCAGTACAGAGTCAATGCCAAAGCCTCTCGCTTCATTCTAATGTAACTCAAACCACATTTGTCATCCTGATGAAAGAAGAAAAAGCAACAAAATAAAAGACATTTTGGATGCTGTAAAAACACGGCACAGCCCTCAGCCTTCGTGTCTTTCAGCAAGCGACTATTTCCTCGTTTCTAGCTTTTATTTTTTCATATAAGGCTTAGGTTACCTGAAAATCCCTGTCAATTGGCAATGCCCAAGAGGACAGTAATAGAAACTTTCAGATCGAGATTAATGGAGCAGAGGCGGGCTAGGGGAATACTTCTCTTTCTGAAATTCCAGCATTCAGTGCCTTCCGATAAATCTTATTCCCACTTCAACTGCATGTAAAACAACCATCCTCACCCTAATTAACACTCTCCATACCAGGCAGCTGTCAGGAACAGGATAAAAAAAAAAAAAGAAAAAGCCCTGCTTGCTGCCGGGTCTTACTCCCAGTGGATGCTCAGGATTTCATTTGAATTTGAAAACTGACGAAGCTTTGGCAAAGGGATTTTTATTCTGCCGGGGAAAGGCTGAGGTAGCACGGGTGGGTCCGGGCTGGGTGCAGGGTACAAGTGTCTGTGGAGGAATTCCCGCCGGGCACGGAGGAGAGCGCACTCAGTTATGCGCGACCGCTGTGCGTTTCTCCACGTTGCATCAGCAGCATCTCAAACCCCCACGCTTACCCTGCCGCCCCTCGCCCGCCTTTCCCGACCTGCCGGAATGCTAAACACCCAGCTGCCGCCCTTTCGAGAGAGGGCGGGGGGGGGACAACGCGGAGACCACCAAGTGACTTGGCAAGGGGGTGGGGGAAAGAAAAAAAACCAAAAAAAAAAAAAAAAAAAAGGAGGGGGGAGGACCCCCTTCTCCTCCCGCGGAGGGGCGGACGGTGCGGGAGGGACGCGGCCGAAGCCCCGCGCCCGGCGGCGGGGGCTCGGTGCCGGGCGGCGGGGGGTACCCGGAGCCGGGGGGGGGGGGGGGGGGGGGGGCATACCCGGCGGCAGCCCCGCCGCCACTTACATTCTGTCAGAGACCAGCAAGCGGCCGTCGACCATCATCTCCGGAAGGAAATCCAGCTTGAACGAAGAAGTCATGCTGGGCTCCGGGGGCGCCGCGGCGGGCTGGAGGGAGGATGCGGCGGGGCTCGGCGGATCCCACAACTGCGCCGGGCGGCGGAGAGGCAGGCACAGGTGCGGAGGCCTCCCCGCGGCAGCCGCCAGCCCCGGCAGTTGTCACATTTCTCTCCCCCTCTTGGTTTTTTCCGCCAATCCCCTCCGAAATCGACTGCTGAGGCAACTGTCGGTGGAGCGCCAGGTGCTGAGCGGGGAGGCGGAGCCATCTCCCCGCTGCGGCTCCCCGTTAACCCCTGCGCCCCCGGCGGGGCCCGCCGCCCCGGGGAGAGGCCTAGCCCCGCCGCCGGCGGTGGGGGACGCGCCGCCCGCGGCTCCCCGCGGCGGGGGTGGGGGGGCTCGGGTGCCGCCTCGCCGGCGGCCAGCGCCCGGCCAAACTTTGAGGGCGGCGGCTGGGAGGGAGGCGAGAGCCGCCCGAGCCCCGGCGCCCGCCCGGCTGCCTCAGCAGCGCTCCCCCCTGCCCCACGCTCGCCTTTCGGGGGTGCGCCCGCCGCCTTGGGAGGGGAGAGCCTTGCCCCCGCGGAGTTCGCAGCCGGGCACCGGCGGGAAACCCTCTGCTTAAATGTCTACGAGCCCGCGCGAGTGGTTTGCACAGAGCCAGTTCTTCCCAGTACGGTAGGAAGGCGCGGTCGCCGCTGCCAAACTGGGAGCGCTGGGAACATTTAGGCAGGTTGCTCGGTTCAGGCTCTCTCTACTCAAATTCCTGCCATTCAGAGCTCGGCACCCATTAAACGCTCCAAGTGATGTTAGTGGCTTGCGAGAGAGCGGTAGTAACTCTGTCCTCACTGATCACAACCAGGGATTGAAACAAGTAACGACGGTAAATCCTTCCTCCTGTCTGGAACCTGCCAAAAGCCCGTTCCCGACCCCGCTGCACTGGGAGTTGGCCACAGCGAACACACAGGAGCGACACCACCAAGGCGCACACAAAATTCCACGCATACAAATAGCTGGAGCCACCCCCCCCGCTCCCGCCCCCTGAAAATCTGTATAAATTTTCCTTTGCGTCTCCAAACCCTACTTGCTTCGATCCAAAGCGGCTCCGGGCAAAAGAATATTAACACATTTACGAAGATTACTGGATGATCTGAGCAGTCTAGACAGACAAAACGTCTCTCTGCGTTGTGCGTGCTTCTCCTTCCGAATCTCTCTCCAGGTTTTAGGATTTGATTTGTTCTGGATAATCGACACGTGAAAAAAGTAACAAATGCAAATTAAAAACTACTACACTTAAACTTTTCAAAGAGTATTCTAAAATTAAATTGACCAATAAATAAATCTGCTATCAGTCAGGCCAAGTTGTGTGTAAATTTTGACCACCGTCGGTTTGATAATTAAAATACAGACCAGGCGAATTTTCAGCGTCCGGTTTATTGCACTCAGAGACTTTTCCATTTTAAACAGTTAAAAGGAAGAAAAAGCCCTCAGGCTGCTAAAATTTTTGCCTACTTTGCAAGTCTAAAGAAAGAAAAGGTTCACTTGGCCCTCAGCATAATCCCCGTAGGACAGCTGCAATCCTGAACAGATATCTATAGTGTTATTAATCTGCTCTGTTCTATACGTTCGCATACTGTCCTCATCACCATGGCACCTAAACATCTACATAGAAATGCACAAAGCAAAGCTATGGCTCCTCTTTACTAAATTAATGGCAATTCCTCTACGCCGCCCCTCCATCGCAGCGTAGGACTCTACAGCGGATACAAAACTAAGTGCAAAGTCGAAATAAAAGGAGAAACCAGCACAACTTTCTCCAGCTGGATGCAGCCACCTGGGTTTTGATCTGAGGCCTCCATGGTGGTTAATCCAGCCCAGAGCAGAGTTGGATTAACTTTCAATTTCAAAACCTTGCCACTGCAGAAGGGGCAGGTTTTAGCTGAGAAGAAATACAGGCAGCTCAGTGAGGATGAAGATATTCTTTTAAGAAGTCTCCACCCCCACTTCACCCTGTGCGGCTGGATCTGTACCTCTTCATCATCATTTTTTTTGGTACATGCTAAATCTAAGGGACTTCAGTCTCACCAGCCTGTCGCTTTTAAGGACCACAGTCCCACTGCTGCTGACTGCAAAGTAAATCCACGCTTTGCACAGGATGCAAAGGGGGGAGGAGGAGAGAATCACAAATGCTTTTGCTTAAAATCTGCATATGGAAGAGTGAGATCTTTATAAATGTGCCGCATTTCACAAGGTGTAAGTGCCTAAAAATGCTTCATTAAAACGTATGTTCTTTTGAAATATTTATTTTCCTTTTAATTACATGTGAATTAGCTGGAAGAAGCTGTAGGGAAGCCCTCTTACTGACTTAAGCCTTCTCAGCAGTTTGTTAAATTCTAGCCTCAAATCCCTTGAGGGAATAGTGGATTCAAAGCAGCTTTTAATCATACTATAAGGAGGGTGAAGTAGTATGTAAGTAGGTCATAGAGAAAGCATTACAAGTGCATAGGTTATTGCTTTATTTAACAACTACAGTGTAACACACTTTTCAAAGCACATTTGCTTTTGCCATTTAAAAGTTAGAGGCAGGAACACGGTCAAATGCAAACAGAAACCCTCTCTATAAAAGATACTGAGATATGACTCAAGGAGAGCTTACAGGGAGAAACTGCATTCGAATAATTTGGTTCTCAAACATAAATTATGTAGTGCCTGTGTGTGAATTAACTCTCGAACGCAGAGGGTAAGTGGTGAAAAACAAAAACAAAAAAAAAACCCTCAATGTTTCACACTGTTACAGGCTCAGCTCTGTTATTTGTAACATTAATACCAGTTTCTTGACCGGCACACGTGTGCAAAATAGCAACTTTTATTAAAAATGAAGGAAAAAATGGAAGCTTTGGTCCGTTACTATAGTACAGAGAGAAACAGGGAGGGGCAATGGCAAATGAAGCTGCATTAATTTTCACAGCATAAATCAGACAATAGATGTAAACACTGGCTTAGAGGAGCTGCATTATTGCTGCACTATCGCTGCCTGCTGATATTAAGCTTTTTCAGCTGGTGGAGCATATGGCAGTTTTGAGGAAGGAACCTGGAATTTGGAATCAGCAATTCTCGGGCTTTAATCCTATTCCAGCTACAAATGTTGCCTCCTATCCATCCTCCCCTTGTTTCAGAGGCCCAGACCCCGCTTGCCCCTGCAGTCGCATCATTTACTCTTTGTGCCTCGGTTTCTCCATACGTCTAAGCGGGGCAGATGAAGCAATTCCACCTCACGTTTGTAGATTAGTCACCGTTCAAGCAGCTTTTCAAACACAGAGCTATATGCAATTTCTCCAAACCACCCAACCTTTGCAAACTGAACACCTCTTCAGAGAAAAAAAAAAAACCAACAACCAAAAAAAAATGCAAAAAGTTCAGCTGGAGAAAGACTGGGGTTGAGCGGTGGATTGCTGTCGAGCGTGTGAGCTCACTCTGACATCACTGCCCGTGGCTTTCATTCAGTGAGTGACAAAGAGAGCAGACAGCCCCTTCCCTTCCAGATCCCGCAGCCAAATCCAGCGTAGAGCTCACATCACGTCCCCTCTCCGGACCCCCTCCTCACTCTTTCCTTAATTGCCATTCTTTTAATCAACTTGCCCCCCAGTATTGGGCCAAGGAAATGCTACTGTTGGAAGCACTTCAAGGGAAAGTTTCCGAATGACTTCACTCTCTCTCCCAAGCCTGCAAGGCAGTATGAAGAGAGTTCAAATCCTCTGCTTTATTCCCCCCTAAGCCAATGAACATGCTCGGGATTCAGCTTATCTCTGGCATCAAAGCAAGTTTCTAACCGAGGCGGCAGAAGCAGAGCTCGGCGATGGCGGTGTAAATTTGGAGCGGGCTCAAATGACTTCAGTGGAATCACTCAGGATCTTCCACTAATGTATGGGGAAAAAGAAATCTGGTCCAGATAGCGTTAGTGAATGAATGCAAATGAGGTGTTGGCTTTCTTTCACAAAGAAATAACCTTCCAGGCAAACCGTGAGTCTGGAAGTAGTAGCATGGCTAATGGCAGAAACCAGAGCATTTTGGTTTGTGCGGCGGGACGTGAGCCTACCTGCCTGTAAGGGAGCGAGGAAGCCCATCAGCTTAACTGTTATTAGCAGACTTCTGGAGGGACAAGAAAGGGAGGGGGGAAGGGAAGAGAAAAAAGAAAAGCAAAGAACACGAGCACAAGTTACACAAAGCATTTGGGCAGGGTGAAAGAATGGTGTAAAAGCCGTAAACAGTTAAAGCAAAAAGTAGTGCATTTCTTTGAGTGGCACAAAGTAATGGACCCGATTCTGCACCGTTTTACCATTTGTGAAGATTTTGATTATTTGTAACAAATCCGTCTTTGCCAGTTAGTTCTAACATTGCAATAAAGTTTTGCATTATGAAGACTTAAACTTTCAGTAAGGATTTTTTATTTACGAAACCAAACGCACAACAGTCTTCCCTTCATCTCACTCCCTTCGAGGTGCTTAGAGACATGGTGTAGTGGTGGTTTTGGCAGTGTTAGGTTTATGGTTGGGCTCGATGATCTTAAAGGTCTTTTCCAACCTATACGATTCTGTGATTCTGTGATTATTTTGAGAAATAAAACAATTTGCACGTAACCGAAAACCTTTTAAAAAGAAAATTAAATTATTGGTTAAAGCTGATCAATGAATTTTAAGTATTCAAATCCTAGCCACTTGTGAGGCTTCCCCCCACTTCTGTAGGCTATTGTAGCTAATCAGTAATTTTCAGAAGTAAAAGTCATTTAAAATTAGCACTGTGAAAAGGTACCTCAAATTAAGAATTTCTAGAGCTTTCACTTGAAGCACATTGATATTATGTAAACTTGGTTGCTATAGTAAAACTTCCCACTCACTTCTTTTTTTTTTTTTTCTTCCTATTTTATACCACTGAAGAGGTGATTTCATCCCACTGTGGGTATAAGGCCTTTGTTCCATTTTGCGGGTAATAACTCAATCTTTCCGAAAACAATTAGGCGAGATTTTATGGCACAAGGCAGATGCTACACGTGATGGAGGGCTTTTAGGAAAGGCCTTTAATTTGGAGGAACACCCTACTTTGTTAATAGCATGCAAATACTTGGGATACTCAATCATGACCCTCCTGCATAGTGCTAGTGCTGAGCAGGAGCGGCCCAGTACCATTTGCTCCAGTTGAGCTATCCATGGCGCTCAGCACTGTTTTTAGCAAATACTAAAGTAGTAACAAGTAAATATTTGCAAGACCAAGTCCTACGTCCTGTTATTTATTTACAGCGCTATTGAAGAGCATGACTATTGATCTGTAGGTGTTGCCTTTGTGTAGTGCCTTGTGCATATAGACACAAGACCGAGGCTTTTGTCAGTCCAGTCCTATCTCAACTTGACAACAGGCATTGACTGTTTTTTCCTTCTTTCCTCTTTTTTCTTTTTTATTTTTTTCCTTTTTTTTTTTTTTATGAACTACCTTATCTTCTCACCCGCTGACTGATTCCATCAACAACCACTACCCAACCTGGAGAGAAACTGGGGCACTACATGCACTGGGTAGACCTGATTTCCTACTAGGCAGCCGGCACATTATTTATGGTCAAAAAAAGCACCTTTCCAAAGAACCCTGGAAGAGGGAACTTAATATTGTTGGATTTGGCTATTGTATTGCATTATCTTCACGTGAAAAAGTATAATCTTATATTACTTAGGATAGGAGGAATCACACATCTGGTTCTCTTGTCTGTGTTGCTACATCCTCACAATGTGCAAGAGCCCCGCTTATGCCTTCACCGGGCAGGGGAAAAAGCCCACCGTAACAAAAAAAACTCCCCCCCCCCCCCATCCAAACCCACAGGAACAACTACTAGGAGACACAAAAACCTCCCTCATTTTATATAAAGTTGAGATTTCTGAAGATTTTTGCCCAGTAGTGAGATGCAGGATCAGGGAAGCGATGGTGAGGATGGGCTGAACACAGCAAAAGGCTGGATCAGGAGGTGATGCTGGAGGGCAGCTCCAGCTCCAAAAGCAACGGGCAAAGGCAAGTGTGAAGTTCTAACCTGGCTTCAGCAAGGCAAGAGGTTGGGTAAGGAGCATGAAAAGAGACAGGAAGCCAAAAGTAGACTTATTTTTAAAAACAAAATGTAAAGAAATCTGTGGAGGGTATTACAATATCTAAATTAACCTACTGCACTTCTGACTAACTGCAGGATCTTTGTAACGTTAACCATCATCTTCCCTTCTCACTCACTTCTACCACATGTTTTTCTTTCTTTTTCACCGCAAACGATTGGATCTCACCTTACACCACAA
The DNA here is from genome assembly GCF_035582795.1 of Mycteria americana. Lineage (NCBI taxonomy): Eukaryota > Metazoa > Chordata > Aves > Ciconiiformes > Ciconiidae > Mycteria > Mycteria americana. The sequence goes on along the minus strand of NC_134365.1, from coordinate 6,703,384 downwards.
TTGTAACATATTTAAGGTAGGAAATTTCACAGGTCTTTTTTTTCATTTGTTCGTGAAGTGCCTAGCGTACATCTCGGTCCTCAAAAATAACAAACAATCACCCAGATAATATGTAAAGTAACTATCTTTGTTTGACATCATTATTTCCCACAGGCAGAATCCATTAAACCTCAGATATGAAGGAAGGAAAGAAAAGGCTCCTGTAGTAACTGGAGGCATTCAGACATGCAGAAAACTGCACCGTGCCTGGTTTGGCATTTTTTTCTGCCCTAAATGGACAGTGTAAGAATTGCCACATAGGTCAGATCAAAAGGTCCATCTAGTCCATGACCCTGCTTCTGCAAATGGCTTGTAATGGATGCAAAGAGAAAGAGCATGAGTATGGCAAGTGCACTGCGATCCTTCCCACCTTCCAGCAACCAGCGGCTGAGGGACTTCCTAAAGTCAAGGACTGCATCCCAACCAAGACGTTTAACAGGCTCAGAATCGCTGATTCAGTTTTTCCCCCAAATTCTCCCTCCGAAAGGAACACTGATGAAGTCATATGTTTATGACTCCCAGAGCCGCCTGTTAAACGGGCTGTTCTTAACAATTTCAGAGATTTGGGGCTCAGGACAATAAATAGGAACACTGGCTTTCTTTTCTAAAGCAAAACATTAAACCCAACTTAGTTTTTAACATAGAATGTGTCACTTCAGTAGTGTCACAGTAATTCATCTGCAACTTTTAAAAAAACCCCAACCCATTGATAACACAATTTTGGACGGGGAAAATGCTGAAACCACGAGGCTCCTAGGACAGGCATCTAGTTTGGCATCCTTTTGTGAGAATGACTCTTTAGGAAAAATTCTGGTTACTTTGAATTGCTGTATTCGGGGGTGGGGGTTAACTGAGTTAAATGTATGTTCATCAGCCGTGCACAGACAAATCTCCGTATGATTCATTGGAGCAGCACTGCAGAACACCTGATGTTGCCGATGCAGTTCTGTTAGTGTTTTGTTATTTTTAAAGGGGGTTATATAACTCTCATTAAAATTAAATGTGGGCTGAAATGATGCAGGCAAATTCTCAAGCTTTAGAGTGAGCTTCTTCCTCACAGTTTTGCTGAAAATAGATCATTTTTAGGCAGAAGAGAAGGAAAATGAAACCAAGAGGTTGTTACAGTTGAAAATCGAGTCTCTAAGAATTTAAGTTTTCTGATAATTCACCATTTCCTTTCTAGAGGGCCTCAATTCTTCAGATGCTGACCTGCAGCTTCCGGGGAGAGCAGGTGCAGGATTTGAATCTTAAATTCACTCCATAGCACAGCTATCGTATCATCCACAGCTATCTACACTTGCAAGGTTCAATTTCCAGATGATCTACGTTCGGGTGCTCTTGCTTTTCTCTTCACTCCTCTATTTGTCTAAAAGGGATAGTAAATACTCGTATCCCCTCTCTGATTTTCTATCAGTTTTTTCCCCCCTCCAACCCTCTCTGCTCTCTCTTCCTCCCAATGCCAGACTGTTGTCTGGCATCCTCAAAAGCTGCTCTTGAAGATGACCTGCTGATTTGCTGCCATGGGAACTCCAGAACGAGGACAGCATTTACCCCTCGCGCACCGAAGGGCACAAGCAACAGTTCCCCATGCCACCCCCCTTCGCCGGTAAAAGTTTGCCCTCCTCTATTTCAGAAGCCTTGCAAGGGAGATGGGAAAGCTGTGCCTTAAATAACAAGAGTCGCTGCAGCCTCTCCAGCATCCAGCAGCAGCCACTGCTGAATTATTTGGAGGAAGGTGAAAAAGTCTAATAGCATATGTGAGCATGCAAATTGCTTTTCAAAACTAGTGGAGAAAAAGCTTAGGCAGCAAAGTGTAAGGCTCGAGAAAAACCCTCTCTAATGTAATGGCAGAAAGCATTATCTTCGTATAAGTGCCATATTTAAAACTTCCTAAGCAATTTTATTGGTAACCCTATTCCTTTGAATCAGAGAGAGTTAACTCAAAATCAGGTTATTCTACCCGAATGAGGGACGCGGGCTAACGCATCAGCCACTGGGTATGCTACATGGAGAGACAAGCAAGTAATTCTCTCCCTTCCCCGCCCCCAAATACAATTTTGGGTGCTTTAATTGAAATAGAAGGATCATTTTTACTTGGCTGCATTTTGCAGGGCAGCTCGTGATCTACACTGTGTCAGTCTTGTCAGTGCACTGGCAGGTTTACAGACCTGTGATACTTTCCTACAAGCACCGACTCATAAGAGCCTAATCCAGTAATGTGGTCTTAATGCATAATATAATTTCATGAACCACCTAGAAACTGAGTGCAAATTTGGGAGTCGATGCTTTCCAGAAATGTCAATTTAGCCATTAGTTCAGAAACCCCTGAAGATGGATCTGTCTGATGTTAGCCCACGAAATGGTCACTGATCCTTAGACTATCAGAGAAAATAAAGTTGTGTGTGACAACAGCTAAAATCCTTTCTGCATCCTGCTCGAGCTGATTACTAGTTATGCTATCTCAGTCTCAAGACCAGAGTGAGAGATGAGAAAATTAGGGTCCAGATCAAGATGTACCCCAAATTTGGGAAAATTCCTGCCCCCTTCCATCCAATAAAGACAGTTAACCTTCAGTGCATCATTAACTTGCCAAGAACAGTATTAAAGCGACTTTAATTGACACGTTTGCTTCCGCTGCAGGGTGAAATAACACAAAAGCAAACCAAAACCACCCCCACCCCCCCCCCAAAAAAAAAAAAAGCTTTTTGCCACGACGAGAGTGTTAGAGGGAAAAAAAAAAAAAATCCCGTTTTTATTTCCTGTGTGAGGATGCCAGCGGTCCCGTTTCATAAACTCCAGCGATTCATCACCATCCCAGGCAGCCAATCATTCGCCAGGTCAAGTAGAAATGGGCTGTAGAGCCAGCAAGTCCTGCTGCCCCGATAATGCATGTCATTCCAGGCATGGCGACATGCTTTCTCAACAGCTGCCATTTTCAGTTACCTTTTCTATGGCTGACATACAAGTAAATGTGTTGGAAGCAGTAAAACAGTCAGAGGAAAGCAGTTGCAAAGATAAATAGCACCTGCACGTGATAATCTCTAATGTCATTAGAGAGCAAAGAAGGATGTGTTTTGAAACAGAATTTCTTTCTTCTGAGAGCATCGCTTGACTTCGGGGGGTTTCTGTGAGTGTGTGTGTGTGACGGGGGGGGGGGTGGGTTTGTGGGGTTTTATTTTTTTCCCCTCCAATAAACATCCAGACATTCATCTTGGTTATAACCTTAATAGATATAACTAGGGGAAGAGGGGAAAAAAATACCCAAACCACCCAGCATTAAAGAAAAAATCTTCTCATAATTCACTTGTGAGAAAAGATTTGGTATACCTAGATTTTGCTTGAATTCAGTAATGCTCACTTTAAGAAACACAACTGCTCTAATTAAGGGAGAAGAAAAGGATTTCCTTCAGTCGTTTCTTTTCAGTCTTTATTCCTTATCTTCTAACTTAAATTTCATGAACTACTTGTTCAATAACTGTCCTCTGAATTACATGTACTTGAATACTTTTTTGCAGATGGAAACCGACTGGGAGTTTTGAGGGCACAGGACTATAGAAATAAACACCCGCAATGAAAAAATGTTTGAACTTATGTACACATGTGTATGTGTGTACATATGCACACAGATGTATACCTGTATATTAGATAGAGAGCATGTGTAATTTATGTACATATAGTGTGTAAAGACCCCATGCCTGCACACAAATGGTAAAAAAAACAAAAACAAAACCCAACCCCCCCCTGTTCCCAATAACAGTGCTGGAACAAGATTTCAAATGCATAAGATTATCCATATTAATTTATGGTAATCTACAAATGAATGCTGCAGAGACAGTACAGGTTATCCAAAATGGTACTTGCATTTAATGAGAAACTACCACAAAATATCTTCAAGACAGATTTAGTTGCATCTTCTAATACCCCCTGAATTAATATCATGCAAAACACAAAGTACAAGCTATGTTTCCCCTTTGGAATAGCTGGCTCTTGAAATGCCAAAGGAAAGCCAAGCTTTTCTCTCCATACAAAGTCCTCTTAGACATCTTGCTTTCAGATTTCATCAACTTAGGTGTTTTCAGGGCTGTAAGCAGTGAACTTTCCATCAGCAGCATCTTCAGCTAATTAACCCTCCTGATTACAATAATTAGTATTGATTCACTCCTGAATGACTTCTTAAGTATTCAAGCACAATCTACACTTGCAGTAAAACTTCTAGATATGAATATTAATTGAATGCTCTCCTTTGTTTTTCAGCCCCAAAGGTATAGTTTGCAATCTTATATACTTAAATTTGATAACAGAAACACTTCAGTTTTATTCTCATTTAACAAAGAGAATATTAACATGTTGATGTTAGAGATTGTGGTTCATGAATCTGAAAAAAAAAAATTATAGACAAAGACTCCAGGCTAATAAATAAATATAATTCACTTCCATTTCCTGTGGCAGCGTGGAAAGCCAGTTCCCAGGTTAAGACCTATCCTGCTCTTGCTCTGAGAGTTAAGACCGAGGACCGTCTTTCTTTTTGGCATTACACCTGGTCATTGCAAGAACAAATAACAACTCATGCAGAGTCTGAATTAGCTCTCTTAGCGCTGTTGTGGAAACAGATGTTGCCAAGTTTGACAACTGCAAGGCACCACATTGCTTTGTGAATGGGTGAGATTCAAAACAGGTAATGCTAAGGACACCTGCGATGTTCACGCGTAAGATCTCTAAACCTATATAGTCTCCCAAAAGCTGACACTTTTGTTAAAGCATGCTAAGAAATGGCTTGTGTTACAGATTTGCTTCACCTTCTTTGATGTTAATAATAATTGTTATGGCTCAAAAAGCAATATTTCAGTAAATATGCATAGAAAGAATTTTTTTTGGGAGTAGGGTTCACACAGAATAATTCAAAAATTAGTCTTTGATGTGAATGCAATGTCAGAAAATACCCTTGGAAAAGAACAAAGTAATTGGCAATCCAAGACAAAAATCTGTAGTATATGTATTTTATACAGCATTTTATCTGAAAGCATAGGAACTACTGTAAGTTTCGTATGAACTCACCTGTGAGAAGAGCGCTTAGGAAACAGTTTTAGTATTGAATAGTCCTTAAAAGTGGCGGTGGGTATGCTGCCCAGGTGGCTGCTGGTGGCTGCTACAAAAGTGGCATTCGCCCTACTCCGGGCAATCGCTAAAGGGGCATTTCCATGTAACTGGGAGCGAGGGATTCACTTTATTGCCATTCACAAAGGGCAGCAGCTGCTAGAAAGCCCAGGCTGAAGGAGGATAGCTTGATTAAAAAAATCCCCCACCCACCCCCCCCCTCCAGTTCTGGCAGAGCAGAGCGGTTGTGAACGAGTTAATGTTTGTCTTGAAAGAAGTTCTTCTAAGAAAGTGAATTATAGCATGGTCCCATTATACGAAACACCATCCTCGCTTTCTTCATGTTTATGCACAACACACCGCACGCAAGTACTACCTGATAATCCATAACCTCTAGGCTTCTAGCGTATTTTATGCGATATTACCTTTTTGTTCACGTAAACTCTTTCCTATTGATTTATACCATCTCAACACACAAGGGAAGGAGATGCAACAACAATAAAAAAAATGCAAAAAAGCATAGCAAGTGCTCAGAGTCTCCCCATAAAACATTTTTTTGTTGAAAATACGTGCTTTAGAGAACTCTGGCTGCTACCAATAAATCTTTAACGTCTTTTTTTTAATTTTTAATTAAGGGGTCCAAGAGACCCCTCAACCCATATAAATCATGCACTAGAATCCAGTTTGAAAAAAAGCACAAAACCCCTACACTTAATTGATCTAAGCAAAAAATAGAAACCACCGATAAATATCTCTTTTCTCTCAGAAAACGATTACAATTATTACTAAAAGTAATATATTTACTTAACATGTAAAGTATTTAAAGACTTCAAACAGTTTCAGAAACTCCACAGACTGATGACAATTCATTTTATTTAAGACACAAGCTGCTGTCCAAGTAGTAACTCAAAATTTTTCAAAAGCTTTTTAACAATTTCTTTTCATGATGCATAAGGTACGTGAGCATTTTGCCAAATTCAAACCCAAAATTGTTAACTGTTCTAATGCTAAACTATGGCTGTCTAAACAGAAAGATAATTCATGAAATGTCATATGAATAATTTGTTAGATTTTGGGATAGGAATCATCCAGGTAAATTATTCTGCCTGACCTTAAAAATTCTAACGTATGCTAATAGCTGGATTATAAAAATGGAAAGTAGCATGGGCTCCCACTTTGAGATCTGATTTATCATTTTTATTGCATTTTCATTACCTAAACAAAATTAGAAACAGTATCTTCAAAACAGCAGTTAAAGTTGACATGATCAAGCATAAAATCAGGCAAGGGCACATTTGGCAACTATGTATTTGCCAGATTGACAGCAGTATTGTAAGCTTTCAGAATCAGTAAGTTTTCTCACCACAGTTAAAGGAGAGGTTAGTAATAAATCTCCAACTTAATGCAATGGGCATAATTGCAAGATGCAAACCTCCCCCTCCCTGCACTATTAGCAGCAGATAGCAAATGAAACAACAGTCACAAAATAGGCAATACACTTCATATTCTCCCGTCTATACAAAAAGATTAAGGGAAAAGAAAAAGGGGCTGAGAAAAGGAAAGAAAAAAACCCCCAAGCCACCCCATCGCCAGACATACGTTAAGCTAGTTTGACAGCACCATTGTTCAGCTGTCCCATTGTCAGACCAAAAGATGTATTCAATGCTACAATGTCTGCTAGCAAATAAACAAAAGACTACATTTTTCAAAGCGGGGTGCCAATTCGAGCATAATTCTGTGTGTATGTGCGTGTGTGCGTGTGTCTGCGTGTGTGTGTGTCTCTGAAAAGAGTAGTCGATGCCGGCCCCCCGCTAAACCTTGGAACATTAAGAATATATGTGTAATCCCACATACGGGAGTATTTAGATATTTTTAAAACATCTTCAAGTGGTAAAGACTAGGCAGAGCATTAGTAACTATTTACATAGGCTAAGTGAAAATTAAAGTGGTATTTAGGGCACTAGCTCTAATATGGAGTCTCCCTGAGCTTTTTCCATGCTTATTCCATGCCCAGTGCATAATAATGAAGCAGGCAGAAATATTGCAAAGGAGGTGATAAAAGAAATACCAGCTCTCATTTAGGGGGGGGGGGGGAAGATATATATATTTATTTTTTTTCCTCCTTGCCCTCTCCGTACATTTGTCGTCATACATGAAATGTGCGATTCTAACTAGGGGAAAATGCTACTTGCACACAGCAATGCCTGTCTTTTCCTTTAAATAGGGAAACTACTTAATACACAGCACGGTTATAGTTGCAGCGGGCCCAGGCAACTCGAAAGCACGCGTTAAAACAAAGGAGACAACATACCTTAAAAGCAGCTCCTCATTTCTCATAGTAACAGCGGATTTGGGACAGCGCATGCTTTCTGCACCGATATTCTCAACAAAAGCCAGTTCAGAAGTGCGCTCAAACATCAATGCCACAGTAGCTACTCACTAATGGCTACTCTTTCTCTCTTTCTCTCTCTAGTCAGACGCTGAGTGGTGGAGCAAAGGGGCCCCTGCAGATTCACTAAGCAGAAATAATCCTCTCTGACAAGTTATGTTGTCTGGGCATATTTTACATTAATGCACTGTGCTGCCTATAGGGGTCTTGTTTGCGTTCACTCTAGCCTAGCTGGTGTTAGCTCTCTTAATTACCATCCAAAAAAAATTAGCAACATCCCCCCCCCCAAAAAAAATAAAAATTATATATAACGGAAAGAAAAGGGGGGAAAATCTATGGGCGAATGAGGGAAGGCTTTCCCCCTCTGGAAGGATGGATGCTTGATGTGGATCTTTTGTTTGCCCTGTGAACTCGGTGAATACAGTGGCAAACAGATGCTGTGGCTCGCGAGGCTTGTGCACTTTAAGGGAATTGGGTTAGAGGCTCTTTCTGGGGCTTTGGAGCTGCAGCTGGAGCTCTTGCTCTCTCCCTCCTTCCCTTCCCTGTTCAAGGCTGAGTGGCTTTATGGGACCTGCCAGCTCACATCAGAGAGACTGGGGAGTATTAGTGCAGGCACCTGGGGATCTTCTTCAAGTTTTCAGGTTTTCTTGGCAATTTTAACCCCTCCAAAACACAAGTCCAAAATCCCTCCAATTTTAACCCCTCCAAAACACAACTCAGTTACCAAGTAACTGAGTTTGCTTTAACCTTACGCTTGGCTTTGGCAGAGTTCTCGCAGACGGGAGAGGGTGTTGCATTATTCAATGATTTACTCACTTCCTATGTATGAAAGGAACTATAGTGTGACACTGATTTCGGGGAAACAGCCTCTTTGGCCTTACTTGGGAGATCTGCCATGTAATTTGTAGAAACAGATTGTTGCCTTCCCAATTGCCAAGGTAGTCAAAGAGAGGTTTATTTTCACATCTTGGTTTCAACTTCTGCTGGGTAAGTCTTTACACCATGCAGCTACTTCTGAGGCAGGAGGATGGTTGGGTTTTTTTGGTTTTGTTTTATTTTTTTAAAATCTACATCAGATACTTGAGTAGGTGTTTATTTAGTAGACTGAAAAAGTCAACAAGACCTTGATACTTTTTTCAGTCAAAGGCTTCTCTGCACCACTATGGCAGTAAAATGTAGCTTAAAAATGATTGTCATTTCCTCTGAGGTCCTGTTAACATAAGAACACGCAAAACTTAATAAACACGCATTGTCCAAAATCGACAACTAGTCAAAAAGCCCAGTAAGAGTGAAATACATGCAGCTAGAAATAGATCTGGACCTCTGAACTTGAATTCAAACTTTCATAGACTTCTGGCTATGTCTGTGGTTGGTCTGAACCTCTTTTCCTACGGTATATATTACTGCCTTAAAATATACTGCTACAATATCCTGATGCAGTGCTGCTGCTTCTAATTCCTTCATAGAAGTTGGCATTTAGGGGCTTGATCTTTTTGGTAAACTTGAGTCTGGGAATGAAGGCAAAGAGGGAGCAATCACCAGTATAAATATAGTGATAGCAAGATCTGCCTTTCTGATAGCAGCTGTAAACTTCTATTAAGGTCATAAATTGTTTGCAACAGAAACGATCCTTTTATTCTACACTTCTTGTTGAGCACTGTGAAACCTTGGGATTAGTTCCAGTCATTCTGATATAATATTTGTCAAATGACCAAGTTAAAAAACAAACCTAGGCATAATCTACTTTTAATGATGTAGAGAGAAAGAGCTGAAGACAGTAGTTTAGGAAATACGGATACCACGAAGGACTGCAAGTCAAGAGAAGACAGGTTTCAATTTGCTTCCCTTTTCATCTGCAAAACATGACTGGGATTCTAGGTGCTCTTGTAATAAAAAATAATAAATCGTTTTAATGATTAGCAATTCAAACCAATTCCATGTTAAAATGTCATGCTCCAAGGTCAACTGAGACAACATAGCTTGTACTTCACGCTAAAAATATCTGAACAGTCATGGAAGGCGGCCAGGAAAATACTCAGCCAACATGACAAATCCCATACCTCCTGCCCCAAATACTAAATCCATTACTACCATTTCAGGCATGGCCACCAGCACTCCAGATTCCTCCTCCTTCACTGTTCGCCTCCAAATGACTTTTGCCCAGCATAACTCACCGTGACGCCTGGGCTGCTCCAGACCAGTCTCGCGCTCGTGAGACTGATGTATGGGAAGAGGCAAATACCAGAGTATGCTACAGAATATACAGCTGAACGGGAAGTGTCAAACAATCTGATAAACTGCTACAGTTTTCCAAAAATATGGCAAGGATCAGCATCTTAAGACACTACCAACTGAGGGAACAAAGCTTTCTTTTCAGGCCGGAGTAGAATGGCTCACACAGAGCCCTTTGGTGAGGAATCAATGGGCTTCTGTTGGGCGGCTCTGTGCAGTTGCAAGTTCTTGATCGTTTCTGTACTTAGGAAGAAGGCGAAATGGCAGCAATAGGAAATAAAATGAAGTATTATGGAAGGACTCATCTATGGCCAAAGGAATAAATAAAGAAAAAGAAAATAAAATCCACAAGGCGGTAACACAGACAGACAAAAAGAACCTACGCTTTCTATCACACATAATGAAACGCCTGACAGAACAACATCTGCAGAGGGATCACAGCTGCTGAGGATGAGAGGGAATATGAGTATTATTTTTCAATTGTAAGACGTACTAAGCAGGAGTGCCTTTAAAATAATACGGCTAAAGGGAAGATTAAACCAGATGCACAGGGCTATCTGGCTTCTTTCAAGATGAAAGTCCAGCTGTGGAGTTTAAATTCAACATTTAACATGAAAATTGATTGTAGATTCATAACTGATATGTATATATTGCAGAATGTTCTGCACAAATGACATACAGTAGAAGTTTAATAGTTTTTTGCCCTGTATTTGATATAAACCCAAGCCTTCTACTATGGCCTATGAGTTTGCTAAAGTAATTATGTGATGTTGCAAATCCTTGAAAGGCCACAGGAATACCCATCATTTACAGAGGCAAAATGATCAAAACTTCTGTGGCAAACCAGTAACAATGAGTAATTTATATAAGTTAAAAATACACCTTCTACTCTCTACTTCTACTTCAGATTATTCTTTGACCATTCCATTTGCTTACAGTATTTTTAAAATATTCAGAAGCCCAAAATACAATGGCATTTTGCTACACTAAAGCAGTACTACCAGCCAAGCAATGAACTACATTTCATGACAGAGAAATGGTGGACAAGTGTCCAGGACAACAGCCCAAAAATCATGAGTGCAATCATGAGAGGAATAGAAAGCCTTGATTCATTTTCCCATTTCACCACGCGTCCCCGTGTCAGATCTTGCGCAAGCCAATTAACCTCTTGCTCACATCTCCATCTTTAAAATGGAAAAACCCAATAAACTGCAGAGCGGAGTGACAATAATACAAACCACTAAAAGCTGTATAAAACAGTGTATTATTGTGAGTCGCACAAACATTTAAAACACGTCTTCTCACAAGAGGCACTTGCAGTCTCTTTCTTGGTTATCTGCTGTTCTATGCAGTTATTTAGGCTCAAATCACATTTGTTTTGTATACGTGTGAAAAGTTACTCTTCAATCTGGTATCATTTTACTGTTTTAGATGGCTAAATCCCACCTTTGAAGTTGAGCAATTAGTCTAAGCTAGTCATCTAGGGTTTCTCTATTGTCAGTGAGGAGAGATTAGTTATACTAAAGAGCATTACCATCTCTCTCCATTGACTATAAAGGGATTAGATCCCTAACTTTTAGATACATATATTAGGCAAGATGAATCCCACCTACGTGCCTAAAGCAAAGGTGAGAAATCCCGTGGTTCTGTTTCAGCATCGCCAGCGCGTGTCCCTGTGCTCCACAGCCCTGCCAGCGCACCGGGCACGCTGCGACCGCTGCGCAGGGGCAGCTCGGATACCTGGAGCGTGTCTGGCACTTCCAGACGTAGCTGTAACCTGCCTGCAGGATGTCTACAGCAATCAAGTTGTAGCTAGGCAAGACTACCAGTCTGAAGCAGCCCTATACGTTACGCCTATGCAAAGTTTGCAGTAGAAAGGGAATTGGCCTCAGCTTCACAAGTGGAGCATGTGGAGTCTTTCCAGCATGCTTTGAGAAAGCAGACAGTTCATTTAGGTGTCTCCACCTAAAATCTCCCAGAAAAATGAGCAACTCATCGCCTGCAGCTCTTATTAGCAATTGTGGAGCATGAGACCAGGCGTTGCTAGAACCAGAGTACTCTGGACCACTTCACTGGTGAATGTGAATAGCGAGAAATGGGCTACAACTCAATAGGCTGTATCTCTGCTCTTATTGAGGTTTTCGTTTGTTTTTATCTAGAACAAATTATTGCATATTTGTCTCTGTTTCCTCTTTTGCTTCGTTTTTTTGTTTACACAGCCTTTAAGATAGCTGCACATGGGAGATCAAATTTGGCAATCTGACATCTAAGATGTTACTTTTATCAGGAGAGCAGTAACCATGTGGTATTAGACAGTCCTGCATTTGCTGTTTGTATTATGCATGTACACACAGGCGGAGAAGTTTCTTTACTGTTACAGGCTATGGAAACACGAGACACAGAGACACAGTTCCTCACCAGTAAGTATCTTAATACAATTTCACGGTAAAACTGTGTCGATCAGTTGTAGAGGCAGTTGCATGTGTGCAGACCACGCTGTCTTCAGGACAGATACTAACTCTGTATGCGTTGTGTGCGTTAATCATACCCACAGTATCTGCGGGTGTCATCTCTGTCCGCAGGAAAAGGCAAATTATTTTCAAGCTCCTGCAGCAGAGATGCAGCAAATTTTTTTTTCGTTTAAGCAGGCAACAAAACCAGTCTAACATTTGTCCACATCTCCTTTTGTCTGTTTTGGTAGATCTTTTAGATTGTACGCCTAGCTTTCCTATCATCTGAGTCATGGGGGTAGCAATTACTTACAGACCTGCAGGTCGGTCTGGATGATGTAAGAGGTCTTTTCTAGCTTTACTTTTTCACCTGCGAGCATCCAAGGAGCATCACGAAAATTAAATAGCACAGGCAGAAAACACAGAAGTACAAAATGTTGCGTAAATGCTGAAGATTAATATTTGGGCAGTGGGGGAATAAAAAGTTTCATATTTAAAGCGTACAGCAAGGTTGGTATCCACTGCTTCTCTCCATTCGAAAAGGTGTGCGCTGCCTCCCGCTAGCATTCAGCAGCGCTGACTCAGGGCGTCTCAGCATCTGGAAGACAGAGGCACCAGAAGGAACAAACCCCCCTGTTTACTCAAACGATGTGCTCTGGTCCTTCCCCCGCCCTCGACAGGGAAGGGGCAAAACTTGCAGCTTGTGCAAATCACAAATTCTAACACATAAACACACATCAGTGTGCTTTTTAAAGATGATACATCACTTGAAACAACTTACCACTGGCCAGGTTGTGATTGCAGACATGGCTACTCTACAAAGCAAATAATTTATTTGGAAAGATCTACATGTCGTAAGAACATCTGGCCTGCAACTAAAGGGAAGGGGGAGAAAGATGATCAAAAGAGCAAAGAGAAACAGAGGAGGCAACAGAGCAGCAGATCTGAGAGAAAGAGAGAGAAAAGAAGGGAGAGAGAACAAACACAGCTGGTTATAGAATAATTTATTTTCTGCTTTAATTTAAAGTCTGTTTAAGGTATAAGTAGAACCTGCTCTGTCTAAACAGGAATATCTTTATTTTACACTTGTAGTAATGCCAAGATCATCACTTTTAGATGTGCCATGTGGAATATCAAAGACCTTGTGTTCTTGTGAGCACAATCTAAAGAGAGTGAACTTGCATAGTATATACAAATGCATAAACTGTATATTAACAGATATGAATGAACGTGAAAAATGTTAATAATTACATATGAGAATTTAATGGCTACTCATCCTCTTAAGTTAAAATTAGAAATAGAACCACATTTAACAGTTCTGTCGAGCCTATTTTAAAATGATCTTATGGTGCTCTACGCAGAAGGTTCATTTCACACATCCATGAAGTGTATCCAACACTAGGGAATAACGTGGATATTTAAAAACAAGTTATCACCAGAGAGAGTCATGTTCAACAGAAGCTCGTGTACAAGTGAAAATGAGGTAGGAGTTTAATTTCTCAGATCTGGGGGTCTAGATGAGTGGATGCACTACCAAGAGAACCTTTAGCAAAGAACGTGATGCGATAAGTGGACCTGACTCCTACACTGTCCAGCATGAACTGTAGGCTTATTAGAACAGCTCATGATCCGTCAAGTTGCCTGAAAAGGTAGGTAATGTGGCATTGTCCTACATGAAAGGGAAACAAACTGGAAGTCGTATGATTCAGATCAGATGAAGTGATCTTCAGTTGCAAATGCTGGTTGAGAACTCTTGATCCATTATCTGATAATACTGAGTCAGACTTCGAAAAAGGGAGTATTTACAGAATATGTATTTCCTTTTACATATGCTCTGAAGGGAAGGAAATGGATCAATTTCTATACAGTTGCCATAAAAATAAAACTAATAACTACAAAATAATTTTTATCATTTTATAAATGAATTAGTACAAACACTTGTTTCAGCAGCTTTTACCATCCCTTATTAATTTTATTGCATGATAGAAAAAAAAAATCATGTCACTTTTTTAATACTTTAAACTCTCTACCTAACATTTTTTATCCAAAGGATACTCTTCCTTTCTCTCTTCCTTTTTTTGTCATTAAAAATCTATTAGCATTGATTAAAAAGAAAGAGCTGGAATATAAATCTTCAGTTAGATTTACTACACAATACATTTTTCTTTGACCTTTCTCATGTAATCCAATGCCTGACAATTTTGTGCAAGATGTTAAAAAATCGCTAGTGATTTTTGTTGATTCTAGTGCCCAAATTCACAGAGGAGTTTCATAGGGCCTGTAGTTCAGAACTAGGATGTTGATTTGTGGGGAGGAAGAAATAAATCAGACCCTGTGAAAACACCCAGAAGATGGAGGCATTTGAAAACCTGTGATGAAAAACCTGGCCAAACTGAAGTTCTAGGTTAAGGGATTCCTTAAAATGTCACAGCGCAAGTTCTTGAAGAGAAAGGTACCAAGTTTGAATTTGCTTTTATTAGCCTGTCATGTAACTTAAAAATTAAACATACATTTTTTTAACAGTGAGCTAACTAGGGAGAACATTCCTTAAGGATATCTTGACACTGCAGAGTGTCAAGATACCTAAATCTTACTGAAGCAATGGAAGCAGCGTGAGAAGTACGGTAAACCCACTTGCAAATAGCTTTTTGCCCTGGCAGGTAGACTGTTCCCACTAGCTTGAATGTCTTAGCGGGTGATGTAAGCATATCCTAACCCAGAGAGGGAGGAAGGCTCAAGCAAAACTAAGTTGTCTGATAAAGATATGATACCAGTTTGTGAACAAACTGGATCCTAATTCTGAGTCCCAAAGTGACTGCATTTTGCACTTTGCGTGACCAAACTCTTTGTATAGCTGGTTCCTTCAGACATGCTTTTGCCTGATTAATGCCGTTTAACTTTGGGCTGTTAACAGAGAAACCCGAGAGCGTAATCACCTTTGGCTTCCAATTCAATTCAGTTCAGCCCACCATGGATGTCCCTTTGACTAGGCAAGAAGCACGGGTAAACTAGGGTCAACCTCAGCATCTCAGTTAAGCATGAACAACTGGATGAAAGGTCTCCATGTCTACTTTGTCCACAAATCCTGTTTCCAGAAGAATATTTAGGCAATGGGTGCAGACCTGGCAATGACACCCTCTCTTGAAATGGGCTGTGCAATGCAGCCCATGGTTCTTTCTAATGGACTACAGATGTACCCGTGGCAGCTCCAAAGTGCCTTGAGACTATCCTCTGGAAAAAACAGATAACAGAAGAGACTCACTTTCAGACACCTTCCGTGCCCCACAACTGATAAATGCTTTTTATTGAAAGAAAAAGGCATAAGAACAGCCATATACATTTTATCTACCTGCCTACCATAGCCAAACACCACCAGACTCCTCAGCATCTCATTTCCCATAACCAGATGCTCAGACACCACTTGTCAAAAACAATTTCTGTCTCTCCAGCGGTGGATTTCTCGCAACACTTATCATGTTGCTAGCACTAAAGGCTCATGGAGCCCCAGCAGACTTTGTGAAGTGAAATAGCAGTGGAGAGAAAGGCTGGAGGGCCAAAGGGGTGCACAAGGAAATGAGTCATTTGCCTAAATTCCTCCCACTTCAGAGCTCAGTAAGGTAATACTGTAGAGCTGCGCAGAGATCTGTGCTTTTGGGATAACTGTCTGAGTTCTTGAATCATTTGGCACGACGCATGGTCAGCGCACACAGCCTTGTGGGACCCCATCCACGTTCAGCCAGCCACAGCCCTTCAGTGCTAGCAGTGCGTTCGATGCTTCAGCAAAACCTGCGCTCTGATCTTTACAAGTGCCAAGAAGTCTGTTAAAGCGTTTACATATTGCAACATTAAATGCTTGGTAAATCGCCACATCATTTTATGCTTTCAGTGTTCCCAAATCCACATCATTCATCTTTCTTCTGCAAGGCCAAACCCTGCAAAACTTGCTGAACGCACTTAACTCCAAATTAACACCCTGTAAAAACAGCTACTCCCTTCTTCTCATATGCTGTTATATGTAAAATCTACACCCAAAGTTAATTTCTTGCTGACCTTGTGCTGATTAATGCAAATTAAATTACAAGCTAATTGCCCCAAATGGTTTGCATGCAGCCCAGAAATCAGTTCTTTTTGCTGGTGGTAAAACACATTTGTGATTTTTTTTACACAATGGTTACATTAAGTCATTGTTAGTCTTGCAGCATCTTCAAAAATCAGATGTTTTTGTAACACCTTTTAGAAAGCAAGAAAAAATAACCTAAAAAAGCATTATTAAGTTCTGATCCAGTCTTGCAGAAACCTTACTTCTACCTCGTGGGAGGAATTTTATGGCTCGTTCAGAGCTCAAGCTCCAAGATGCATTTTACAAAACCTTGAGCCAGTTTTGTTAAACCTGTCACTCCCTAATCCCCTGGTGCTTGTCAGGGGAGTACACAGGCACTTGATTTTGGACGTCTGATTTGATAAGGGGTGGGGGAAGAAGGGAGGGAAACAGGGACTGCTATTTTAGACAGATCCTACAATATTCTTGCAATTCAAGAGAGAACAAGGAATTATTTCAAACAGTAATACCGGGCCGAGAAGGGGCTGTGTATTGTGTTTCAGGATATCAGCAATGTTTTGGCACTGAGTCTGAGTCCCAGTCATCAGACCTGATACACGATGGTTTGCTGGGGCTCTGATTGGCAATTGGCATGGGGATCAAATGCAACAGCGGGTAGTGCTTAGCTCTTCAGCAGTCCCTGGAGTGGCTGACATTTACAGTACAAATGCATTTTGCATTTATGTCCAGCAGTGGGGATAAAATTTGATTTATGTCATGAGGAAGCTAGGGAAAAAAAGAACCCCAAACGTAGTGTCTCTCTCTCCAAGAGAACAGTGGTTTCTTCTTCACAGGCTCTGCTGCAGTAAGTAGTCACACTCCACTCCATACTTTATTCCAAAGGAGGTAAAGAAGATTATGCCCATTTTATAGAAGAAGTGGCGACACAGAAAAGTTAAGTGAATTGCCCAAATTTGCACATGCAACATGAGGCAAAGCTGAAAACAGATTTTGCTGAGAGAAGAGCAATGCGCTCAGATATTACCCTCACCTGAGCACTCAAGTCTAGAGCGGATCTGAGTCCTTTCTGCTCCATTCATGCCAATAGATGCCCAGATCAAAAAGGCACAAACCAGCGACTCCACATGCGCCCAATCACACAAAACGTCCTTACCCTGCCAACAAAACATGACACCTGACAGCAAACAGCCCAACGTCCACCATACAAAAGGCTATAAACGTTAGACCATAGAAAGGACAAGGGAGGTTGAAGTCACATGCCATGGTTATTCCTATTCTAGGCATTCAAAGACTGATCAAGTAGGATGAACTGATAAAAAGATTTTATATATATATATGTATATGGTAACCCTTAACTGACCTGATGCCTGAGAAATGTTTGTTGGGTTTTTTTTTAAATAGCCTTTTCCATTATTGCTCCGCTCTTAATTGATGCTATTTCTCCCTTCCTTCCCTAATACGCATGTCCCTGTTCGGCCTGATTTTGGTGGCAGACCTCCTTTCTTCAATATTCTTGACTTTGACTTCTACTACAAGCTGAGGCTGCCAAAATCCCAGCCCCCTGCACTACAGATAGTATGATTCACTCAGTTTTAAACACGAGTTCAAAGTCAGTGTTTAGGAAGCTTAATAACCGATACCTGAGCGAGTAAATCTCCTCAATTCAGAGATGAAAGTGTGACCACCACCAACATGAGTTCTGCTCCAGAACACCAACCCTAAGGGGCCTGTGCTGTTGAGTAATAAAAGTATTCCCCCTCCAAAGTCTCTCCTGAGCAGAGATTGTCGTGTCACACTCTGTTAAATTATGTGTGATGGGTCTGTCGTTAGGATTACTCTGTAGAAGAGACAGCTTGGAGGCTGCCAGATTCATTAAACATCTTCAGTGGGACTTCATGGGGGCCTTTCACTTACCCTGAACAAACAACAAACACACCCTTTGTGCTCAAGAACAAAGGGAGTTTTTGCACTTTTGTTTGATGTGAGTCACAACTGGAGATTAAAGCTTCTGCTCTGTGGATTTCAAAGTTGTCTCCCCCCTCCAAAGCTTCTCCTCTCGCTGTTCGCTAGGCACTTCAAAAAGGTTTACAGCTAAAAAAACCCAAACAGAACAATATTAATAACAATCAGCTTCAGAAATGCTACGTATTTTTGGCATTTGAATGCACTTCACTGGTAGATATGACTGAGGAAATGAAGTGCAGGAGTAACATATGCGGGAACTGTGTTTCTCTTAATCACTTTGCATCAGGGACTGGAAAACTGGATTTGTAAACAGGAATTTCTGTGTTAAGATTGAAGCACGGTAGGCTCTGCCCCACTGAAAAAAGATATAGTCCAACTGAATCTGGATTTGGGGAAGAATAGTTTCCGTTTTCCTAGCAAAGGATGCAAATGGGGGAGCTTGTATTAAGCCCACACAAAACCCAAGTCATGGCTTCTCTTGCAGTCTCCATGCTCTGATGTGAGTGAGAGACGGATGCTTACTGGATATACTACAGATTGCTTGGTTTTGAATGCCTTTTCTGAAATCTGTAGTATATACCAACGAAACCCCATCTTTCAGAAGGGGCATCCAAACTAAGCAGGATGATGTCTAGAAGAAGGTTGGACCTCTTGTCATCTCAGGGACAACCCAACACACATTCCCATGTAACAGGGCACCCTAGCAAGAGTCCCCCTCCCTTACGTGTCACTTCAGGATATCTAAAGGGAAACAAGGTGAGCTGCTATAGAAGCTGCAAAAATAAGAACAGGTATTGTCCAATTCAGGAAGGAAACAAGTGAAATCAAAAGAGCTCTCTGGAATACGGCAAGGAGCACCCAAACGTAATGCTTTCTCCCCTCTGATCTGTAGGGTCTAATAAATTTCAAGTCTCATCTGTGAGGCAGAGGTTAGCAACCACTTCTTGTCTCAAAAGAGCCCAACTCAATTACATGTAGCAGTTTGATCCAGCCCAACTCTTCCCAACCTGTGAAGACAGGTTTTTACTTTGCCTGATTGTCCTTCTCCACACCTCCAGCTACAGAAGTCAATTAGACAGAAAACGGAATATAAACTAAACGAAAGGTCACATTCTGCTACCTAAATCCTTCAGTGCTGGATGGATGGGACCACTCCGAACATAAGAGCCTTCCCCTTCAGCTGAGATGTCAAACATCTGACAGCAGAACAGGAAGGTGAGAAGGAGCCACAAGAGTGACTGACTGATGGAAAACGCTCTTCAAATCAAAGGACTAAGTCTTTCTACAGTTCACCTGTGCAAGACGGTGAAGATTTTAGTGCTGCTGGATGTAAACTCTCTTTGGATGGCTGCATGAGTCTGAATTTATGTTTCTTATAATTCTATTACAACCTATCAGCAAGAAAAAATGCCTCTGTTTTCCACTTAAAATAATAGTTTTCATGAAACTTTTTTTTTTCCTCAAATCATCTTTCTATACTGCATTTGAACTAGGTGCCTATTCAATCTTCTCGATCTTCCTCACATTGACACCCCTCACCCCATATATTGATTTCTTAGACAGCTGAGCCATATGACTTGGTACACACTTTTAACCAGATGCCAGAGCATGGCTGAAGGACAGCATATGGAAATGTGTGCAGCGATTTAAAATGTGCCAAACCCGAGGTTAACAGAAGAGCACACGTGTGGATTTGGTTTCTCATTTAAAGCCCTTTCTGTTCCAGTCATGTTTAGAAGTGTTGAAACTGTGAACAAATTGTGATATTTGGAAGTTCTTCTGGGGCCTAACATAGCTCTTGCACAACTCTTTCAAGAAATACCATAGGAAGCTTTATAAACCCAAGTGATTAGGGGATGATCAGTCAAACCCTGTGATTTGGACATGATTCTTGCTTGCCAGTTCTTGCAGTGGTCCATCTGATGGCACCCAAGTATCTCATTTAAAGCATCTGGGTTTCCTAATGATGCTATGTAAGGAACTGGCTACAAAACATATTCCAAGTTCTTTATGTTTGTTACAGTTACAGAAAAGTTTGTAACTTTGACATTTACTCAGAGACCCACCTTGCTACACTTGCTTAGTACTTCCAGCGTGAAACGATCTAATTATTGCAAGCAGCAGTAAACATGGTTAAATCGTCAATTTTGTGTCAGCGTACTCTCCTTTGGACATAAATTATGCAGAAAGCCTCACCAAAAGTTATGCGCTGATGTGGATTGGTAGCACAATGCTTTAATGCACAGCAGCCCTATCATTAATATTAGGTTTGCTTAAAATAGTGAAACAAAAATAAAAATATTTCCCAGAGGACACAAAACGTAAAGATCTCAAGTTGTAGTGTGGGCAAGAAAACAAGTTGTGTAGTTCAGAGCATCTTCATAAGCATTAAGCAAGCAACCAGGGGATGTACTCAGGGGGTTTCTATTCCACAGGAGCTTTCCCATTCACTTCTGTGTAGTTTAATATTAGAGCCGATCATGTTGAAGTTCATTGTTCCAATCTAAGGCAGTGTTACAATATGCAGATCACTCATGCACTGCAGATTTCTTACTGTACCAAAATGTCTTCATCTGCTTATTTCCAGTTCATAAAGCTACACCGAGAAGGAGAGAGGGAAAGATCCTACTTACAAATAGTACCACTTCCCCAGAGCAGCTGCTACAGGAATGGCGATAGGAAATGTGCCTAAACCCAAGTTGCCCACTGATGGCAATCCAGGGAAGACAGATGGCAAGTGGAAGAAAGAAATGAGAACACATACTGCGAGGGTCTTATCCTGACAAAGTCAGGATGCAGCCAGGGAGAGCAGACAGATCTGGTAGGAAGAAAACGCTCTGAGACCCCACTGTTTAGATGCTTGCTGGGGTGGAAGTACAGTAGTGCCAGTAGAGACATTTTGCAAGAAGTTTTCCAAGACCACGTATGATTTCTCTCATTAGCTTCGTCAGCTCTCATCACTTCTATGCCACTGCACCGCTAACCCATGAGCACGTGATACTCACACAGAGTAGATGAAAGCTGGCACCCAAAAACCAAGTTCTGCATATCATCAATGCTTGGGTAGCCTTCAAAGCTGGCCAGGTGACTGTCCCTCTGGGCTGAAATGCCTATGGCTAGAGGGCATCCAACTGCTCTCTGCTTTACCAACTCTCCAGGCTGAAAAGAAAAACTTGCCAAGTTTAAGTGCCTGGATGGAGGCACGGTGCAAGGAAATACGTAGACAACAGCACAGCATGGAAAGTCCAGTTCTTGGCTTCTGTGCCAGGCAGAATAAAAGACATCCCATGCTTTTCCAGAGCCTGAAATTCATACACCATGAATCAGCTGGAGAAGTCAAAGGGTTCTGGCCTCAAGGAAAGGGTTATCTAACATTTTATAATAGTAAAGAATCTATTCCATATTCTGCCCGGCACAGTTCAACTTCACTTCGCTGCAAAGTTCTTTGAAGCCCTTGACCTCTACTTTCTGAAACAGAAGAAGAGTAGGAAAACATACGATCAAAACAGATTATGATATTCAGCTGCTCCTAGGAAATTCTCTATGCAGCACCAGTAGATCAAATTATTTCCATTATATCATTTGGTCACAAAGAATAGTGACATAATTAGGGAGCTAAATAGCAACAGTTTCCTTCTGGTAAATTTGCTGTAGCTAATTTTGTTAATAAGACTGATAATTGTTTTACGCTCATTCAATATGTTAAGTTTACCTAATGCTAAAACCAATCAGAACCTTTAAATTAATTTTTGTTTTATTTCTAAAGGAATCAATGTCATTATTAATCATAAAAGGAGTGGCGAGTCAGAGGATGATAAATCTCCTTTGGGCTTATTTGACTTTCATATTTATGGTTTGGATAAGGTTATTATGAAGGAATTTTCAAGAAATGATTGAGGAGGAAAGGGAGGAGAGTGAGCTCGGAAATACTACGCTTGAATGCTGCGCTACTATTGACTTCAGCAGGATGTATGCACACAGTTTGATTTCTTTAGGTTCTGCAGACTTAAGCATGGCAAAAGTATTCAAAATAAAACAAACTGCTCAGACTGCCAGGCTACAGAGCCCGAAGATGTACAGTTTCCAAACAGATACGTTCGAGAGTGGATTTACAAGAAAACAGGAGAGGAGAAGATCTGGGGCATAGAACTGATGGGATCTTGTATGCCTGGCACTGGTGGGTTTGCTTTTAAAGCATTAGAAAAAACATTTCCTCAGACTACAGTTGTCTTTGTGGCATTTCTAGCTTCACTGCAACAAACTTACAATACAGCAGCTATTTTAGCTACACTTCTACAACTCAATATATGGTAATGCGGTGAAACGTCCTAGATAAATGTGTCCAATTTTCACAAAGCCAGTGTTGCCCACATCGCTTTCTACATGCTTTGACAGGATAAGGTCAATGCCCGTTGGCTGTGCAAGGAATGGAGAATGTCATCGGTGTTGCTATTGTCATAGTAACGTTCCAGCTCGGCTTTGGGAGGTGGCAGTCCTTGGTCACCGTGCTGAGGAGCTGCATGATCACGCGCTCCCCGTTAACTCTGTGTATTAAAAGATAGGACAAACGGTGCTTTCAGTTTAAGCGCGGTACGATATTTTACTATTGTCTTGAAAGGCAAAACACATGGTATGTTATGCTGAGATGTTGGTAATCAGAGTTTTTTTCCTAGAACTTATCATGCCTTGTGCTGAAGAGGATTTTAATAAAACCTGAAACCCAAACATGCTTGAATGTGAATTCTGCCTGTATCTTCCTTCGGTTACTAAAGTGATCTCACAAACTTTGAGATCCATGAAGTGTGCAGCAAATTTTCTTCTGTATCCGTCTGCCTCACCACTGTACCCACAGAAACAAATCAACAAAACCCAGACACCCCCTCAACACAGTGCGTTACGACTGCCCGCCATCAAACACCAAATACATGTTTTTCGAACGTATATGATGGAACACATTTCACTGATAAAATACACAAAATGTGAACAATTAAACCAGAAATAACTTCAATATGAGTCTTACAAAGGCGTCCTTTGTCTTTCCTTGTATCTTTTAAGACAAACCTATCAAAGGAAAATGTTATGATAATGTATTACCATGCTGAGTTAATTGTCAATTGCAAGTTACTTAAGTGTACTTTAATGATATGTTTAAAGCCTTACTTTAACTCTAATAGCTATTAATGGTAGGAAGAGAAAATGAAACCAATTTTCCCAAACTTAAAGTGGAGCTCTGTTAAGCATAAGTGAACAAAATTCTAAATATAACAAATTCTTTAGGTATTTCAGCTAATGGGAACCCACACCGTCCATACTTCAGTCTAGCTACTTACTACTTTCCAGGCAGCAATTATGTAAGATCATGCAGTATCGAGTATGTCAGTGTTAGAGAAGCTGGATTCAGTTCTTCAAATGGTATGAAATCATTCCCAAAGACCGAGATGGCTGAACTGAAGGGATAATGACATTCGCAAAGGATTAATTCCGTATGAAAACCCAAGGAGACACTAAACCTGGTTTTCAAGGATTCCTGTCTCCACAGACGGAGAACAGTGTTTCATAGATAGTTGACTCTATGGACACAAAGCCCAATATAGCTTAAAAATTCCTAATAGCATTGAAAACATCTACAGTTAAGCTCAAGAAAATATTTTTGGGTGACAGAACTTCCATCCCCAAATAATTTCCATTTACTTCAATTGCTCTACTATACTCTTCAGCACGTATCTGCTCTCTCTCCATCCAAATGAGTGGATTTTGCCAGTCTTCTGTGATTTAAAAGAATATTACAGTCTTGATTCATCTGTTGTCCCATAAGTCAAGCAATATGACCAGCTTAAGACTGAAAAATCATTAACCTAGCTGGTACCTTCTGTCCTGGAGATGCCATGAGTGTGAACAACTAATTGCAAGGTGTTTGCAGGTTATTCTAGAAAAGATCTTCTTTCCTGACTCATAAATCAAAATAAATAAGATTGAAACTTTTATGGGAAACAGCACAGATGACAGCACGACATCTTCCACACTCTCCCATGCTGGTCTTTTAAACCTGATAATTTTATTAAGGTATTTAAGTGTCAAATAATTTCATAATAAAACACACAGAGAAAATTGTTAATAACGTGAAAATTGGTCGTTGTCAGTCATTACAGGTTCAGTAACTTTCCTTTACACGACAAAAAAAAATCTGTACTTTCATTACTGCTTTGCTTCTTGCATTAGCACTTCTGAAACAGGCCTATGAAACCTAATTCCTTCCTATTCCATTTTCATTAAGAAAAAAAATTGCAAGTCATCTTCTCCACCTTGGGAGCAAGGTACTCGTTAGGAAAAGCTGTTTCACTCAATCACCAGGTTTCAATATGCTTAAATTAAGCTACTCGTAAATCTTACAACTATATACTTTACTTCAGCAAAGTCACTCGAAAATGGGAGATTTTTAATGCCAGAGATGCTGCAGAGTTAAATCTCCTTTGTGACTGTTTTGTTGTGCAGGATCCCAGAAATGGGGTATGAACCTGCCAAATGTCAACACGTGTTCTTGTTTATGGATTTTTAAGGCTAAATTTTTTTTGCTTTTATGGCATTTAAAAGCAACCTTCATATAGCATCAGATAAGCTTTATAACCAAATGTCTCTACATCTACACATCTGAAAGAACATATGTTTAGTTGTTTGTTGCCGCCCTCTAAACAAACAACATAAATAGAAACCTATGGTAGAGTCCCTCTCTTATTTTTCAGAAAAACTTCCAAAAAGAAGGTAAATTCTCCTGAACTTGAACAATCCTACCATGTGTACGTATAACGGGACATGCTGGACGCAACGGCGCCTGGATGAAACAGTAAATAATGAATGTGATTCCTAGAAGTCGGGACATATCCATGGTTTTTTTCTTGGGGATAGGACTCTTGTCCTGACTATTCTTCTTATGCAGAAGAAGACAATATTCCCGGTATATATACTGTCAGTATTCATTCAGATGAATGGAGTAGACAGTAGTCAAGCACAAGACTTCCAGCATTAGCTCCTAAGTTGCCCTCCACTTTGTAAGGAAGGTGTCACCTGAGCAAGAGTTTGAAACTTGGCAGTTCATGTTAAAAATCTGATGGTTTTGTTAACCAAGCTTTCTGGGTCCATTTGGACTCTCACTGGTGTGAGGCTGCAAAAAAGAAAAAGGCACAAAACTCAAATGGCCCTTCCCATGGGAGCCTTTAGTAAAAGGAGAATGATTTGTACAATCTCAAGAGAAAGCAGACTTCCCATTCACTAGTGTTATTACCTTTAAGCCCTTGCCAAGGAGCTGCAGATTTTCACTCGTGGAGTGAAAGAACAGAAGAGAGGAAGGAGGAAATTTTATGCTATGTAAACAAATACTCTACCTGAAGGGGAATAAAAAAAGCACCAAAACTGCAGTCAAATATTTACACTTGTGAAGATTCAGGCAAAACATCAAATCAAGCTGCACTGTTAAGAGCCCCGTTCTCTTCCTCTCTATTCGTTCTTCTTTGCATCCTCCTGTATGTGCTCTTCTGCTGTTCCTGTCTGCATCGAGAGCTGCAGCTACAAAGAAAGATCATCTACAAAGCCACAGAGAAGGAGCTGGTGGCTGGCTGGCTGGGGACACAGGCATGGCCAAGGGTCACCCCTGTGGAATGGGCTACACCGGCCGTGCGGAGCCCTCTGTGAAATCCATTCATGTTCCTAAAAACAGATCCAAAATGTTGGGGATCCTAGGTCTTTTTTTCCTGCTTGTATGTCTTATAAAGTGATTTAAGTATTTGGGAAGCCCCATCATTCCTTTAAAGTAAATACTTTGTAAGATCAGACTGATTTTTTTAATTGAACTTTGTTTTGTGTGGAAAATTAATTCCCAAATCTCTGGAGGTGCATCAGATTGCACTTCGACTAGACATTTATTGCAGAAAAGGTCTGGACAGAAGATGCCCCAAATACTACAGAGTCTTCTTAAGCTCATTCTATATAATGTCTGTGCATCTGATAATCACAATAACACAAACACTTTCCTGCCTGAGTCTGTGTCTACCACCTAACTTCATGGTAACTGCTCCTCAGCTGGGGAAAAAAATGAAGTAAACAACATGGTATTATTATTATTTTAACTCAAAGGTACTAAAATCAATATTTCGTGATAACAGTATCAAACAATTCTTGACAGAGGGTTATACTCCCCTTGACCAAAGCAGCAGCGTTATTTTAAAATTGCCAAAAGAATTTGTTGTGGCTATGTTTTGGGGAAATGAAAGAGTAAACAAGTATTTTCAGTTGTTTTCCATCCCAATCTATTTATTTTCCTTATCACTGCTACTTTTAAAAACATCACCAAATAATTAAAACTCTCAAAAGGATATATTTAGAAGACTGTCACATAAGAAGATGACATCTTACAGAAAGGGACTTCTCTGTATATTCAGCTAATTGTTAGTTTCCATACCACCAAGTCTGTCTGTGTATTTTATTCTGAAACAAAACCTAATTTCGTAATAAGCAGCTAGGGCTAGAAATGAGTTTCAGTGGGTCACACTTAATCCCTTTTCATCTCTCACCAAATCAATCACTTGCTTCAAAAAATACTTAATTGCCAAAACAAAACAATTAGCAATATCAAACAAAGCATTTTCTTTCCACACTCTCCCTCTGGTTCATCAACATTCATCCGCCTGCCTCACAGATTTTCAGATGCTCTGACCGTCCACTCCTGTTAAAGATCAATGAAAGCAACAATCACGCAGAAGATCTGAAAAATCAGGCCCAATTGGGCAGCCCTAATTAGCGGATACTTCTGAAACACAGGGCGTTTCAAAAGAGTTTCACAGGAACCATGTGCTGCACAGTTGCCACACTTAAAAAAAATATATATACTTTTTTTTTTACTTTTTATTTTTTTAGTGAAGGAGAAACAACAGCTTTATCCACACTAGAGAAGTTAGGGATGAAATGGCTGCTCCAAGTGCTGCTCTGGATATAAAAGCTGCAGACATATACTGATCTATTTTTGTGTAACATAATAGATGGGATTTTCCATAGAGCCCCAACAGGCATAAAAGCAAAAAGGGACCAGTGACACCAGCTGCCCTACACGGCGCACACAAGTGTTCACAGCAGATATTTTGCCTGATCCACGTTGCCTGGCCCCAATCTGAGTCCTTCCCCCGCAGCATCCTCAGATGCACCTGCGGCAGGAGCAGCTGGTAGCTCAACACCCCAGATTTCTCTTTGCAGAGCTGAATAGCTCGCAAGAAGAAAGGGAGGCCACCTTCCCTCCTCCATCTGCAGTGGGGACAAGGTTACTGGATTATATTTCATGTTGCCTTGAATAAACTCACTCCTAGGAAGGGCACCAGCACAATTTGGGGGTCGCATGGGCAAAGTCCTGTGCTCAAGCTTTCCCGTGAGCGTTGCGAAGCAGAAAACCCTTTTCAGCACTGAGCTATATTATACACGGGCCTCGTTCCCACTCACACACATATCCCCTCTATGTTGCAGACATCATGTGCAGGGAACTGAACACAGGTGTAAACTCTTTCCTATATCTGCTTTATATTCCAGAGAGACATAAAAAGACTTTATTGTAAAAGATAATCATCCTTCTCATTCTTACACTCGTGTGTATATTATGGGAACAACCTCCCGAGAAAAACGTGTTGTGGATACTTTATGCGTTGATCAGCGTTACTCTTACCACAAAGCAGCTTTACACCAGTGTCAGTGATTTTTTTGGATATATCAGTTTTATTATTGTAGCCCCCATTGGCCTTACTCATGCACAAGGATCACCTCAAAGAGCAAAGGGCCTACAATCTTCCTTAATTATATCAGTATAAATGAGATCAGAATTTGGTTCTGTTGCTTCATTTCCCAGCACACAGTTAGTGTCAGTTTAGGTAACTTTTCAAGCAAGTGATTCTTCTGCAATGAAATTCAATGGATTTATTTAAGTTCAATAGATTTTAATATTATACTTTCAAGAAAGGAGCAAGTCTTTCCTTCTGATGCGTTTTATTCTGTAGCAAATGGGCTGCCACACATCAGTTACACCAATGTAATCAATGCAATCTTTTCACCTTCTCTGGAAAAAAACCCCGACCAACCAACCACCTCCCTCCCTGAAAACTCAGTCCCTCAACACAAACCCCTGAATTTATGTTCCCCCAGTTATTCAAGGTTTATCCAGGTATCCAGAGACTTCACTATCTGTGAAACCTAAGGGAAATTATACAGTGATTGACTTCATAGTTATTGCAATTTGACATTGTGCTTCTCAACCTCTAGGGTCTCAATTCTTACTTGAATTACGCAGATTAAGTATAATGGCACTAATGAAATCACTGTCAGTTTATAGAGGTGTAAAACTGAGAACAGATTCTGCCCCAAAACTTAACCAGTATGAAGACATGACCCTATCAGCAGAGGCTGAGCCTCTTTCTGTGCATTATTGTTATTTGGTAGACTAAATTGCTTTCAAATTGCACAAACTCTGTTTTTAATTTTACTAACTTAGATGGATATATAAACATCTAGGTTGTAAAGAGAGATTTGTATCATTAAATATCCTCTCATTGCTTAAAATCAGATTGAGCAGATGCATTAGATTTTTTGAAGCTATTCTTAAACAAAATAAGAATAATATTCTTATTTTATGTAATGTGATGTAATTCATCATCACACCTGATGGTTTATATAATGCATCTACTCATTACTTCAGATTTTCATGAAGTTAAAGAAAAAAAAATCCAGTCAGTCTCCTCTTTTTACTACCCACCTTAATTGCTTAATACTTTCAATAGTCATTCCCTAGATCTTCTCATTCCTACCTGTAGCAATGAGGAGCAAGGCAGCCTATATTAATCTCATTCAGGCATCACTTACTGCCACTTATATAATTGCATTCTAGACAAGCAAAAGGGTTTTGGAGTCTGAAAGTCATCAATATCTCATTTTTATCTGTGCTCCAGACATGAGGAGCATCACTATGCAGGGCTAAGAATAAAACCGGCATTAGAAATAACAATTTGGCCTTTGGTCCGTTACAAACCCTTCTCCACTGCAAGGTCTGATTTTCGCTATAACTCTAAAAATAGGTCCCTGAAGCATGAACCCCAATTAGATAGCTGCAACCCCCCCAGCTCACTACAGAATAGCTACTGCAGGTTATTGCAGGTAGTTTAGGAGTAAATCCAGCACCAAGAGAGTGCAATCCCAGCATAATCACAACTGGATTTGTTTACTACGTCTCTCTCTGCATTCTGATGAAAACGACACAATAAAGTTCCTAAAACTTGCAAAATCACAAAACTTAATACTTCAAAAACTAGCAAGCAAGGGAGCAGTCCCGTGTATTGTGACTGACTTAGTAAAGTCTTGCTTTTCCCTGATGCGTGTTGACTTCACTCCCTATGTTGTCCTCCCCAGGCTTTGATCTTGACAGCATCTCTCCGAACCAGGCTCCCTCGTTTTACCAGATGTGTGCATACATTCATCTTCAAACTGTTGATAAAGTACATGACTGTTGTCTGAATCCGATCTTAGATCTGCGACTTCTTTGTAGGGCGGGTTCATATTCTAATCATGCAAAGCACCTTAGAAACAGGGTTTTGAAGAAAGAGATTTTAATAATTAATTCTGTCTGTATAAGTCCCCTACATCACTTGTAAAATCAGTGTATTAATTAGCGTTGTTTGTGGCAGTTTTACAGGAACAACAGCTTTCTCTCCCTGGCCCCCCCCTTACGACGTGTGCTAGCGGGACAGCCTCGTGCCTCTGCCCATCCCTCTCTCCTGTGACTGCACCCCCAGAACAGCTAACAATTCTGTATTTGAAAACCACAGCATTGGAAAAGCAATGCAATGAAATGTCAATGCTCAATTAATAACTGGTAAAGATTCACCAGGGTTTGGTCATATTCTTCTCATGCCTACACCTGCATCTCTCCCCAAGACAGTAAGAGGCACCTGAAAGACACTGTTACAATATAAACTGGTTAGTAACTAAATCAAAAATAGCTTTTATTAACTGTCATTTCAGAAGGATACCATTTCAGCTGCAAGGACCTTTTGTTTATGAATGTACTACAAAGCCCTGAAACAATTTATGTTTATTTATGTCCAGAAGTTGCTATAAATAAAAAAATTACCTCTAAGACATAACACTGCAACTGCTTTTCTCCAGCAGCATTCAAAAATCCTCAGCATTTTAATTGAAGATCCTTTTTTAGTTTGTTTTTTTTTTTTTTTTTAAGCTGTATATACAATTATCTCTGTAGAGTGGTACGAACACAAGAGAAAGAAGTTGAAGGCAAAATGTTTGCTCAGTTCAAACGGCATCACATGATGCTGCATTCAGGCTGGCATGCCTTTGAAAAGGCACCGTCAAAAATCTGAAGGCTTCAGTATATTCTTCATCTAATAGCTGTTTTGGATAGGACTTACAAAAGACACTCTGCACTTTGATCAGAGAGTTATATTTAGAAAGGACTACACAAGCCAAATGATTTTTCCAACAGATTCATGCCTTGTTTTCTGTCCACTGAGTATCCAAATAGGTCCCTGGATGGTGATAAATGAAGGCACTTGCTTTAAAAAGCAAAAAAAGGCATAGCCCATCACTAATCAGATAAAACAAGAGATATTATTTATACGGAGGATGTACTGTTTTCGCATAACTTCAGAGGCCTCGGTTTCTCAAAACACTGCGCTCATCTCTGAAGTCAGCGAGACTTAAACAAATGCTGACATGCTTTGCTGAAACATGGCCTTGAACCAACATTCAAATTAAAAAAGAAAAAAAAAAGTACAGAAAGCACCAGGCACCCTTTAGTTTTATTCCTACTTAATGGACAGACAGGCGCAGGAATAGAAAAGATACGAGATCGGAACGTGCAAGGCGTCGGGAAGACAAACCAGAGGATCTAGCTCCAACATCTTTTGCAATATTACTGGGCTACACTAATTTTTATTTAAAAAAAAAAAAAAAAGAAAATATATAAATCTATTATGGTAAGTAATGAATTTTGTCACACTGCAATGACTGGAAGACAATCCTCATAGAAATCAAAGGACTATGTCTTACGTTTTTAATCCAATGGTATATGGTCAAGCTATCATGTTATCCTGTTCTGTGTTGCCTGAAATTTTGCAGAATATCTTGACTGCTGGAGTTTTTGCTGTCTGCACTTATATTGCTGGCTGTTACAGCACAGGAGGAGGATTTTCAACACGACAGCAATGACAAGAAGGTAGTCATCTAAGATGGGGTCTTCAGAGAAGTTAATGTTGGTTTCTGCTAAACAAAATGTTAGAATTCCCCATCTACTGCAATGAGAACAAAACTGAACTGGTCTTAAGAGTATTGCAGAGCCCTGGTTCAGCCCATGAATCTTTGGATGTATTTTTATTTTGCTGACTCTCCTTAGTCTTCAAATCCCATGCATATACAAAGACAGCTTTAAAAGCTTTGAGGTTTGGTTTTGTTTGTTTGGGTTTTTTTTTTTTTAAACCTTTTTTATAAGTACTTTTTTATAACCGTACTTAGCAAAATGAACAAACCCCTAGAAACTTGTCTAAACAACACATTAAAACACAGGTCAGAAATATAAAAGGTAATTACAAATAGTACCCAAAAAAATTTTAAAATTTTCAAAGTCCGTGTTGCAAGAAGAATTGAGAGCAATTTCACACCATATTTGGCACTGAAATATGGCAGTGATTAACATATCAAAAAGATCTTCAGTTACTCTGAAAATCAAAGTATTTAAAAAATTATTTCTAATATTTACATCAATTTCTTGGCACACGGAAATCACCTGAACTATTTATTTAGTGGAGCAACAACACTTTACAGCAGCCCGAGGACGTGACAGGTCCGAGGTCTATTATTTCACTTGGATTTAACCAGATAGAACAGCTTTCAAAGTACATTACTGATAAGGGATGGTTTGATACGAACAGCCTAACTTTATTAGAGGCTCAGCTGATTCAGAGGCCCAGAAATAAGGTAGCTGAAAATCCCCCCAGTTCTTTGATAACTTCAATGCTATATAAGAACAGGAGACTGATGAGATGCTGATAAATAACAACCAGCATTAGAGGAAGGAAATCAGTTATGTACATTGTCATGAACAGATTTTCCAGCTTTTGAGTACGAGGATATTAACTTTCTAAATGTAGGCAGATTTGAAAGCCCAAAGCAAGGAAAACTTAAATATTTACAAGCGCTGTAATCTCAATAGGTATTAAAAAAGGAAAAGATCACTCCCTGTTTGTCTCAAGCATTTCCAAGCTTTTACGACAGACTGGCTGAGAAGTTTCCTACCTTGCTGTCTTCACTGCACGTACTTTGAAGCTCAGTTGGATATGGTTATTAAATAGTTCCCACCTTTAACAATCAAAACTCCAAAGACCCATTAAACTGATGAAGTTAAAGACGACAACTTTAAGCGTGAAACATTAAAAAAAAAAGTTGCACTCTTGACTAAAGCAGACAGAGTTACTTACAAGGAAGGCTAATCCATTCGACCTGCTAAAGCTATATTTCACATTTGATTAAAACCATGCCACTCTAAGTACACAGAAAAGGCTGGAGCACAACGGAGTCGGGCCACTCCTGCTCTAGCCAATATTTTCCGTGAACTTGCAGGGAACTGGAAGAAACATTAATCTTCTTTCCATCCCCTCTCTCCCCCCGTTAAATCTGCTGCTAGGAAAACACTCTCTCGTGAAGCCCATGAGGAAGATGTCCCTGCTGAGACAGGATAAAAGACTCTTACATGACTCTTACTAGCCTGTATGGGTCCATCAGTGGCTCATATCCACGAAAGCAATCTTATAGTCTGTTGATCTGTGAAAGAGCCCTCTACAGATTGGGAGTGACGAGCGAGCCCCATCTAGTTCCCGTTATAAACACACCTTGGCAAAGTAAACATGCTACTGGCTTTTTGTGGCTGTAGCTTACTGGATTCTGTTATCACTGCGATCACAGAGAGGTAAAAAGATAAAAAGGACTATGGAGAAAAATATATCATCTTTTTTTTATGCCGTGTACATTCTTAATTCTCTTTTCAATCCCCTGGTGCTGTAGGATGCTAAATGCACTGGAAATTTAAATTGGCATCCAGCATCCAAATCACTGAAAGAAGAAGTGCAGCAGACTAGAAAATGAAAGAAGAAGCCAAAAGGCAAAAAAGCCTAAGCACAGCTGCTGGCATATTTCCCCTTTCTCTCCCCCTGTTTTGCAAGTCACACTATTTTCTAATTTGCAAGGAAAGAAATTAACCTGTAACAGAATGTCACAGTCTCTGCCACACAACAGGGGTTTATAGCATTTAAGCCTCAGTAAAAATTAATCCTAACTTGTAAATAAGAAGTGGATTCTCTTAACGATATAATGGGGCCAGCTCCTTTTCTTGCATTAAGTCTCTCGAGCAATGGAACCTATTTTACAACCACTAAAGAAACTTTTCCCGACACTTGAAATAGTGGGTTTTTTTTCTTTTATTAATGCAGTGCATCTGGGTCACTTCATAATTTAACCCCTTGTTGCATTTCCAAGGCTTCACATCCTTTAATCTGGGGTAGTAGTAGCTGTGTTTATTATTGAATGGGGCTGTCTTGAACAGAAAATGACAGCCATCAGTGTATCTTTAGGATAGAGGGCGCATCTCAAAATCAGGACAAGTTTTACATTTATTGGGCCTACATTGGCAATGGCAAAAAAAGAAGCCAAGACCTCAGCAGGCTGTGGAGATCGCCTCGTCCTGAGAGACAATCCACCTGGTTTGAAACAGTTCGTAAGACACTTTCAAAACATGAATTGCCTATATACACCTAATTGCCTCCAATGCCGTCAGTCTGATGCTTCTCTGAATGGGTAAGATTCTACCACTGTATACGTGTTTATTTCTTAACAATGATACAGGGAATTTGTATGACTAGGTACAACCCACCCCCCAAAAAGCCCCAGACCATATAGAAAAGCAACAAAAAACCCCCAAACCCTGACAAAATTCAAATGAAAGGATCTCATGGTCATCCTGTGCTACTTCAGGAGAACGCTAAATTTTTGCAGGTTCTCAGAGCTGGAATAATCTAGCCTAGGGCAGAATCATCCTCAGCTTCACCCTGTTATTTAATTAGGCAAACATTAACAATGGGACCAGAGAAAGCAGTGTTTGGGGAATCTCAAATATTCAAACCACATCAGAACTGCAAAAATCTCTGTTGTAGGACTCCACAATACAACTAGAAGAATAAAGCCTTCCTATGAAACCACCCTGAAAAAGAGCCAGCCTATGAGAGCTTCTTCTTTTGTGTATGTCTCTAATGTTTAATAATTGTTTAAGTATCTCTTTGTCGAGATCCCATCTGTTGAAGGGATGAATGATACAGAAATGGGGCAAATTGCATGAAACTAATTATGAGATCTAGCCCTTTTGGAGTTGTATGTTTTTGTCTCCAGTGATACACTGTCTACTACAAAGGTCTTGATTTCAGGATGAAACCCAAAAAAAGAGCTAAGACCTCCCCTTTCTTCCATAAAAGAATTAAATGTTTGTGTTTCATCTATGAAATTCAGTGAGCAAAAGATATATTTTTCAAAAGTACTTTGGTTGCTAAATCTTCCGGGAGCCAGAAATTTATTGGTAGTGACTGGGATACAAGCCCCTAAATGCTTAAACGTTTTACTACTATAAAACTGAGTTGTTTTGAAAACTGTATTAAATCCAGTGCTTCCCCTTCCTTCTGTGAAATGTAATTGCTACAGGCTCACTGAAGAGAGGGTATTTACTGGGCCACAGTTTATCTGCACAAACACACAAGTAAATTAAAGCGGTTTGACTTAGAAAAGAACCACCACATTTCAGTGTAAGCATCTTTTAAAAGCTCTTTCGTCATCACACTTACAAATAGAAGATGCAGTGCAACACGGCGGGATGAAGTCATTCGAAGCAGTGGTTTATTCTGAAGGTATGGTAAGTTAACAAAACAACACAAAGGGAAGCTAAGGAGCAAAATGGTGGAGGGGGAAATTATTCATTTTGGTTTGCAGCAATTCTTCTGATGGGATAAAGTCAGCCCACCACATCCTATTCTTATCTTTTTTAATTTTACAAGCATGAGTAAAGAGTGAAGTTTTGCATCCTGCTCTGATCAATTCTATACAACTTGCATTCACAGCATCGATATGTAAAGTTTCATCAACACACGCTATCAGACAAAAGATAACCCTGTGTATCCCCCAATCTACTCAGACTGTTTCTAAAATCCTAGCATCGTCACTTACCCACAGACACTATATTGCAATACCTGAGATATTATTGGATCTTTTTATGTAGCTTTTGTTGCTCAACGATCATTTTCCTCTAGCTTGTAAAGATTATCTATGCGTTCATATTCCATAATTCTATCTTTCAGAGCTATAAGGAGTTTAATTTTGATTTCTTTGAAACCAACTTCATGAAAATTGTTTGACCATAAAAGCTAATTAGTAAAGACTCTCAGTGTTAATCATGTGCAATAGATTATAGCTGGAGGATGCAAAAAGACCATTTCTTCCATAGTAACTGCTGCATTTCATCATCTTAAGCTACACAGCAATGCAAAGGTAATGACATTTTTATTTTATCCTTTTATGATGGGACTCATCAATACCACTATCCATTTTCAGGTTTTTTCTAACATCTGCTTGCAATATCCAAGTGAAGCCTCTGGAGAATCATACAATCATTCTCAGATGCTAGTACACTGAAAATGAGGATTTTGAGATCCCAAGAAGCATTAATGCCATGCAGCCTAATAAAACAAACGTTAGCTCTGCCTGTGACTTACTCACATTACAGGCAGTTAAAAAGGCCTGCTAAGAATGGTGTAAGACAAAGCAGTTGCCTCCATTCTTTGAGGCCAGGGAACTTCTGTATTCCACAGGAAGGGTGGCCTCTAAGCAGAAAAGCTGGTTTGCTCCATTTGTGCCAGGATGATGAACCAACTTTCTAGGAACATTCAAGAAAGAAAAGCTTGAGTAGAACACCTGATACAACTTACACCCTTGGGGACAAACAATTTTAAGCAGGTAATGGCAATACGATTCCTGGGTGACTTGTACTGAAAGAAAAACCAAAGAATAATGCCTCATCGATTGCTATCCTTCGGTGGCTTGTATGGCCCTTGGTGACTTAAGGAACTAAAATCGTCTAGTGGTAGTTGACCTGAAACTGCCCTTCTCATTCATAAAGACGAGCCCAGTCAAAATCTGCAAGGTTTGGTGGCTACTTTAGTACTGAGTAGGGAAAACTCTGAGAAGCTTCACTAACCATCATGCAATTCATATGTTGCTTGCAATCAATTCTTTTTATTGTTTGATATTTGCAAAGTACCAACAGTGTTCTGCACCAGCAGGTAAAGGCATGAAGAAAAGTTTCTTGTCACAAAGAGATTGCCACTTAGATATACTGTGTACTGACAAAGGAGAGTGTAATGGGAAGCAAAGAGTGAGCAGAGTAATTGAATGATGCATTTAAGCATACATTTTGTTATCTCTGGGGTTTTATGTTTGTTTTCTTCTTGACTTATTGAATTCGGTGTTCATACTTTTCAATCATTCATTAGCTAAACAGTTCTCTTGTGGTTTGCCTAGATTAGGAAATGAGGACTGGGACAAGCTAAAACTAGGAAAAATGTGGGTATTTCATTGAGCGGAAGCAGCTCACACCACTTCTGGAACACCTCTTGCTACTTACTCATTAGCATTTACCAGGGAGCTGCCTGATGGAGGCTACACTCCACAGAATTAGTTTATTCTTAACACCAGTTAGTGAAGCCTTTACAGACAAGACGGTTTGCTGCAGACATTGCAAGTTGGCCAGCCAAAATGCAGGCAACCAAATCATTGAGATTTGGAACATAAAAAGAATTTAGGCAGAATCTGTCTAATTAACTTGACAGACCATGGAAAATGGATGATCTTTTTGGCATCTGTCAGTCCATTAGAAGTTATTCTGTGAGATGAAAATGGAAAGGATATATGGAAGGATTTATCTTTTTTCCTCCCCGTAAAGAGTGAAGGGGAAAGCTGGTACAAACCATTTCATATGACTTTAGACCTCTTCAGAGAAGGTGTCCACACCTGAACCACTAACTCAGACTCCCTGTGTAGTAATGCCTGGTTTTCCCTATTGAGTAGTAGGAAGCAATCCATACAACCTGTTTTAAGTAGCTACCTTGGGAAAAGTTATTTGGAAAAGTGCCTGCTTTTCTCTACTGACCAGAAAGGAAGCACTGAATGGCCAGCCCAGATGAGGGCATCCACAGAGTTGATGCCAATACGCAATTACAACATGTTGTTTAGGATTCATCTAATGTCTCCATCAATACTCCATGGGAAACATGGATCAGCAAACGTTACAAGCCTAACAAATGCCGAATCTGCAAAGATCCTTTCCAGTGGAGGTATGTGTCACTTAGTAAGTAGGAGCCTAGTGATGAGAGGATATTTGAAATATGCAACGTTAAGAAAACAGATAAAATTAAACACACATAAAACATTTAGAAAATTCCAAGTATTTAAGACAGACTTTACATGATGCTACCCTCATTTAAAGGAAATTAACAGTAAAATGAAAGGGTTGAGCATGCAGATCTAAAATGATGTGACCGTCTTCCAGCTAGGTCAAGAAAATATTTACAAGAGTGATTTTATCCCATTTTATCACAACAATGTAAGTAAAACTTCTCCCTAGCAAGGCAGGCAAAGATTGCTTGCTGTATGGCACTTTTCTTCGATATGAAATGCAGAAAAAAATCTATTAGGAAATCTTAAAGGGATATCCTTAATTAGCCGATAAAGTTGTGCTGTGACTATGGATATTATAATCTCTTGGGGCAGTAATCACATCTTCCTGTGTGCTTGTCCCTTACTGGGAATAAAAACATCCCAACCCACCAACCTGACTCTAGTTGGTTTTCACCACCCCATTATTGGAATATTCTTGCTAATGAAAATAAAATCTAAATTCTAAAAATATAACCACAGTGTATATTCAAGTTCTCCAAAAGCAGACTGAGATCTTGTTAGTCAATATTATTCCTTCCTGTTGGAGCAGAATTCTGTATAATTCTTACATGCTCAGAAATGTCAGCTCAGGTTCAGTTCTGACTTTTAAACACCAGCAATGCCCAAGCTACCTTTTCACATCACATTCAAGAAGCAAGAAGTTTTCAGGACAATACAGGTGATTTAGATACAGCTTAAAATGGAAGACGATGAAGTCACCTACATTTATATTCAATGCTGATGTAAACCACAGCATGTAACATTTCCAGTTGCTACAAACAAATCTGTCTGGACATTTGGTGGACTCTCCTGGCCATACTTCATTTCAGGGGCCAATTATAACCGGCAAGGTGATTGTCATCTTATACGAAGAGGTCCTTAACTAGTGCATTAGACTGTATAAGTGGAAAAACAAATGAAAAAAAAATAAATCTAAGAATGTATAAGAATATTTAGGATAACAGTGTTCTTTCAACTATCCATGCAACATTTTATTTCAGCTACACCCCGAAGTAAATCAGAAACCGCAGCTATTAGAACATGCTTATCCAACAGGCTTGGGACCTCTTCTTGGAGAATCAGTTTAATTAAGTGTGGGGGATTTTTTAAATCTCATTTCATAACACTTTGTTTTTTTTATGAAGAGGGAAAAAAAAACTTGCAAAACAAGTATCCCACATTCTGAAAGCTCTTTTTGGAACATATGGTCTTATCCTTCAGAAATTATGAGTTCTCTTGACACAGGCTGTGACAATCAAGTTGCATATGAAGTACTGCTATATTATAATTACTCAGTTATGCCAGGCTTTTCAACAAAACTTTCCCAGAAGTTCCTGTCACTCAGTTTTGAATGTGCATTCAGAGATTTGAAGCTTTAATGAGCCTTGATGGAGTTAAGTAAAGGCCCCACCCAGCCCGTGAAGGCAATCTCTGCTAGCTATGCTGAGTGTCTTGGCAATAGTTAGCCCCAGGCAATGAATACCAAGTCTCAGGCAACTTCCAGAGAATTCAGAAAGCTTCAACCTAGAAACAAACTCTTCCATGAAAATGGCATCAACACACTCCCATCTCCTGGGAACAGATGGATCCATCACATAAAGCTTCGTGAGACGAGAAACGAGCCAGGCTGGAAGCGTGGTACCATACTACAAACTCTGCATTTCCTCAACACCTTCCTATAAAAAGACTCATTATTGACATTATGTTAATACATTTCACAGGGGTCACCTGATAGTCTCTTAACTTAATAATGGAGTGAATTTGGCTGGTATATTAGCTGGTGCCCATGTGAGTTGCATTTTAAATCTAAATCTGAATTTAGTCTGGATGGAATTTGCATCTCTTCTGTACAACTGCAAGCCCTGTATTTTACAGAGCTGTGCCCAGTCACTTTTCAGTGAAGTGCACAGTTTCTGATTTTGTCAGCTCTCTCTTTGCCATTCCAAAATCCAAAGCTTCTTCTCCCAAGGATGCATAGAAAAAAAATTTACAGTGATAAGCCCTGACAGCTCATTTCAGCACAGCCAACAGAGCTACATAAAGCCTATACATTGCCCTAGTGAAATGTAAATACAGTGTACGGCTGGGCATATTCGGAATATGCCTCTGTTCTTAGACTACACCCTGGCCCATGGACTGTAGCTGCAGAAACCATCAAACTTTTCAGCTACTCGCCAGACATTGTTGTAGCAAGCTGGATCCACAGATGGGAGCTCTTCATGGGTCAGCAGCCTCCAAACCTCCCACTCCACGAGATGCCAGCAGATCCTCTGAACACACCGAGCAGATTAGCAGAGAAATAATTCCAGCCTGTGGCCAGATACTCATTCTGGGGACCTGCCAGTCTTTCCACTCAGCCAATCCATTTTTAAAGACAGCGTCTTATTAGCGCCTTACAGTTCTTGAATTACTTTGCCCAGTCTTTCTAATGAGACAGCAATCTGTCCAAGGGTATTAAAAGAAGTAAATGATAGACCTTTACTTTCTGATTTGATTACACAGGTGTATTCAAAGGTTAGGGGCATGACAGCAGACTGGAACACAGGAAAACTTACACGGAGCAGTTGTAAACTACAATACATGCAGGAACAGTCTTGCGAATATGGGCTTTTCAGCTTTGCAGAGAATGATGATCTTCTCTTTTACCTCCCCTAAAAGGTAATAGCCACAGCACACTCACCTTCCCCTTTGAGTGAACCCAAGTATAACCTTCAGCCCTACGTTGTAGAACTTTCTGTATTCACACCCAATCTAAACAAACTCAAAACATCTGCATCAGCTCTTCTCCTCCCATTTACATTTTACTGACCTCTAACTAAACCAGTTCAGCAAGGTGCAATTTTGAAATGCATTTTTCTGGTTCTGCTTCCCAACATCCAAGCAATATCAAGAAATGACGATCGCTTACTCCCAGAAAGATAATTAAATGTATTTCACTAGCCAAAATGTATTTGTTAACGTTTAATGCTCAAAACCACACCAAATATTCTCACTTTACCATAGGCTTCAATCTATCAGCCTAACTTATGTGGTTTGCCAAATGGTACCATGTGGTGGGACCTGTACATCGCTACAGTTCCCCCCCGCCATGTGTTATTTCAACAAAATGAGAATTGTAATCCCAGTATCACTAAAATGATGGCAAAGACAACAGTGAAACTTGTCCCCCTTAACTTCACCTGTCTCCAACATGGACTTTTCCATGGGAACCCTGTTGCGTAGGTACTCTTCAAGTCAGCAGTGAAAACAGACAGGAATGATTCATCTCACTCCAATATGGATCCGTAAAGGGCTGTGGGATGAATCCTTTCACCTGAGAAGGTGGGGAACTGTTTCAAAGCTAAGTGGGAATAACACAAACACCAGCAATGAGTCACACAAGCAGGGAACCACATGGAAACTCAACATGTTTCCAATGGAAATGAGGCAGTTTGAATTTTCACTTCCCTACTAAAAAGTTTAGATTTTATATTTAAATTTTTCATTACATGCATTTCCCCTCTTCTTTTTTCTTTTTTTCTGTGAACACTTCCCATAGGAAAACACAGTCAGAAACCTCCATTCATAGATGAGCTGCAAAGCAAAAAAAAAAAAAAAAAAATCTTCAATGGCAACAATTTTACGTAAAGCACAAAAGAAAGCGTACACTGAAACTGAGAAGCTTCTACTAGAAGAGCACAGCCAGGACCTTAGCTTTCAACCCTCATGTATGGTTTGGGTTGATATGGTCCTGACAGCTTCAGGAGCTGGCTCCTGCCTGCATGAGTTGTGCCCTTTGGCCATACACATGAGGCATGGTGGTTGAAGCAGCACAGTCTGCCTGAGTCACTGCTGCTTGGAGAGATGGTCAGGAGCCATGCAAGAGCATCCCAGTTCTCCAATGGCCTCCGTGAGGCATAGCACGTGGCTGGGTTCCTTCGGTCTGTGGATGTAGTGATTTGTGAAAAAAGACCATAAAAATCGTTCCTAGATGGCAATTTTCCTCTACCATCAAAAGTGCATTCGACATGCAAAAATTAAATGGGCTTTATTTCTACTTATTTTTTGCTTTTCAGTATAGAACTATGTCTTTCTTGAACTCAAGCACTTCCATGCCTTACCCAGTAAACTCCTGTCAGCTGAACACTATCATGTGGCTGCCCTCCTTCTCCCCCTGGTCATGGGAGCACAAGTCACAGGTTACCTCTGCCCAAACCTACGAGATTCACACAAGCTCTGGAAGAAAGAAAGCACTCCAAAGCAGAGAAATCTCTCTGTGCCGCATCCCTTTGATGCCCTCCATCAATCCAGCAACGTTGAGATGATAACACATTGCATGCAGTCACAAAAGAACGTATTTTAAATAGTAGTCTTGTTACAGATTTGTAAACATAGCTAAGCAGCAATAATAC
Organism: Mycteria americana; assembly: GCF_035582795.1. Lineage (NCBI taxonomy): Eukaryota > Metazoa > Chordata > Aves > Ciconiiformes > Ciconiidae > Mycteria > Mycteria americana. The sequence goes on along the minus strand of NC_134365.1, from coordinate 6,661,204 downwards.
CTCCCTTCATGCTAGCTTTTGGAACAGCTGCTGTCACTGTTGCAGACCATCTACAGACAGGAAGGTAACTCAGCAAATACCTCCAAAATCCCTCTGCTTAATGAGTAGCTCAGGAGTGACAATCAAAACCAGAGCTGCAGCAAGAGATGCTTGTGCTTCTGTGTTCCCACACTTCTAGCTCTTAGGACTAATTTCAAGCTTTTGTTGATGAATTGGACCCGGGTTGCTTGGAGTTGAACCACTGAAGTCAACGTTGCTGACAACTGCCCTGCCGCTTGTGAAAGCATTTCCATAAGCCCCAGAGGGATGCGGTCTAGCTCAACCACTCTCTATTCTTTAAAATAGGTTTGGTTTTATTTGTAAATATAAAGATCAGTCATTTGCTCCATCTGATGATTGCTCTCAGAAGATCTAAATTCCTGTTTGGCTTATTACTGAGCTTTCCTGAGTTCAGAAACAAAGTTCACCCTCTGGATTTTGATGCAGGGCAAGACATCCTGATGGCTTCATGGGGAATTCGATGTAGATGAGCTCAAGGAAAGGAAAGGGCTGGGATGTGTAGAAAAGTGCTTGTTGTATGGGCAGCAGCAGGCAGCTCCATGCGTAGGAGGTGAGAGAAGGCAGCACGCTGGGAGTGGGAGAAGGCTACAAAGAAAGTCAGCTCTGAGAGAGGAGAGTGAGGAACATAAGGAATATCACAGTGTGTGGGATGAGATGAGAACAGAGATGTAGGTTTTTAGAGAACTTTAAAACAATTATAGGTTTTTACCATGGGAGGTTCTGTTTGACTAGATCAGAGTGCTTGCTTCCGTGTTACGTGCCTGGAATTGAAGCTTTCTTTGAAAGAGCTTGCTAACACTATTCCATACTTTCAATTAACATTTTATTTAAATGCTTTAAGATAGTTTCTAGATATATTAAAGCCTTACTGATGAAATCTTGAATATAATTTACATATCTAAGTCACATTTGCATTCAATAACAAGACAGCTTTCCAGTACGGAGCATGCCATCAATAGCCCCCATTACTAGCATCTTGCTGAATTTCTCTAGCTGCAGCGTTCACTTCAAAAGGCTACAGATTTAGGTGAAAGAAAGGAGACAGTGATCTTATCAATGATCAGGTATTGTTTCCAAATTTTAGCCTGATGCGTTGGAGAGTACCATCTTAACGTGTACATCGTTCAGCCACCGCTTGGACATATCTTCAGGAGTTTTACAAGAGACACAAGTCTATTTTTTAATTTAATATTCTTTTCTGTTAAAAAGAAGGGGAGAAAGTGTTCATACCTTTCCTACAACTAAAGCACAAAGTGTCAGTATCTTTCCACAGTACGTCGGCACGCTTCCCTGGGGGATTTTTCATTATAAAATCGTATCTCAGTTATCAAGTCTCAGCACCATAGAGCACATATGGGATATGTGATAAAAGTCCTTTTTTCAATCAGGAAATACTAGCAAGAGAGACTGGTGGTTGGAGTGGATTTTTTTTGGAAAGCACATTTTGAGAATTTCTGAATGTAAGGAAGACTAAAAAACATGGTGAGAGAAGCAAAAGACGAGTGATGCATCGCATGCCTGAGAGCAGCACCAGCCCACTGGTGAGCGTTGCGCAGGCAGTACTGGATGCAGGAAAATCGTGTGCCACTGTCTCTAGTTACTCCGCGAGGTCCACAGGCAGAATAATATCAAAGGTGGGCTTGGCGGAGGTTTGGGGCTTTTGTTTTGTTTTGTTTTGTGTGCCTTTCTGCTTTGGACAGTTTGATTTTTCTTCAATTAGACTTGATGTTTCACTGGAAGATTTATAGAGACCATAAATCTTATAAGCCTATAGAAGGTCAGAAGAGACCAGCTTTGATGCATGCACAAGGGGGGGGGGGGGGGGCAGAATTTGGAGCATTTCCTTTTTATTGGTTATCCTTATTTCCTTATTGTTTTTGTGAACTCTAGCCATAATTCTTTAAAGCTGTGCCTTGTCTCACAGAATGAAGTTAATCCAAAGTTGAATTTACAAAAGGAAACGTGTTTTTGGTTTTGGTTCATCCAAAGAAAGCATCACAGCTGAAAGTCAGAAGAAAACTGGACATCTGTATCTCTTGAAAAGGCAGAATATCAGGAGTTAGAAAAGACCTAAAAACCACAGAAAACAAGAATATAAAGCATCTTCTTATTGGTGTGAAAAGAGGTTTGGTTAGGGACTGAGAAGATTTTCCTGCAGGTATTTCTTTCCATAGCTGCCTCTTCTTGACTTTGCCAGCCTGTCTTTCAAAGCAGCTGCTAGATAATACCAGACGAAGAGATGAACCACTGGCTTCCCCCGAACAACAAATCTTATGCTGCTGTAAAGATAAACAGCTCCTGCCACATGTTTTCTATTACCCAGCACCCACTACCAAGGCCCTACAGCATTCCACAAGTTAATAAAATACCATCTAGATAAGATCAAAATTTGAAAACCTGCATTAGAACAGCAAGCCAAACTTGACTGCCAGATTTTCAACATCTGCCTGAGCTCTGAATTTTTTCAAATGGGTGAATATCTAAAAATGTCTGTTACGTCCCTGGCAGTGTGAGACAAATTCATGATGGGAATTTATTTCCCATTTATGTCACATTACCTGATGGAGCTGCTGAAGAAATTCAATCACTCACAAGATAAAATGGAAGGCAGAAGAAATGAGGTAGAGTCTCTCACTGCCTTGCTTAACTATACAGCACTACAAGAAAGTACAACGGACAAAATTTTTCTCAGTCCTTAAAGTAACTTTTTATTTATTTATTTTTAATCACCTCAAGTACTTGCCATTCATCAGACTCACTGTTTTTACAGAAAAACTTCAAGCAATCAATCTAAAACCCTTGCATTAATTCTAAGAGGTTCAGAGACCAGAGAAGTACTGGGGTTGTGGCATGAGTTCATGCGTAGCCCAGCCAAATCAATATCCCCTTTAAACCACATCACTCTTTTTCACCTTGCAAGTTTTGAAATAGAAGATATAGTTGCTGCTTTAACTGAATGCTTTTCTTACATGATTTATTTTCCCATTTCTACACGTGCAGTATTATCCTGAGGGATACTGTGGGGTTTTTTTCCTGCTCCAGCTACTGAACTGTTATTTCCACAGGCATTCTCCATAACAGAGAGGAAAAACATCACCACCGCATCATTTCTATAAGAGAAAGCTAACATGAAATGCCAATTAAAAGTTTCTGCTACTGTACGCTCATAGTGGATTGAATACTTTCATTGGAAGTAGGCGGTAGCTGTCAAACACACAACGCTGGACACAATCGTGCAGCTCCTCTGAAGAACAGGTCATGGGGTTGGGGGAGAATCAAGAAATAAAGTACCTTCATCATTAATGACCTTCTGAATTTTTAAATCAGCCAGAACATTTACAAGTTGTGTGTCAAGTTCCTTTTGTTGCCACCTTTTTCCTTGTCTTTCCCCCACTCGGCGCGCAGCCCGTGCTTCGGTTGCACTCCTTTCTGCTGATGCCGGGGCCGTCTGCTGCACCGAGCCCGGAGCTCCTCTGGGGTCAGAGGTGCAATATCTATTCTGTTATTAGAGAAATTACTCAGTGCAATTTCACAGTTCAGCAAAACAGACTTATTGCTTGTATGCGGTGTGTGTGTGCATGCCTTAACAAGCACTTAAAAGTTTTTCTACTTCTGTTCCTTTGTGGAAACATCCATCTTTAACAGCTTTAGAAATGTTAGCGAGCATGGTTTCTTTTTCTACTTAACTTTAATAAGGAATTACTGCCTTGCCTATAATAAGGTTTTTAAAGAGCTGAACTTCCATCTCTGCTATAAATTCAGAAACAAAAAAAGTGAACTCTATGCTTTAGATAAAAACTGAAGAAAGTAACAGGTGGCTTTTTAGTAACATGATTACTTTTATTATTACATTCTGAATATTCAGTGTTAGCAGCAACCATCTCTTCCTGTGAATGCCTTTCCAAATTCAATTGCTTTATCCAAGTTATCTCTGTTTATTTCTGCAGGGGCAGGACAGGGAAAAGTAATGCTATTTCTGCAATATTTTATTTTATTTACTCTCAATGAAAATGAGAAGGTCTTTTATACAGCTGCACAGCCTGTAATGTCAGCTCCAAGCAATCAGCTAAAAAAACCCCCACAGTCACTTTGCAGGTCCAAAATAAAAAAAAAAAGAAAACAGAAGAAGAAGAAATCAATTCATGTTGTCACAGCCTATCTAGAGTCATATTGTCCCCAGCCATTGATACAGAATGAGAACATCTGGGGATTCAATTACTCATGACATGAATAATAATTTTTCATTTTTGTTAAATAAAAACTTTTTAGTTGCAGGAACTTCTGGCTTACTTCACCATGCGATCCTGGAACGAAAGCTACCAGCAACTGAGACAAGCCACAGTCTCTTTGGCATCCATGGGCATATTGGTGCAGGTGATCTTAATAGAAAATCTTAATAAAGAAAATAATTTTTGAACATCTATTTAAAGATGGGCTCCTGAGCTCCAAGCCCTAGCACATTCCTAAATGTCACAGCCACCTTTTAAGAACTTGAATTAATAGCCTGGTTCAGAAAAGCACACTTGCCCTTTGAACCAAAGTCAGTGGCACCTGCAGTTGTCCAGTACTTTTGATTAACCCAAACCATATATCTAAGTAGTATTAGCAGTCATTTAGGCCCTTATTTTAGGCTTCCACTTTATGATTCTCAGTTCATGTTTCAAGAGAATGCTACCAAAGCCGAGTTTCTATGTGTATATTCTTCTTTCTTAATCAAGTAGAGCTGTCTATAGTCTTAGTGACAAAGCTGGGATCAAATCAGATGATACTCATTTTACAGCAATGAGTAAGCAGCAATACTCATGCTAAAATTGCACTGACTTGTGCAATCACTTTGATATCAGCAGGACTATTCTCCAAAATTAAGCACGTGAACCGTTGTGAGATGACTATCTGAAAGTTCAGAAGCAAAATAATCAGAAAGTGCTGAAAGTCAGCTCTCTATTTTTTTTGTGTTAGGTGAAGCCTGGTATCTTGTTTTCCTTCCTTCTTTCTCCATGGACATTCGTTAAAGTTAGGTTATGGCAAACAGACATGATTTGCATCCCCTCTACAACATCATGGCTTTGCTGAAGCTTAAACGTTCCCTGCAGAAAATGATGCGAAAGCTCTAAAAATTCCAAGGGTCTGAATGAAAAATATTTTCCATTATAGCCCAGCTAAGAGAAGCACTGCGCCGGCACTTTCCTGTTGTAGAAGTGCTGCGTAGGGCACAACTTGCGAAACACATTGGGAGAACGTACACAGAAAGTGGGGTAGGTCCTCAGTGGCTCCAAAGTGGCAGAACATCATCGCTAGTAAGAGAGCTACAGCACCACTGTGAGACACTAGCTGAACACGTGAGTGTGGGGCTCACAGTCGTCTTCTGCTGACCACAAAAAACTTTAGGGGCTGCCTGCTTCTAATGGCGAGGCACAGATGGGAAAATTTGCATCGTCTCATAGGAGGAATCTCAAGTCAACACCCTCAAAAAATAAAAACCAGTCACCCATTACAGCTTGCAGATCTCGTGTCTGGCTTTATGTAACATATCTAGTCCCACTGTGACCATTGCCTTTTAAAAATGTGTAGCATTTATGGACTCCAGTAAAAATGTTTTTAATATAATGTAGATGAAGTATAAACTGTTAACCTTGAACACTGGGGAATGTGTTAGGTTCTTGGGGTTTTTTTAACCTCTTTAAATAATTTACTAAGAATTGTCTAAGGTTTGCTTGTAATTCATAGCAAATCTTTTGGAATCGTTAAAATAGTTGCAAGTTTTGTAAATGCTACCATAGCTATTATTTCATAAGTAAAAGCGATGCGCAGAAGGCAGAGAACGTTAAAGAGAGCACTAAACCGGAGTCTCTGCTCTCCTAGGAGTGTCGGTGTGGGTTTCCTGACACTGTCCCACCCATGTATCATACTGCTGCTCTTCTGGGACCAATGGCAAGGATGACACACAAAAAATCCTGTGTATCAGCAGTTCATTTCTAACTATTTATAAAACATATCATATAATACTCTGTATTATATCATTATATATATCATAATACACGATACATGCCTTGTCTACGCTCTAGGAAAGGTACTAAGAGAAAGTTTCTCAACTCTGCCATGTTAACAAAGCTCTCCTTGACTTCAGTTCCTTGGCTGCTTCTCCAGAGGCAGATGTGCATAACACCTTTTTTTCCCCAAATGCATATTTACATCTGAAGTTATTCCCACGAGTTTCATCCTTTGCACTGACTTTCTAAATAACGTTGCTCTGATGTCCTTAAGTGCTAAAACAACACTTAGGATGTTTTAGCACTAAGGATACACACAAACGACCAACTTGGAGCACAAGTATTTCAACTGAGCTGGGAAATAAAGCGAGAAGAGGAAAAAAGGCGTTGTATTTTAAGGTGGTTTCCTTTGCTGTTTGTTATATTGGAATGGCCTCTCAAAATCCACCTTTCTCTCTCTTCATTCAAACTGCTGTTCAAAGGCTCATTTTTTGAACAAACTCAGGAAATACCATTCCTGTGCCAGTCAAATGGTCTCCCCAGACCAATGTAAATTTAACTTAAACCAGTAAGATATGACAGCGCTATTAAGTGGAACAGATAATGAACCTAAATAACTGCTCAATCTTATTAGTGTAGCCCTCATATACCTTCCGTTTTTCTTCAAGCCCTGCTGCTTAGCATTCATACTGCCTGATTTGGGACTAAAATTAGATTATAGGAATGCGTGCTTTTTACAAGAGGTCTTTTATTTGTTCCATAAAGTATTTAGCACTCTTTAGGCACTGTATAAATAAAAATAATCACGATCTTGGAATTCACCTTCAGGAATGGAAATGAAGAGATCTGAGTCCTTTCATTTCTGCTGCACGTTATCCTCATTGGGCACGTATGGATGGCGATGCTTTGTAAGACAAGTTAAAAAGATGCTTGGAAGTCTGGTAAAGGTGAATAACAGAAAAAAAAAAAAAAAAGGAATACGTCTCTAGTTTTAGAGTTTTACAATAGGGAATAAAAATAAAAGCCCTACCAGACTGTTAAGATAAAGGTCTGCTGTCAAATTCATTAGTGTTTGTGAGAGATGCTAACAATTGCTGGTGAAAAATGATTGTGGGGTCAAAACCCAGGTCACTGAGTAAAATAACTTACACTCACTTTAAGATTCAAAGGCTACGTATAATTAGGAGCCTTTTCAAGACTGCGAGCCGTGATATCTGAGGACTCTGCACTGTGAGAAGAGTTACTGCCTTCTGGGTCAGACCCACATCAAGTCCAACAATCATTTTTGTTCGACTTTCCCCCCTCCTTCCCAAGGTCTATATTTAGGACTTAAGTACCAAATATTGAAAGTTTTTTTGAGGTTAAGCATGCCAATGTCCTCAAAACTCTAGTAGGCATCGGCTTACGTCACTTGGCACTTTAACACTTATAAAACTCAGGCTGCTAGGACTCACCTTAAATTAAAGCTATCATCAGGTGAAACATCTAGTCTACACTGTTCCCTCAGGCTCCACTTTCAGGCAGTGGAGAAAGAAAAACAATTCCCCAAGGTTATTCACCCTGTCCTGACATAAGGCACCTATTTTTCTTCATTTCTCCCCTGGTTCTTTAGACTGAGGACTTTTGTGATGGCTAAATTCAGGCAATGTGAATCCCGCCATTAGTATCTTAGTCATTTTTGAATGTAAGTCATCAGTAAGCACATATGGATAATGACCTCCATGCTCCTTAGGCTCCTCTTAAGAGTTTAAAAATATCTCTTCAGAAAGGGATCAGATTGCACATAAGTGTGTTTTAAGATTAACATTAGCTGTAAAAACCATATTTCAAAATGGATGTAAAACAACAAAAAAAATGCCGATAGCTACCAGAAGGAATAACTCCATGTCACATTTTAATGATATTGAAGCTTCACTTAGAAAAAATAAAAATCAGACTAGTGAAGAGACAACTTGTGTATTACTTCCTCAAAAAAACCAGATTCGCTTACAATGACATCAAAGTCGTTATTATCCAAAATAATTACTGTAATTTATATTACAGCAGCTCTGAAAGACCAAACAACATCAGGGCATTCCTATACAGCACATACAATGGGTAACACGCAGTCCTGCTTGCAGTACAGAAAAACAGCTCAAAGGTTAGATGAAAGAAAACAGTAGTTAGAAATAAGCATCTGAGGCATAGAGAAAGGTCAAACACAAGAATTTTTTTATTTTTTTAAAGGGAGTGATTATTTAAATTCAAGTCTCAATTTAAAATAATGATTTTCTTCAGAAAATGGCAGGCATCCAAATTATGGAAAACCTGCTCTTTAAGACAGTTGAGTTGAGAACATTTAAATATCGAGGGCTGGAATCTTTTTCTTTTCTTTTTAATGATGTGGTTTCAGGAAAGATACAAGATGATATCATTTCCAAAGACTAACTCTGGTTAGCTACATATAGTTTGACATTCAAGAGATTTTAATGTTATCAGCTACCACTGCCTGCCACCCAGGATGAACAACATTTTCTTGAACTATTATTTATATGCCTCTAAACGAAAGTGAGTTTTGAGAAGGGATTTGGAGGTGGAAAGAAGAACTTCTCCATTAGAAGGGAGAGTCACAAATGGACAATGCCAAATCCCTGCTTTATTTAAGGGAAAATAAAACTTCAGCAAATGTTATATCAAGGTAAGGAAAATTTTGTTGTAGATTGGCAGACGCACACGTGTGGTGTAGGTGGATGGGTGTTCAAGCCTGATATGACTGGCAAAGCAGCACCGGTGACATGAGAGGACATCCACAATATATGAAACACGAGGGGCAAAAGGTAACCTGGTGGTCTCAAAGTGAGAGAAATTGCTTGGCAGGCGACCTGAAGGGGACCAGAAGAGCAAACCCAGAAGCTAACCCCAGCTCCCATCGTCCATGCAAAACCAGTGAAGACGGCAATTGAGATGTCAAGTAGGTCTTCAGTCCATGCCCCTATTACTGTCAGGAAAAAATCCTTTTCATTTTATAGTAATTAAAATGCTCATAGATGTTTTATTAACTCACTCTACAGAGCCACATAGATTTTATAATTCATCCAAGCACTTACAAGTAGTTACTTGGGTTAGGCTGTCAAGACAGAAATGATTCAAAACCTTGTGTACTTAGCTCCTTGGAAGACATATCATTCCCTAACACAATGGTACTAGAAAGACTGCTGACAGTTAGTGATCAAGAGATTTCATTTTGCTTGTCATATGGTGGGTTGTCAATTCTTCTTTTCCCTTTAGATAAAAGCTTAGTTGCATTAGATTTAAATAATGGTGAAGTTGCAGGTTAACATTTTTCAAAAGTACCAAAGCGACTTCAGTACTTAAATTCTATTTTCAAAATGCTGTAGACATGCAAGAACATAAGTCTCTACAGTAAATGGAACTTAGACGGTATTAAAGAATTTTATGGAAAGGTGGAGAATAAAACCCCAACTCAAGAGGGCTTAAAATTTGTACCCTACTCCAGACCACGGGTTTAAAATATATAAAGTTTGCAAATTATTACAATTCTAAGACAAACTAAAGATTTAAATTTCTATTTTGAACATACTTGATTGTTTTCACCTCGATGTACCCATGCCATTATATTTTATTGCAGATTTCCTCCCACCCTTCCCAAAAAAATTTCTAAATGGCAGTTTTAAGATGGCCCTTACCTCAAAATACAAGTTTTCCTGAGTTATGCTCAAGATTTAAGCAAGGGCTGCAGAGATCTTTCTACAATTTTTTCTATGAAAAATAGCTATGCAAATTATTCTCTTGAAATTTTTTTAACAGTAAATATGAACAGCTTAGAAGAGGAAGTGACTGTTTAAACTTTACTCCCTCCCCTGAGTGAAATGTAAAATTGAGCCACTACATAAAAGTGGAAAAGTAGCCCAGATTTTACGTCTGTTATCATTACTAACCTAGTATTAAGCAAATAAATAATCCATGTAGTTAGTCTATATTTAAAATATTTGTTCTTCTTCAAATATAAAGTAACTTTCACAGAAACAAACAGAAGTGGCTAGAGACTGAAATCATTCCTTTGATATTGAAGCTGAGTATTTTCTCGTTTAAGCTCCAAACATCATTTCCCTTATGCCCATAGGGCTTTGCACTGTGCTCGAGCACTCCACCTCACTAATTTACTGCTCCCCTCGACCGCTTAGCTCAGATGCTGGTCTATGAAAGGGTGCTTACAAGCTTAGGTACCACAAGATTTTAGGAACTTATCTTCATTCATTAATTGTTCTGTATCATCTTTAAATAGTGGATTTCTCAAGTTAAGCTATATTTCTGCTGCTACTTTTAGTTTGGTCTGTTATCGCAGGTACCATCTATGTAATGTCGAGAGCAAATACAGTTTGAAATATGACTGCCATAGCAGCTATAGAACATCTAAAAGGAAAAAAAAAAATAGGCCAGACCTTTATTAAATTTTAAAGTATGCCTTCGCTACACTCTTGTAAAGATCCAAATAGGGTATTCAAATCTCTAGAGATCACCAGTATAATTTCTTTATCATGTTCCATTTAAAATTTAATTATGTAGTCTACAACAAGAAGTATCTGAGTACTCTAAATAGGTCATGCAATGAACAACTTAATATTATTATAAAGTTTTCCTTGTGAAGATCCGTTCTTTGATGTGCTGTTGCAGACAGAAAGCCTTTCTTCGAAAAAAACAATATACATTCATAGATATAATAATGTCATTTAATATAAAAATTGGAAAGCTTCTTTATCATATTTTAAGTTTAAATTTTCAATTTCTTCTCTAGCCTCAGCTTCCCAAAATCATCAGAAATAACTGGTAAATTAGAACTGACACGATATAATTGTGCTGAATATTTTTATATCTTTCTACAGGCAAAGTTAATCTATTAGCTTTCCTTCTAAAAGATGTCCACCAACTCAGATTTTTCTACTTTTGCCTATCAATGACACATATTCTTCAGTGGCAAGACGTAAGGTAATTTCTTCTTCCTCTTAAAAATAATCATTAGAGATCAATCAGCAGTATTTAATGGAAAATGACTATATTAAAAAGTCAGCATTTACCGAGACACTTGGTTATATTTTCTATTTTTAAAATGCACATAAGTAACCTCTCTTGATTACTATAGGAGAAGAGAAAATATTCAAAATATTCTCTTCCGTGACTTCTGACTATTTACAGGGCTTTCTGGGAACAAATCCCTAACTTGTCTTCTGTAACTCAATTACGTAAAATTCAGAAGGGGTTTCTGGGAAATTTTTTTTTCAATTTTTTTTTTTAAATGACAACAAAAAAATAATGTCACTGGTGCCTAAATCTTCCTGACAGTCAGACAAAATATTCAAGTACAGACACATCTGTTCACACTTACATCGCTTGCAACAAAACCCCTTTCACCAGGTTTACAAATGCTTGAAAAGGATTTCATCAGCTCTGGTCACAAAGACACCCATAAGTCATTATTGCCCTGAGAACAGGCATCGTGTTTACCCGCACAAATGAGAGTTAGATTTCTAGGATTACAGAGGGCTTTTTGCGCCCCGTCGGACGAAATACAACAAGCACAGTAACTACGGGCAAGCGGTTATTAGTTTCATCATTTCAAGGTGCAACACTTAAAATTTTATATGCTATAAAGTAGTTGCAGGGTGAAGGTGGAAGAAGATGTGGTGTTGGTGGGGAAATTAGACTGTTTCACTGTTATGAATTAATAATAGCAAAATGGTTCACTTGAAGTTTGAAAGAAGAACAAAAAAAAAAAAATTAGATTAATACATCACAACATAAGATTAAAAACCCCAAGGAACTGCTTGTTTGGAGAAACGCAGGAATAGGTGAATCCCCGAGAAGGCTGGAGGACTAGCCAAGCTGCGCAGAGCTGTAAACATTTGTTTTAAATCAAGACAAGATCATTGGTTTTAATATTTATAACACAATTACAATGCCTTGTGCACATTGCTTGTATAATCTGATTTTTACTTGCGACATCTTGCCACAGTTGAAATTAAAGCCTTGTGGTAATAATTCAAAAACCACATTTAGGCAATCATTAATAGCAAGTATGAAACTGGATGTTTATTCAAGCACCTATATCTTTCACTTTAACTTTAATTTAAAATGGAATTCATTTCTGCAGTACAAGGACTTCGTGTTTCCAGTATATTAGTCATATAATACCTAACCAATTAGGGGCATGCAGTCAAACTGGAAATATTTTAGCACTAAAACCAGTAAAAGATACAGCTACGCAGTGTTATTGACATTCCTAATCAAGGAGACAGCTATTCTGTCGAATCTCTGTTTTCCTTTTTTTTTTTTTTTTGTATGTATGAAGAATTGTAATTCTTTTGCAATGAAGATGAATAAAATCTTTTATGTGTCAGGTAGGCCTGTCATTGGTCAGCACTTCAAACTCTTGGCAAAATTTCACCAGCATGTTTGCTTGCACAACTGAGGATATCAAGTCATGGTAAGTCATAAGAAGAAAAGTATCTAATAAATGCACAACTGAAATAAATTACACAAGTTTGTACCTACATAACAAGGTGATAGATTACAAAGGGGGAAAAACCATCACAGACAGTGAAAATCTACATTTTTACAGCTTAACAACACAGTCAAGCCAACCAATATACATCACGCACACCATAAAGAAAGGTAGACATTTTTTCTCTGCCTTAGAAGCAGCAATAACTTGTGTGTATTACCATGCTTAAAGAAAACTGATTTTCTTGTTGAAATATCCTTTTAACATTATATATTGTATAAACTACAACGTTGGTATTAATCAGAGGATAACACCCCCCCTCCCAACCATGATCTCATTAAAACCCCCTGCACCTCAAAGAGCAAAACTGGTGGCAGAAGATGCAAGAAGACTGAGAGCACCATTTTTTCTTGCTTACCATCTCTGCTAAGTGACAGGTTACCATATCAGATTTTTTGTTTCCCTTCTCTCCACCCTTTTCTCTATCTGCATGATTACAGCACTCTATTGCGTCCTCTGACAATATGTAGGCAGGTCTCTCTTCAAAAACCTGTATCGCAGCCTGGGAGTCTTGTCTAGTTCTATTATTTTATGAAAAGCTTTCTCAGCGTAGAAGAATTTGGTCTAAGCTACTTTCCTAATGAAAATGCCTTCAGATCACAGTGGTTTTTTCCTCCTACCTCCAAGTTTCCCTCCCCTCATCCCTCAGGTGAAATTTAAAGGAAAAGCCAAACCACCTGCAATGGGTATAATTGCACAGCTGGAAGAAAGCCACATCTCGGATTTTTCTCATCAGGTGCACAACTGTGCTAAGCCTCAAAGCAACTTCAACGTGTTGCTTTAAGCTATGTAGTTTTGGTTGCGCCCGTATTTCACAGTCATTTGTCTGTCTATGGCATGCAGTGTGTGTTCTCCTCTCCACACCTCCCGTTCTCAATATCCCAGCAGTTTTCCTTAGGGAAAAGATCATGTTCTGGCTCAAAAGGTCGGGCTTCTTTCAGCACCTTCCAGACATTGATACACAGATGCAGTATAGAGCAACTTGCTTACCTTGGTAATGTTCCAGATAACTCTGTGGCAGTTTCTCTGAAAGACACAAAGCGAGGAAAAATTAGCTTGTGTTTAAAGAAGCTATAAAATTTTAAAGACGCCTTTATACTGCTTGTATTTTTTAGGAGTGCAGACACACATACACAGCTTTATACGCGAATGCGTCATTTGCGGATGCGACGTCTGCATGATCATATACACAAGAATGTGAAAAACAGATGATGGAGTGTGATCTAAGGATTTCAACAGAATAAAGTTCTTAATGGTTCAATTACTCATTTTTAGGCATAAAATTATCACTATTTCAAATGCCAGCACTGTATGATCCTACGTAGCCAAAACGTAGCACTGGGCCAATTTTCCAGTGGAAAAAGTTCCCTTTTTTCAGTACTGCTGCAAAAGCAAGACACTAGACAGATTTATGACACTGTCACGCACTGAAAAAAATACACTGTTAATGTTAAATCTTCTTATATTGGGTTTTAGGCAATAGTTATTTTCCAAATATGTGATTTTTGATCCAATTTACTTGTTTGAATCTGTTTTGTGGGTTTGCAATTTCATTGAGGGAAACTGAGTGTGAGATAGTGAAAGTGAGCTAATGCAACCGGTATGTCACATTAAAGCACTATTAAATATATTGTCATTACCTACGTACACAATCCTTAAAATACAGCCCAGATCTACCACCACTCTATGTCCTTGCTCCCCTCTCCAGCACATTTGCTTAGACCTTATCCAAACATCAGGAAAACAGCTGGACAGCTCCACTTCTCCTTTCTCTCCCACGTATAAGACCTTAAAAAAGCCAGCAAGGAGACATAAAGGGCTTCATTCTCCGACACTTGACCAGAGGTTCATCTCATTTCACACTTTGCTCGTCCACTTATGAAATCTCTGTCGTATGTGTAAGTTTGCTGCACAAAAGGTAGCTGGTTAGTTCATACCCTGTTTGCTTCAGCTGAGATCCAAATTGCAAAATTTCACATCTGTAGCTTTGAACTTGTGGTATGGGACAATTCTCAGCATAATACTCTCTTCTCCTTGTTTACAGCTAAGGAACAGAAAATCCTTCCATTAGCTTTACATACAGGGGGAAAAAAATCTAATCTTTTTTTTTGTTGGGGGTGGTGGTGGTAAAGACAGGTCTCAAAATCTTCCTTGCCTTTTCTATTCCCCAAACCATGGATCTGGTGATCTCTAAGTATGGAACCAAGCCTACACATTTTTGCCGTGAGGGTATAAACCTTATAAATACAGATTGAACCCGCAAGCCTAATTTCTTTAGGAATCCGAAGAAAAAAAAAGAAAAGAGAGAGATATTTTTGAAGGCTTTTGTAGAGTTTTATCATGTTCTGAAGCCACTTTTTTTGATGGGGTGGCTACAGAGTTATTATAGCAAAAGCACAATAATTCAGAGCTCTTCTTTAGTTCTAGATCCCCCATGCTTTTTGGCACTATATGAACTATGAGCAGCTACAAGGGTCTTGTTTTTTTAGTTATTATTTTTTTTTTTTTATTGAGCACCCACAGTGATACCCAGGCTTTTTCCTTAATGGTTACACTGGCAATTGTAGACTCCATTACAGTGTCAGAGAAGATAAAATGGTCCCTCTAAACATGCACGGCTTTGCATTTTCATTGAGTCTCTATCTTCAAGCTGTGCAGTCTGCCGGTCACAGAAGGTTGCCTTAAACCTCCCAGTGTTTTGCTTCAAAAGGCACAGATCAGAACCGTGTTCAGTGGTTGCAAAGAGGAATAAGCAAAAAATAAAAAGATGGCTCACACCCTTTTCTTGCGCACACCATTCAGCAACAGAGCGGCAGATATTTCAGCCCTCTCAGAAGAGCCAGTTCCCACCCCAGCGAAGGCAGCCAGGTATGTATTTAGCAGGTGCCTGTGATGAACAAAGTCCATCATATAAATGACATCAAAGGTTGAGAGCCAGGAGCAAGAGGAAGAGGATGTAAAGAGGTAAGAAAATGAAATTAGAGTGGAGCAATACAGACTTGGTTTCTATGGGGTAATTTGATACAGCTGTACATTTTAGGCATTTTATTTTCATTAAACTCCTGCACATTGGTATCACAGCACCTTATTTTCCAAGCCCTGCTCATGACTTACACAGCTCAAAGAATTAATATGATATTTTCTGTAACCTATCAAAGAACTGAATCACTAAATGGTTCCAACAGGCAGGAAATTTTTCCCTTCCACCACTAATCACAGGCATCATCTCCTTTCACTGAAATGCTTTTTTGGGGAAAGAACCTGGACTAAAAGGTCAGGCTGGGCCTTTCTTTGTTTCTTCTCCTAAAGGGACTCCCTAGCCTTTAGCTGCCTATTATCACGCTAATAACAGCATAGCACAAACCTCATTGCTTTAGGGTATGGGAGCACATATTATAAAATAGCAGTTGCTCACCCAGCTTGAAAAGACAACGAGGCAAATCGCAGGTGGGTATTGCAGGAAGCCTCAAGAAGCAGCAGAAGCTATGTTTAAAAAAGGATGTTAAACTAGGAACACACTGTCAGCTTCTGAGCAGAGCAGTCAGTGACTGATGCATCTAAATTTCTAAAGATTTTCATTTTTCTTAAATAACCCTCTCTACAAGAGATGCTGGCCTTATGAAAACAATTATTAAATAGTCGATACATCTGAATGTATCTGACTGTAAATCTGAATGTGATCAGAATAACACTGCAGGCCTTTATCATATACATTTTTAATGTAATTAATTGTGTTGCCAGTTTCACATTTGGTCAGATCAAATTCCAATTTTAAACAAAAATATGCAAGGTAATGATTTTTGAAATACAGATCGAACTCAAATAAAACTCTAAAACTCACAAGTAAAAGAGGAGAAGTCTGATTACTTCCCAGCTATCCAAAGATTTCACTGTTTCTCATCAACTCAGTAAACATTTAAGCCATAAAAAAAATTAAAAACTCCTTTAGAGTATTAAACTAAAAATATTATTTTCCTAGAAAACAAACATAATTATCCTTGCAATGTTACTGGAAATAAATGGTACACGTATTGCTGAAGATGGTTAATGTCCACTGTAAGTGTCCTATAAATATCAGGAATTGAAACACTGCTCTATAAATATATTTCATGGGAGTTTAAAAAAGAAAATCATATGGAGCAAATTACTCATCAAGAAAACCCTTAAAGTTTATTTAAAGATAATGGATACTCATTCTGCAGTATTTCAAGAAAGTGAAGCTAGACTTATACAACCAATTTTCAGATCCCTAGTACTCCCAAATGACACATACAATAAGTATAACTCGTAATTTACTGTATCTACAGAAAAAAATATTTTCTTTTTCTTGGATAAAAGCAAGAGACGGATAATACTCAAAGGGAAAATGAATATAAGACCATGTATTTTCACGTCCTGCCTATGATATGAAAGGATGACCTTGAAAAAGAGTGAGGATGGAAACCTAAATGCTTTGTCAGGGCTGCCCTGAATTCCACTGAAATCAGTGCCAATGCAAATGGGATAAGCTAATGCACAACAATGCTAAGGACAGAAGAGGACAAGGCTAAAGACCCTGGAAAAGCTGTTAGGTGGAGGGTGACATTACAAAACGCAATCGCAGCGTTTCCAGAAAGGTCATCTACAATTTCTGAGCATTTTGTGTTCAGCTGTGCAGGACGGATCTGGAGCAGCGCGGTCCGTACGTATGGAAGATGAAGGTGCTGTTGAAGCCAGGATGGTGCTGGCTGGGAGGTCTGCACCCCGAAATGCTACCCCATCACATGTGGTCTCCCAGAAAAATCAAATTGCAGGTTTACAGATTGTTCACTAGACCTGCGAGGAGCTTTGACCTACTGAAGAGGCTCCGCACCCTCCAGAGAGCACTACGTAGCTATTTTCAAAACCCAGAAAGCCTCTGTGGGCGATCCAAGCACCGCACACACATTTTGTCATTTCTCTCTACAGGCTGAGAAATCCTTCCCGTAGGATCGGAGTAGGATGTGTACCAAAGCAGAAAAGTATAAATATTTTAGTCAAAACTTTATAGTGAAGTGGAAGTGGGAAGATCTGCATAAAGATCAGCAAACAGACTTTACTGCCTATTAGTTTTGTTTAAAGAAAGTTGTTCAGGAAAACTCTTTAGAATATTTGGAAAGTGTTGTGTTTGTATTAAATGTTTTGTTCACTGGGAAATCATATGGTGCTCATGTCTCAGAGGCTGACTGGCAGCTGTTGTTACCCACCTACGTGCAGAGTTTGGCACAACACAGCTCTGAGGGTTAACTGTGCAACATTTTTGTCCGGTTTAATACTCTGCAGAGTTGTAAACTCCGGTTTAATACTCTGCAGAGATGTAAACTGAGGCACAAGAGACAGGGCAGGGGTTTGAAGAGCAACTGAGGTAATCTTGTGTATATTCTGCTAGATGCATGCCAGGAAACTTAGCAAGTACTGAGTTCAAACCATGTGAGTCAAGACTGTGCTTAGAAACAATTTTTTCTTCTGCAGGATCATGACACTTTTAGTGATTTAGAAAGCCTTAGGTCTCCATCAAGAACAATTTTTGTTGTGAAAAGGAAAGCATATGGATTCAAGCTAAGCAATCTGTCAGGGTGCTGGGGAAGATGCAAAAAGAGAGGCAGCAACACATTCCTGCAATCGTGTCACCATTCTTCCTTTTTCCATCTCACACTTTGGGGAGAGGATAAAGCCCACCTACGGCACACGAGGCACATGAGGATAAGGACATAAAGATGAGGGTGAAGCTGAAGAAGGGATCTGTATGGTGCGCTATTAAGAAAGCAGCACAAATGCAAGCAGAAAACCCCCAAATGCAGAATATGGAAGTCTTCCAGCTTGTGAACAGAAGTGTCCATAGCCTGAGGTCATGGTTGTAGGCATCAGAGCTGGCAGTTGTCATTTTAACCAGGAGGGTTAGAAGGTCCTGTCTTCTCCAGGACAAGTGACCATGACCCCTTTGATTCCCAGGGATGTGTAGCAGCATTTAGTTCTATCGCTTATGCTCATTTTCCATAAAGAACAAAAAAAACTCCAAAGGTTAAGCTGATATTTCTGGTTTGGGTGAAATGTTCAACCCTTTACTAAACAGCGTCCTACACCTGGCACAAGCATTAATCATACCGGAAGGGATATATTTGTGAACAGAAATAAGTACAAGTTGAAGAGAAATGAGGTATTTGAGAGGATCACTTGAAAAGTTATGTATTTTTCCAGGAACAGTCACTGTGGGCATAACTGGATATGCCAACTGTGCTGATAAGGTGTGTGGAACAAATTGCAATAATGTTGATAACTAGGAAGGTCTATCTTGAAATATTTCCAAATATTGCATAACCGTGAAGTTGTTCTTTGTTTTGCCCCACAGGCAACTCTGGTTTGCCAGAACAAACAAGGCACCTGATGCTTTCGACCACTCTTTCCTGGCTCTGCCCACACGCAGACAGGGAGCAGACACCATACTACCAACTCTCTACACTACACTCAGCAACACAAGAAAATCAGGGTAGAGAGGTGTCCAAAACATACTGTTGAGCAACACCTCTTATCTACGGCGTTGGTGGCTCCTGTGACCACCAACCAAAGGGATACGTCCCATTGATTTCAATGGCTTTTAACCAGACCATCAATAAACAGCTTTTTAAATTGCGTGGGTCCACGCTTGCACACACACTCGCTGCTACTGCATAGACATGCATCAGTGATGTGGCAAGAGAAAAGACGGCTACTAATTGTCAGTATAAAGCAGAACTAAAGAAAAGTTTACAGCAGGAAATGAAGGATTTTCCACTTAAAGCAGGGGAGAACAGCTGAAGAGGAACATTAAATTAGCTTTAAAAGGAAGGTTGTACCGGGAGGAATATAATTACTTAGTTGGAATTTCAGCAAGACTTGGGAGTCAATGCCTCTACTCTTGCAGAAAAGTGCCATGGGATTTTTAATGACCCCAAATGGTCAGGACATTGATTTCCCATTTCAGCTGAAAAATGGCACCTCCAAAGACACATTGTTGTCTCTGCTCTTCCTAAAATCACATGGGGGGACTATGTTCGAGTTGACTTGAAAGAATTAATAGTGTGTATTGAAATACCATTGTGAGACACAAGATATTACACCGGTCTTAAATTGGATAGTTTCTCAGCTTTGTTAGAGTGCAGCAGAATAAACAAGCTACATTTGGATAAAATATGGGGTTTAAATTTTGAATTCAGTTTTGCTGTGACTAATTTGATGGATTCCACAGAACGTTTTGTTTTCTCTATATTACATGCTTTTAGCATATATTTTTTTAGAACTGTGCCCTATCACCAGAAAAGATCAAAATGGTAGAAAACAATTTCATCTGTTAAAAAAATTAAGATATGAAAAAAAATCAAGATTTCAAACTGATTCTTTTGTAAGTATTTTATCTTTCACACAGTAAGCAGCAAATAAATACATTGCAGTTTTAAAACTTCACACAGAGCTTAGCTACCTAACAAGGATCATAAATTTGCAGCAGAAATACTGCATAAACAGTCTCTGAATGTGCTATTTAAGTACAAGCTAAATACTCTTTTTTTAGGAAGTGATGTAACAAGTTCATATGTAAAAATCTATTTCTATACAAGCTGACATTCTGCAAGATTAGCTGACTGAGATAAAGGACATGAGCAAACACGCTTGTTGTTTTCTCCCATGATTATTTTTAAAAGCTGCATTTTTCACTATTCTAAATTTGCTACTTCTGAATTTTTCATACCTCCTTAGGTAAGGAAGAATATACATCCAATATACAGATAATACCCCAAATAAAACATGCCCTCTTCATTGTGACTATTTTATATATTTCATAAAAATTTAAGTTTCGCTTACCCCCCCCCCCCCCCATCTTTGAAGACAGTAATATTATAACTAACAAGTTAAAACATAATTTAGGCTAAATCCTCACTCCTTGCAATTTATCTACAAATCCCAGTTAAGATCCTGGCCTTTTGTCTAAGTACCCGCCAAGGACGTCGGATGAAAGCTCCTCTCTCTTACATCTTCTGCTCTGCTATTAAGGAGCAAGATAAAAATAAATAGATGGAAGAAACACAGCAGTGTGTCCATTTTATAGGTTGGTAATGGGGGCACGGATAGGATGCAATTTAGCCAGGCTCATCAAGGAGAAATGCCAGGGCATAGAGAAGAAACGAAGAAAGATCCTACTTTGGTGCTTTGCTCCAAGGTCAGACCCTGCCACCGTGGATGTGCAGATACGGCTGTTGTAGCACAGGGACTGCCGTTGCCACGTGTTTTCTCAGCGTAGTTCTGCATTTTGAAAATTAGTGACTCAGAAACGAGGAAGGAAGCGCCATGGGTAGATAATTTGGCTCTCTGGGGCACAGCAAGAAGCAGGAAGAACATGTAGGAGAATCCGCCGTGGTACCAACTCCTACATCCTTGCCCTGTTAGTACAGGGAGAGAAAGAAGTGATGCACGGGCTGTTGCCTCAGGGAGCTGTATGAGCTCAGCGGGGGGAAAGCTCAGTCTCTCTCCAAAATGAGAAGAAAGATCATCCAAAACAGAGCAGACGTTCCACTCCATATGTTCATTAAACCTACTGTTACCTCCCTGGGTAGAAAATTTTGCACACGTGGTATTTGACTGACCTGTAGCTCATGCTACCATTTCCATTGGTTGCAGTGTTGTACTTTACCACCATCTCTTCTCCACTGCACAAAGGAGGGGAATGACACCTGAAGTTTCAGCAGTAATTTGAGGTCAATCTCAGTTGTACAAATACAGAGCTGAAGGAGAACTCTGGGCCACGTGTTAATTCTGCGGAAGAATCATAGAATCATAGAATAGTTTGGGTTGGAAGGGACCTTGAAGACCATCTAGTTCCAACCCCCCTGCCATGGGCAGGGATATCTTCCACTAGATCAGGTTGCTCAAAGCCTCATCCAGCACTTCCAGGGAGAGGGCATCCACAGCTTCTCTGGGCAACCTGTTCCAGTGTCTCACTACCCTCACAGTAAAGAATTTCTTCCTAATATCTAATCTAAATCTTCCCTCTTTCTGTTTAAAACCATTACCCCTTGTCCTATCACTACACTCCCTGATAAAGAGTCCCTCCCCATCTTTCCTGTAGGCCCCCTTTAAGTACTGGAAGGCTGCTATAAGGTCTCCCCGGAGACTTCTCTTCTCTAGGCTAAACAACCCCAAGAAGTCATACGATCACAAGGATGCATAAGATACATGAAGAAAGACATAGAAATTATTCAAGTACTATAGATGGTGATAGCCTAGATTCTTTCCTTAGTTTTGAGGATGTTGTACAGGGCTGCAGTAAATATCTTCTGATATTTAAGACTGTCATATTTGTTTAGGGTGTGGGGAGCAATTATATGTGCCATCTACACAAGCGTCTTTTATGATGTAGCAGCTGTTTGTTGGGTCAAATGTTGATGTCTTCGGTGATGAATGCCAAAAAGAAAAAGCCACCCTAACAACTGTTTTCCATTGAATGCCCACACCTCACTCTTCCCCCTGCCTCCAATTTCACGTGCTAACAGTTCAAAACTTTGGTTTTCCCTGGTGTTGGATGTTTTCACTAATATACGCAGACTTGAAGCCACTCAAAAAATTTGGAGGCTTTATTTAAACTTATTTCAGAGAAGTGACTCTTGATTCTCCACCAAGAAATGCCAAGCTTGGAAATGGCATCTCATCCTGGTCTCAAAATACTTTACTGAATCAGAACAACTTGGATACTTCAACTATTATGTATTCAAATACTTATTCAATTTCTTACCCAATGCAGACCAGGCAGAGACATTCATTTGGGAATCTGAAGCTTTGTGAAGCTGAGGGACTTCTGGAACAAAGTAAGATGCTAAAATATAGGCACCTTAGAAGAACTAACATTAGTTAGGAAGGGGATGGCCTTGCTTGCACAATTCAATATGCAAACAACCTGTTTTCTACAGGAACTGCATTGGCAGCTTCCAGGGAAAACAAAAACAAAAACAAAAACAAAAAAAGTCAAAACCAAACAACTGGAAAACAACAACCCCCTCTGAAAACCCCACAGATTTCCAAGCTTTGGGATCTTCCTACTTCCAGTTTTGAGAGCAGTGAACTCTCACTGTATTTTCCCACTCAGAAGGCAGCAACTACCAGAACTCTCACAAGGTCAGCTCTTGCTGAAGTGTTGTGCAGTCGGAGGGATGCTGGGCATGGCCACATGCTGTCCCACAGCCAGATGCGAACTCCTCTGTCTACACTCCCAGCTATGGAAGCAGAAACCAGCTTTGATAAATGCTGCAGCTACCTTAACCCGGCTCTGAGGAAGCATTCGATGACTTTGGAAAAGCCTGTTTTTCTTTATCAGAGCTTTCATCGGATGGATACAGGAACTACTGAAAACAGCTCATCTCTACCTGGAACACGGGTGTTGCCAACATCTCCTTCAGACATGTGCCCATATAGTCTTTTAATCCACTTGCTGAAATAGTTACTGCCTTTCTCTCTACTGGTTAGTCAAGGATAAAGTCACTGCTTAGCTCCTTTCTGTCCTGACATCTCCTCCTTGTGATCCAAAAAACAACGATGTCAGGTTGAAACATGGGATGGAATACGACAAACGCAGAAAGGACTCTGTGAACAAGCCTGCCAGCCAGCAGTCTGTGTCCCATTAGCTGCAGTTCAAAGCAGGCCTTACACTATTTCCATAAATACTGCAGTATCTTCTGAAGTATCTCAGTGCAAACCGCAACAGATGTTGGATGCTATTATTTCTTCATTCTTGTTCATTTGTTGTTCATCTGTTATTTTTTGCCTTTTTTTTTCCCTCTTGCCACCTGCCCATCCACAAATCAGAAGTGTTTAAAAAAAACTATGATCAAGCTCTGTTCTTACTGGTCCCTCTACTGCTGCCCAAAATTAACAGGACAAGAGAAGAAAGGAGATAAAGATCTAATTCACTGTCTTATTTCTGACCTTAAAAGGATGGGTTGAATTTAGTTTTGACAGCCCTAAGCAGAGAGGCTAAATCTGCTGAGCTAGCCACCTCAGGAAGCTGAAGTACACAAGTACCACCATTCTCTAATGAGTTCATTAATGTTAGTGAACAATATATTAATGGTGTTGTGAAATTATTATATAAAGTGTTTTAAGGTGTAAGTTACCAGTGATATAAATCTACAAACAAATCCTTTTCTCCCCAACCACATCCAAACCAGAAGATGTTAAGATAGTTCTTTAATGGCAAAAACTATTAGGCTGCAATATATAGCAGGTACATTTATTAATCATCAGACCATTTATGTTCTGTAATTCTACCACAGTTAAATAACATGGACTACTAAGTACCTGAATCAGCTATTAGCAAGCATTCCTGCTCATTAAAACTCACTTATTTAGACTTTAGGAATGGTAAATGTAACCAGCCCTGGAGGAGTGTCACAGTGCTTGGAAATGGCACATTAAGCTTCATTTACCCAGCTACACTCATAGGCAGAGGGGGAAGGGAAAAATACAGTGACGGTCCATAACGAAGCTCAGAAGCTTTTTGAAGCTTCATTAAGAAAATGACAAATCTTACAAAGAGAGCCATAAAGCTTCCTCAAGTACAACAGTTCTGCAAGGAGCTATTTATCATAGTTTGTTGAAAAGACTCCTACGTTTAATACTATTGGACTGTGAGAGCTGATTATTAAATGTAATTACAGAAGTAGCACAGAAATAATAGTTTATTGCCGAGCATAAGCAACACTGTATTAACAAAGAGGAGTGGCGAACATGTTCAGCATTTGGAATCGTATCATTAGCTTTTCTGGGAACACATACACAAATGTATACACATTTAATTCCACATTAGCTTCTACTAACCAGAATTATCCTTCAAGAATTTCTGATTGGGGTCAATGCATCCATCTATACTTGGAGTGAGAAAGCAGTAGCCAAAGTGGATTGCTATTTGGGTTTCAGCTTTTATTCCTTTTCTACTTAACACAGATTTATTAAAAAACACCCACAGCCTGCTGTCAAGAAATATTGCTCGCATTTGCTTATTAGCAGCCCGGTAATAGATACATTTCTGCTACAGTGCTGCCATTTGAAGCAAACGCTTTATTTAGAACATGCCAGTTATCAGGAGATTGTCCATGCAGTAAATCTTTTGAAACAACAAGTTTTGATTTCTCATTGCTACCTGCAAGAATGAGTTTTAACTTCTATTATACCTACATATTTGCATGCTTGCTTGTGTAACTAGTCATCCATTTTACCTCTTCTTTTTGCTGTGAGTGATTTCTCCCAATTTCTTGATGCTGCTTCTTACACTCCGAAATCTGCCTCTCACTTCTTGTGTGTCACTGTCCTTGGTGAAACCCCTTTTTTAAAAACACATGGTTCTCTCGTAAAGCCTTCTCTACTGCTTTGGGGTAGGCATACACACTTTTCCCAAACTACAAAGCTGAACAAACTTAGAAGTACAGCTCCTTACAACCAGGGTTACACTTTGTGCCAGCAAGCAGGGCAAAACCCCAACCCTATCCCAGCAGTCTAAAGAATCCTTTCTGGTCCACAAAGTTTAGGCTGAATCAACTCTGCTGCTGGTCCAAGACTGAAACATTTTGCAAAACTATGTTTTGGAAGGAAGGCATTCGGTGACAGATGGATTTTATTTATTTTTGGGTAAAAGGAACAGCTTAAAACAGGTTGGGAACATCGGATAGGATCCTGGCACATCAAGACAAAGACTGAATGCATCTGAAGTACTCGAGATGCAGAAATTACCATCACAAGAACACGTACACATTCATCAATAATATGGTGCACACTGACCCTCACTCTTTCAGCAATGATCTGTTTTGCAGTAGGAAATATAACCAGTGGTTTTGAAGCTCAACAGCCTCCTTTAAGTATCTGCATTCCCTCTTTAGTTCACAATGTACAACAGCTTAAGGTTTTGTAGGCAAAATTGCACTCAAAAACAGGAGCTGCATGCACGCAGCTGAAAAAAAGTTAGACTGTAAATCAGGTGCAAAGAGAAGAAATCAGAGTCTACCTTTAGGCATTCGCATCCCTAGATTTTGTTCAAAGCAGCATTTTCACATGGGCTGAAGACTCAGGGGTTACATTTTTGAGGGGTTTGAATCTCAAAAACTTGTGGATAGATTGCTAACAAAGATTTTCAACCACGCTGCAAAATCCTTGGGAGTTCAGTACTGATTATATTGAGATGTTTTTAAAAAAAATCCTGCTAGCCATCTATCTGCATCAGTAGATACACAAGGGCATTTGAGAAAATTTATCCTGGTCACATCACATCATTGGTGTAAAAGAAAACAAATTTTCCTTTTGAAGGTTTTTGACTCATTTGGAACAGATAAATCACTGCAGCAGCACTTTCCAAGTGACAATTATCTTGCCACAATAGCCATAAAAACAAAATAAAATCAACACGGATGGAATCCAAAGTAGGAGATCTAAATTATATATAACTATATTCATAAAACTACACCTCTGCTCAAAGTTGCTCTGTACACTACACATATGCCAGGATCTCTTAATCTGCTGCTGATGTGCTACATATTGCGGTCGTGTGCAATTACAGTTAGCTATAATTAAGAACAATTACAGCTTTTATTTCTCCACTTGTTCTTTAAAAAGCACAGTTGTAATAAAACTTTTTTCCCCTCTCTTTTTTTTTTAAAGGTGAATATAATTATACATCCCTGTAACATCTCCAATAATTAGTTTGACTCAAGTTTCTTCTGGAACAATTTTCATTTTAACTGTCAGATCTGCCATCTATAGTCAATAGAACACATTGTAAAAAAATTCTATCATTAACCTTTTTTCACCCCATAAATCTGCAAAAGAACTTGAAGAAATTGAAGAATTCATTGCTTAAACATTTAAAGGCCAAATTCAACTAACACCCCTTCCCCAGCAATACCTTCTTAATCACACTGAAACATTATTATTATTATTATTATTATTATACTAGCTAACTATAACAATAATAAATTAAAGCTGGGCATAAAAGGTATTTGGCATCTCTCTATATTTTATAGGCTACTTTCCAGCCCTATTCTCATAAAAGAATCTCTCTACTGTATCTTTGTTTAGAATCTACCCGCGATTACTAACCATGCAGACTGCAGGGAAAAGTAATTAAGTTTAATAGAAGCCACCCTCATTTTTGAAGCTGCCCTCAATTTAAGCCATAGAAGGAGAGTAATTAAATTTAATGCATGCCACAGTTTTTAAATGAAGATATGGCATGTAAAATTCTCTCACTCTGTAATGCACCTTTTCCAACCACTGCAAAATAAGTGTTGTGATGCAAAAAGATAGCAAACTACAACCACCAAGTCATGTTAAGTTTTCTTTTTCTACTGGCCATGTCTTCCAAGGGGTGAGGTCTTTGGGTAGATTAAGAACAGCGTAGTCTAAATCATAGGAATTGGGAAGCCTGAGTAAGATCACAGCTGAACTGTTTCCTGATCCACCCTTCGCTCATGGTATCTGCTTTGATTAAGTTTAGAAGAAGCTTTTGTGGCAGGGTCCATCTTTTATATGTTTTTAACAGATGCAACAGGTTTCTGACTACAGCCACAAATCTCTATAGCGCAGACATTGTTCGCCAAGAGCCTCCCCCAAAGTAGGGACTAAAGAAAGGGACTAAAGAAACACATTTTGAGACAGTCACAAATCTCGCATGTATGTCTTCAGTCGTCTTCAAGTCATCAGAAGAAAGGCTCAGCTATTTTGCTAAGCAATAGGCTTATTACTTTTACACAGAAATAGAAATTACAAACCAGGGCTAATGAAGATATTTCAGTCTTGCAAAGATGAACATAATGAATGAGGAGCTCTGAGACAGAAAGAGAGGCATTTCCCTTTGCCAGCTCTGTAGAGAAGCAGTGGGCTCTCTCTGTATGCATAAATAAACTCTTCCTTGCAGAGAATCACAGAAGTTTCATCAACTGATTTCAAATAAATGGGGAATTTAGAGGCTTGAATAAGCTTGTAAAAGGGAAGATGACTGCCACTGTTTGTTCAGAAGAAGGTTAGACAGAGATACTAAACCATCCTGGTTTTGGCTGGGATAGAGTTAATCTTCTTCCCAGTAGCTGCTATAGCGCTGTGTTTTGGATTTACTATGAGAATAATGTTGATAACACGCTGATGTTTTAGTTGTTGCTAAGTAATGCTTACACTGGTCAAGAACTTTTCAGCTTCCCATGCTCTGCCAGGTGCACAAGAAGCTGGGAGGGGGCACAGCCAGGACAGCTGACCCCAACTGGCCAAAGGGCTGTTCCATACCATATGGCGTCACGCTCAGTATAGAAACTGGGGGGAGTTGGCTGGGGAGCAGCGATCGCTGCTCAGGGATGGGCTGGACGTCGGTCAGCGGGTGATGAGCAATTGCATTGTGCATCACTTGTTTTGTACATTCTTTTATCATTATTATTATTTTCTCTTCCTCTGCTGTCCTATTAAACTGGCTTTATCTCAGCCCACGGGTTGTATTTTTTTTCCAATTCTCTCCCCCATCCCACTGGGGGGGATGAAGGGGGAGGGTGAGCAAGCGGCTGCGTGGTGCTTAGTTGCCGACTGGGTTTAAACCATGACATAAACTCACAATCGGTTCACAGAAGTGCTCTGAAAAATGTGAGGCTCGCAACCTACTTCCAAGCAGCCTCGTCTCCTGAACAGAGGTTTGTACGTACCATTAGGGCTGAGCAAAACTTCTGCCCTGAAACCAAGACCAGACTTGAAAAGGCAAAACTTGGGACAGAATTTCAAAGGCTCCAAAGGCTATCCCAAGAAAGAAGACAGTGAAAAAAGGAGAAAGAAAAAAAAAAAAAAAAAAAGAAAAGAAAAAAAAAGTAGGGAGAAAATAAATAGATCCTTTATTTCAATTTTAGACCCCACCACAAATCTGCCATGTACTTCCCCAAGAGAGGGGTTGAATACCCCATTTCAGCAGCATAGAGAACAGACACCTGTATCCCTGGTGTACACCTGGTGGAACCTCTATGTCCAGCAATGAGAGTCACACACGTTTCATCTGGCTTTCATTTCTTTACAAAACTATAAAAAATGAACACTCATAATAGTAAACAAGAGGCAACCAGGGTTTCATGTCTGGCTGTCTCCCTGACAAAGCCCACAATCTTATACCCGTCAGTTCAGGGACTGTTCAATAGGCAGATCCACACTTCGAATCTTGAAGCCACTGCTAATATAAATTGCAAGCAATTTAGGAAAGAGACTGCATTTGTAGTTATTTTTAGTTTCATGAAAGAAAGAAGAGATTTGTTTATACATATCATGACAAAAAAATTGGATTTTTTGGTTTTAAAGTAGCAAAATAGGGACAAAATTGCTGTTTAAATTCTAATTTTTACTCAATTATATTTTAAAGTGATCCTACCAGATGCTGGAACTAAAGCGACATGATTTTGCTATATTTATAACTAAGCTGCAAAACATTTCAACATTTACAAAGAGGAGAAATCTCTCTGCTAATGCCAGGAGAAGAATAAGCTCAAATGCTATTGCACATGATAGCTCTTAATAGTTGGCACGAGGAGAGAAGAAATGTCTCTATAACAACAGTATCAAGGAAACTTGCATTGCAAATATCACATCATCACAATAAGGAGGGGGGAAAAAAAAAAAAAAAGATTTGCGGAGAGTGTTAACATGAGGACATAACATCCACACGCTCCCAAATAGTCAGGACGGATGAAAACCAAGGCAAGCTGTAGTCTCCTCCCTCCTTGCCTCTAATCCAAAATCCCTCTTCCCATCCAAACCACCTGCTGTTCATGCCTTCTGCTTCCTTTTAGGAAGCAGTATCCTTTTCTCACACATTTCCCAATCAATACTTTGGCCCTTCTACTGTTGGCGACCAACAAGACAACTCCCACTGTTCCCTAATACACCCTCATGCCTTCCCCCAGGGGCTTCGGCAGAAACGTAGGTTGTGGACCGGCTGGCCAGAAGCTTATGGGAAAAAATTAAACCACACACAAGATAAAATCTTCAGAAGCCTCTCCCCTCAATTCCCACCCACAGCCATTGCTAGGCTTACAATACAACCTTCATCCCTCATCTTATCCTCTCTTTGGAGGCTGTGGGTCCTGCAGCGTCCTGTCACAATTGCCAAGTGCTCCAAGTGTTGGTGGGATGCAATTCAGCTTGTGATGCTGGAGCGGCGAGGCTCCCCCAGGGCACCGGCATACACCACTCAACTAGTTAAAAATTGAAACAGAGCAAACGGGAAATTTTTGAACAAATGCTTCGAGATTATGGAGCACACGTTACAGCTGTAACCACCCACAGTTCCCTCCTACAGAACAGAAACACTGAAAGCAAAAACCATTCACTGCAGAAGTTGAAAAATAACAAAAAATGCAGCAGTAAGTATGAAATTAAAGCCTATGGGTATTTCCTGCAAGAACTTCTGCGAAGGAAGAGGGGAAGTTTGCAGGACACAACAGAATAAGAAAACGCAACCTTGGTTTACAAGTTCATGAGAAGTGCCAGGACTGGTGCACAGGCTTGAACTAGTTATTATGTTCATCACTCATTTCTCACTCATGAAGGAAATTACATTTTACAGTAAAAAGGTGCCATAGTGGGCGGGGTGGGAAGGACAGCCTCTTCTTTCCGTTATTAAAAATAGCTAAACTAGACAAAACCCCAGATAACCTCAGTTAAAAAAATTCCCAAGTCTCTGAGGACAGCAGAGAGAAGAGCAAGAATTCAATGTGCCATTCAGCAGGGAAAAGGGCTGAGTGTTCTGAAATGCTCTTGGAAAAAAAAAAAAAAGATAAAATAAAAGCAAAGCTACACGCTTTCCACCATGGAACTGATTTTTTGTGTTCACTACTTGCAGTGATCATTCAGCTCTACGGATCAAAAAATCCTACTGATACCAACGTGCATGGTCAATCAGCAGGATATTCTGTTTCAAATACGAGATCTGAAGTTGTTTCTTTGATTTTTTTTCAATAGTACGACAGAATTTTCCACTTCTCCCAGTGCCAATCATGTTCAGGTGAATGTTACAGCTTCTGCAAGTGCAAATTAAAGACAATTATAACCTGGCTAACCTACCTCATCATTAAAATGCCTGGCACAACTCGTTTGCCCATGGAGTGGAGATTTGCTGCTATCACATTCACTTGAGTAGGGAAATAGTCATCTTTAGATGCTATGGGCGTGCTGATTGCTCTGATCAAAGGAGGCAAAAATGGAGGTGACTATTTGCCCCTCTAGGAAGGAGTACTGCAGTATAAGTGGAAGAACATATTGTCACGTTAGTCAATAATACCATTTGGGCAAACAGCTTCCAATAGCATCGTAATGCAGGTGTGTTTAGGAAAACTGAGGATTTATCTTTCTGGTACCAGCTTCTCAGAGCGAGCACACCAACTGCACAAGGGAAAAAGTAGGACCAGTGAATGAAAGTGTTAAGGGCCTTAATACATACACCTTAGGGGGTACTGTATTTCAAACTGGTATTAGGGACTCCTTATGTATGAGATCCAACTTAAGCCCTGGCACCTCCATGACAGGTGGAAATTGGGTGCAACTACAAGAGCTGTAAACAAATCAATGCCAAAGAGAAAAATACTAAGAAGAATAAAAATAGCTATCAGCAGAAGTCCTTTAAAAGCATTCTCAAATGCAGGAAACAGAAATCTCCAACCCTCCTGTCCACAGCAGAGATATCTACAACAGTTTATTTCCAGCTGAGGAGCCCGTATTAGTGAGAACTCTCTCTAGTTGCATTATATTATATATATATTATATTCTCTTTGAGCCAGAATCTACTTTTTTGTTGCATTTACAGACAGCACAGAGCACAGCTAGGGCTTTGAGGTGATGCCATAAGTGTTTCAATAGAAAAAAAGAGGAATGTTTCAATACAAGAAAAAATGTCCTTATTGAAGTTTTACCCCATTTAAAATCCTTCCTTGTTTAGGTTTAAAACTTTATAGCAGGGGCAAAAGGAGAGTTTTCTCAGCCAGGCAGAGGTCTCAACATTTTCCCCCAGCTGAATCCCTTGAGAAGGAAGGGTATCGGAGCAGCTCTGCCATCCCACTGAGAGGTGCAAAGCTTTCCTGGATATTGTTCGTTTATGAAGCCATGGACAAGGCTCTTGAAATATGGAGGGTGTCGAGGTGTGAACTGGCATATTCGAACAACTGGGACATATCAGATGAATGAGTTGTAACCACCTGAAATTCTTACAAAAGCCCTGATATTCAAAGGTTGGCCACATTCACTTACCTTTGTGGACCAGATTGCCATCAGTGAAATTCAAGCCAAAAGACAAAGCCCACAAACAAAAAACCCGCTTCTTTTTCATTGAAACATGACCTTTTCATTTCACGAAACTTGTGTCAACTTAAATCTTGTCAGCCTGACCCCAATCCGTCCTATTCCCTGAATCTATGGAGCTCTTTGCTGAAGCCGTTCCCACCCCGGGCTATGATCTCGTCAGATCTCATAAGTGAAACAGGGCCAGGACTGTGGCTGGGACTGTGGGAGACACCTCCGAGGGAACCCCAGATGCTTACAGGAAGTTCTTGGTGGTGACTCTCACAAGTAACGCTCCTTCAGTTAACTCTGAATCCACACCCCACAGCGACACTAAGGGTATTAGGTTCCTAAAAGCTTTGTATTTTAAATAGGAAGGACTAAAATTAGAAACGCTTTTATAAACTCCGGGGACATTTCCCCACATGCACAACAGTGACAGTTACATTATCAGCTGTCAGCTATTGAAGTTCTCCCCTCATACCCCAATTCGATCAACATGCATGAGATTTTACCCATCTTTAAAAAAAAAAAAAAAAAAGACAAAACCCAGCAAGCTGACTGATGTTCTTGCTTTTTCCCTTCCACTGCTGAGGTTTATCTCCATACTTCCACATCTTTTCCTGGCAGAATTCTCAGTGACCCTCCTTATTTCACTGCCAGTAATGTGTCTTTTTAACTACTTCTATTTTTAGATCTCTTCTAGTCTGGTTTACTCCCAGTATTCAGTTCGCAGTCACCTCCTCTTGCTTTTCACTCCCTTTTTACATCGTCTTCCTCTACCCTAGCTCGCTGTATTCTGGCAATTCTGATCTGTCTGTGTACCCTTGCCTCCAGAAATACAGCCTCTTATTTCACCTCCTCTACCATCAATCAATAAAATTCAAACACAAGTATTTTATCCATTACACAAAACTTTTTAGTACCTCAGGCCTGTTTCTTAAAGCCAATTTTTCCCTAAACCATGTAGAATAGTGAACCTGGAATATACGTAACAACCCAGTGCACAAGTTACCAATGTATTGCAATATTCAGCTATAGCCAATTGCCACTTCAGTTACTTTTATTATGCTCATATTCGTGTCTACGTGCCACAGACTGCTAAGATACAAGTTATTTTGACCTAGACCACACCTTCTCTCCTATTTAGGAAGTGCCAAACACACAATGTCCCAGAAAATAAGGCTAAGCATGAAGCTGGTACATAAGGAATGGTCAGTAACTTTATGTAGGATGCTTCGTGACTGACTCAACACAGGTATTAGCTATGCTTTTAATGGTACTAGTCTTTCAGTACTGTTTACCTGAAAGGTTCTCACTTCACTGACTTACACAGGGTGGGAAAAAAAGATTAAGCTGGCTAGTGTAACAGGTCTTGCACCTTCAAAAAGAACTTGCAGTAGAAAAAAAGAAAAAACATTGGGAAAAGATTAATTTTCCAAGTAAGCCATGGAAATCATAAGTTCCTGTACTCTGTTTTAAAGTGTTTTCTACCCCAGCAAAGCCATAGATCTATCTTGTTGAGCTGTATAAAGAAAACCAGCTCATGTGAATGGTAGCTTCTTTAGCTATCGCTATATAAGCTCTACTTGTTAGGTTTCTAATCGCAGGCTTTCTGCTGTTTTCTTTGGTTATTATGTGAGATGCATTTGCAGGGATCTCAAAGAACAGTTGGAGCACTACAGATATAGGACATGCGTTCTCTGAAATTTCATTATGTATAGATTTAACACCTCCAAACAGGCGCCATCTCACAGAACGGCAGCCAGAAGTAGAGAACAACAAAAAAGCAAATCCACAGATTTCAGACTGAAGAATTTCCTTAGCTTGGATTCATTTTTAGAGTTGAATTCACATACATGAAGAATTTATACCTTCACACCTTTTTTTTTTTTTCTTAAACAAGCTGTAGATCATTCTTATCCCTATTATTTCCCTGAAAATAAATGGAGATTTTTACCCAGTGATTAGGAACTGAAGAGACACAGCAAAGCAGACTGTGCCTTCACCAACCTGCTGTGTTTTCACTGGGCAAATCACCTAGAAGTTCACAAAACTTCCACTTGCGCTTTGCTGGGTGGCTGCAAGAGCCGAGAAATAACTTACCGAATAACAATATTAGCATTCACAGGCAGCTCCAGAAATTACATATACACACAGAGCATTATTTAACTGCATGTCCTTTCATTTCCCCTGGATGAAATCTCTGCCAAGCTACAAAGAAATGTAATTAATCGGCACTGCAAAAACACACATACACACACAGGCAGCACCAGCCTGCCTGACCCGCTCCTGTGCTCAACCACTTTAAGTGCACAGACCATTTAAGCGGGGCCATTTCCTTGCCCTCCCCAGCTCTGAAGTCCATCCAGAAATAATAAGTGAATCTGAAGTTAGTTTCCCCAACTGCTTTTTGTGTTCAGTGTAATGCTAGTACAGCTCACATTCATCTTCTGTCACCCCACCGTGTGCTCAGACAGAGAATTATGCTGTATCTGCTCCTAATGATTCAGCTAAACGTAGAGGTGGGAGAAAGACAAGGGGTTTGGTGAGCAGCAGAACCGAAGGGGCCTCGTTGCCTATTGATTTATGTCTCAAAGTTGCCCTCCCACGCGAATTTTTGAATACCTAATAAAGGTTGATCTCCTGACTTTCCCTTGTAGAGACTACTTTTTTTCCTCTGTAATGCCTGCTATTTTCATGAAACTGGCAGAAATTAAATATATCTGAGACCTCTGTGCCTGTCAAATTTGGTTAAAATGTATTCACTAGCGTAAAAACCCACGGAGACAGGAGGAGAAAAAATAGGGGCTGACAGACAATTCAACTACATAATCCTTGCTTCTTCAGTGAAATGGAGGGGAAGAAAAAAAAAAAGAAAAAACCAGAGCAGCAAACCAAAACCTTGCTCCCACAACACGGCAGGAATAACCACACACCACATTTTTCCTGTGGTCAGTCATTTACATGCAAACCCTTCATTGCAAGGGTCAAAGCATGCGGAGCATCTTACAACGAACAAGGGCAACAAACCCAACACAAATACAAGAAGAAGGGCCAAAATAAACCAAAACCAGATTTCAAATGCCACAGGAAAACCCCAAACTCTTCCACAGCCGACAGCCGACATGCTCTGGATCAAGGTGGCAACCAGTCAGTCTATGATCAATGCTTCAGGCAGACTATGGAGAGTATGTCATAAAATAAAAAATTTTTAAAGCAGCTACTGCAGGTTAACTGTGAACTCTGCACACCCAATATGGTCCAGCAGTTTTACCCGGGGACTCCAGAGCCCCATACAATTGCGGCTACCAAAACCCCACTGACAGTCCTTAATTTCTGTTCACTTGTGCTAGAAATGACAGTCAGACTTGCTGGATTTCACCTCTGATCCAGCAAAGCTCTTAAGCACGTGGTTAACTTCAGGCACGTGGCAAAAGCAAATGAAAGGGGGGAAAAAAATGCTCGTGGACTTTAAAGCTATGATGTGTTAATCTTGCTGCTGCCTCTGGGCCTTTGTGAAGGGGAAAAAAAAATCTGAAAGGAAAAAAAAACCCACCAGTTTTAATTCTGAGCATTGGTTACTTTGAATTCTGTCATAAGTCATTATGTTTAAATATATAAAAATGTACATGGGCAAAGGGTGCCAGGCGAACACACCGCTTTATTCCCTCCACCTGCTGCAGATTTAAGCAGAGGATCCACTCTGTGCACGGAGGTACCGTATGAAACCTCCCACCAGCAGCAAGACTTGAGCACCATTTTTTGATCACAGCGGATCAGCAGGACTGCGAAAAAGCTTTGCTGGTGCTATAGAATAAAAGAAAAAAAAAAAAATCCCATTATTTGAAATCCAGGCTAGATCACAGAAAGCCGCAAGAATTTACCCCAATTTCAAAAGGATTTGCCGAACAGGCTGCTCATGTCTCGGTTCGGCTTCGTATGCCGCGGCTGGGCCAAGACATGCCATCTGGTTCCCAGCAGCACTCGCTGGAGTCCGTGGGAGTTCTCCCTCCAAAGTGACAGCATGATGTGGCCCACAGTCCTCTACAAAGCTAGAGCCTACACTTTTAATGGATGTCATTTCAGGCAGGCATTTGAGGTAAAACAAAGAAGGAAAAAAAAAGAAAACCAACTAAGTGACTGTGGTGCTGAGGATTTGATCTGCGTTCATTAGTCATCGGAGTTCCCAGAGACAAAAAGATTATCCCCATTACCCCGCAGCAATTTTGACCTATCCCCACATGAGCTTTGCGTTACTGTCTCTTATGTCTGCTTCATCTTAGTGGGTGCAACCCTCTTCCATTCACTGACAGAGGGGAAAAGTCGATTCAGATACATGAGTAAACAGAAAGATTTAAAATGTGCAGCTCTATCATCATGCTGCAAACTTCATAAATAATCTACAAATAGTTAAGCTGGCTAGAAAATTTCCAGGCAATGTATTTTATACTTCTTTATTTCCAGGTAAATCTCTCAGAAGAAGAAGGTTAGCCCATACAAATACATATCTACCTAATATAAATATATATGCTATTCTCCTATTAGATTGATTTCTGTGTCTATTTGAACAGTGTAAATTATTTCAGCAAAGTATACATCGTTGCAAAACACATTATGGGATTTCCTGTATACCTAAAGCCAGCCTCAGGACAAAACGCCTTGTATGTTCTTGCTTAGAAAGTCTGAAGTTAAGCTCTTTTTTTCTTTTTTTTTTTTTTTTTTTTATTTATGCTTTGCCATATTCATTACTGCTTCCCATCAGTGCAGCTGACATTGGTTGCTGCATTACATATGCCAGCAGACAGACTCCTACCTCTTTATAGACTGCTGCCTACATACTACAACTGTTTATTATTCTCAATGCGCAAAGTGCCAGCTAAATCAATAGTTCAAAAGCCTTGTTCAATTCAAATGGACTTTACAAAGTACTATACTGTAATAAACACATGAAGGCAGAATGTTTCCCCAATTGCTTACATGACACAACTCTTATCGCATAAAGCAATGCAACCACCACATTTTTCTTACTATGCAGAGTCCCAGTTAAGTCAAGAATGAAATTATCCTATTAATCACAGATGAACGAGGTGTACTGGCAATGACATATAGTAAATAAAGTGATAAAAGATAAATACAGTGACAAAAATCCTCACAGAGATCCGTGAGGATCCTAATGCGTTACGCACTGTAGCAATTTGGACTGGTCTCCATTTCTTACTCAGCAAAATCTCCCCACATAAGTGGTTTTATAGATTCCAGATAGTTTAAAGAGCCATCAAGACAAAAATTGTCTACTAAATTGTGATGAAAGCAATAAATACGCTTCTCCTATGCCTAGGAGGACCATTAGGTCTCCTCCGTATCCCCACTATTGGTCCTACTTCACACAAACTGTGCTGTTGACTTGCACGATGTTTTACTGAACTAAGACCAGGACCAAAGATATTCAGCAACAGGATAAGCACTTGTATGAATGGAATGAAGAAGTCGGGCAAAAGGGTGACAATTCCAACATGACCAGCAATTTGGTCAGTAGGGCTTACTTATACAGAGATGATGGAAGGTCTTAAACTTTTGCCCCAAATCTTTTTACATCATTCTCTGAGCTCAATCCAAGTCCCAGCCCAGCTAAATGTTTAAAGTAAAATGGATCACTCAGATCCTTAAAACTCAAGGATTTGCTCAAATTTATTCAGGCTTTACTAAAATTCCATGCAAAATAAGAATAATAATTACCACAGGGCAATTTATTCTACTTTCTTTTTCCTGCTCCATTAGCAGAAATCAATCAAAACAGAGCAATGACTTCAGCTCTCTTAAAAAAGGTGGCAAAAGAGTTATCAGCCAAGGTTGGTATTGGTATTGTAAGTACCAGCCTGCCCACTTTCTATCAATCAGATACTACTGGCAGAGCAATAAAGAAAGAGTGAGATAAGAAGGAAACATCTGTCAAGCAACATCCCAGACAGGCGAGAAAGAAGGACAGCAGTCTGGGAAAAGAACAGGATAACAACAAAAAATTACCAGCAAGTAATTTTCCCAGTGTTGTACGTTCTTTTTCTCCCACCCTATGAATAGAAATTGGTCAGATAGCCCAGGTAGCAAGTTTGCTATTTGAGGCAACTTCTGGCTGAAAGGATTTTTTAGTGACAGATCATGTCTGAGGAGCAACGCTTTGGCTGGTTTGACAGCTTTCAAGGCAGTTTCCCAGTATTCGAGCCACTTGAAGGAGTCATGACACTCCACATTTACAACTTACACGTTAGATAGCAGCAACCAAGCTGATGTGCACAAACCACAGCGGTCTTTCTGCTAAAGAGAAAAACAGGCTTCAAGGCTTTGGTCACTCCTATGGGCACTTAAAGCACAAGAACAGTTATGCCCTTTATACAAAACTGAACATGGAAAAGGTGATGTTTGGAGGCCTAACAGTTGCATGGAAAAAAAAGCTTATTTTCTTGAGGTTGTTGTGGATAGCCATAGGATGAGCAGGCTGTTGAATGCAGGCATTAGTTATCGTGCAACATCTTGGGGGGCAGTGGGAGTAGAGATTGAGTTGTCCAACTACAGAGATTAAATGTTGAAGAGAGTAAGAAAAAAAGGTAAACTTCATTTTGATGTGTACGACAAAGATCAATGCGACAGAGCACTACGCAAGCTTCCAAGTGATTAGCACTAATAGTCTTTGCATTATCAAGCTCATGTTACTCAAGTTTATTTATTTGCACAAGA
The DNA here is from genome assembly GCF_035582795.1 of Mycteria americana. Taxonomy (NCBI): domain Eukaryota; kingdom Metazoa; phylum Chordata; class Aves; order Ciconiiformes; family Ciconiidae; genus Mycteria; species Mycteria americana. The sequence goes on along the minus strand of NC_134365.1, from coordinate 6,622,543 downwards.
AGTTGTATAAGACTGATCTTGCCATGGCACAGGACAGGTGCGTCTGATAAATTCAGAGAGCTGTGCTTACTGCCTTTTCTTTCTTTTTTGTCACTGTTCTCAACTATTTAGGAGTTAATAGATTTAAAAAAAAAAAGTTAAAAAAAAGAAAAAATGCGTCAAGTAATTCTCATCTGTTAAACTGGGGATAACATTAAATTCATGTCCCTTGCAGTGTCTTCCTTCTATCACCGGTCCTGCCTTAAACCAGCATAAACTAATCAGGAGGAAAAAAAAAAAATCAACCCCAAATAAAACAAAACCCTACCCTGCCCATTGCTGAGTTTTCTGCAAATTTGTTTCGGGTTAGGACACACTTAGGCTGGAATCTCTTACAAGTATCATTCTGACCACTTAGCATATAAATAGACTAAATAAGAATGTACTACGGGGGATTTTTTTCATTTTTCTGGTTTATAAGGAAATACTTTCAGGGTCTTTGCAAATATTAGAAGACAAGACATTTTAATTTCCAAATGGTAAAAAAAACCCAACAACACATTAAGTATACCTAAATTTGAACTGTCAACTCACCCATACTGCAATTCCAAAGACAAAAACCACAAGAGTTTCAAACTAGGGTTGAGTAAGATTTCATGCTTACCGAAGTCAAAGTTGTAAAATTCTCAAATGTATGTTTTGGAAAGACGGGATACAGGATTATAAGCTCCTTCACTTTTATTGCTAGTCCCATGGTAGCACTTTTCTTAGCAGGATGCTTTTTTTGTTTGTTTGTTTTACAAGTAAGTTTCTAAGCCTCACGTTAATGGAGAGAAAAAAAACCCAAACAAAACAAACTAACAAGTTTAGAGCTTTGTATATATTTGAGCAAGTGAAAGACCATCTTTCTAGTTTCTTCTGAGGGCCCATGCCATAATGTTTTGATGAGGATCTCTTAAATGCCTGGTTACCAGTGCTGGGATGAGTGGATTCCTGTCCTTATCCAGGTAACGCCTTCTTTACTCATCTCCATTTTTGCTGTGCCATCACTTGGGTAAAAAGAGGTGCTTTTCTTGGACACCGAAGGAAAGATAGCAGCTGGTTTTCAATGTGACAGTATCCAAGGGTACCCCCATGGCTGTGAAACCACCGACCCTGGATCTGAGCCATGAGGTACCCAGACCCCGGCTTGCTGCAGGATGGGCACTGCTTGCAGGAATTCAATCACTTCCAGCATCTATTTGCTGCTTGCTTAGGAGTTCGGGAGTGCAGTAAACCACAAATTGCCCCTTAAAACAGTCGTTCCTGAGAGTTTACTGGATATAGATTGCTCCAATGTTTTCTACATCGGGGATTTGGAAGTGCAGAGATTTGCAACTGGCAGAAGTGCTTACCAAGACACTTCCCATCATTTACCAGCAGTCCTGGCTAACTGGGGAGATCCCAGTTGGCTGGAGGTTAGCAAATGTGACACCCATCTTCAAGAAGGGCCAGAAGGAGGATCCAGGGAACTACAGGCCTGTCAGCCTGACCTCAGTGCCGGGGAAGCTGATGGAGCAGATCATCCTGAGTGCCATCACACGGCATGTAGAGGATAACCAAGGGATCAAGCCCAGCCAGCATGGGTTCAGGAAAGGCAGGTCCTGCTTGACCAACCTGATCTCCTTCTACGACAAGGTGACCCTCCTAGTGGATGAGGGAAAGGCTGTGGATGTTGTCTATCTAGACTTCAGTAAAGCCTTTGACACGGTTTCCCACAGCATTCTCCTGGAGAAACTGGCTTCTCATGGCTTGGATGGGTGTACTCTTCACTGGGTAAAGAACTGGCTGGACGGCCGGGCCCCAAGAGTGGTGGTGAATGGAGTTTACTCCGGTTGGCGGCCGGTCACAAGCGGTGTTCCCCAGGGCTCTGTGCTGGGGCCAGTTCTGTTTAACATCTTTATCAATGATCTGGACGAAGGGATCAAGTGCACCCACAGTAAGTTTGCAGATGACACCAAGTTGTGTGGGAGTGTTGATCTGCTTGAGGGTAGGCAGGCTCTGCAGAGGGACCTGGACAGGCTGGATCGATGGGCCGAGGTCAATTGTATGAGGTTTAACAAGGCCAAGTGCAAGGTCCTGCACTTGGGCCACAGCAACCCCATGCAATGCTACAGGCTTGGGGAAGAGTGGCTGGAAAGCTGCCCAGCAGAGAAGGACCTGGGGGTGTTGGTTGACAGCCGGCTGAATATGAGCCAGCAGTGTGCCCAGGTGGCCAAGAAAGCCAATGGCATCCTGGCTTGTATCAAAAATAGCGTGGCCAGCAGGACTAGGGAAGTGATTGTCCCCCTGTACTTGGCACTGGTGAGGCCGCACCTCTAATCCTGTGTTCAGTTTTGGGCCCCTCACTACAAGAGAGACATTGAGGTGCTGGAGCATGTCCAGAGAAGGGCAACAAAGCTGGGGAAGGGTCTGGAGCAGAAGGCTGATGAGGGGTGGCTGAGGGAACTGGGGTTGTTTAGCCTGGAGAAAAGGAGGCTGAGGGGAGACCTTATCGCTCTCCACAACTACCTGAAAGGAGGTTGTAGAGAGGTGGGGGTCGGTCTCTTCTCCCAGGTAGCTAGTGATAGGATGAGAAGAAACAGCCTCAAGTTGTGCCAGGGGAGGTTTAGACTGGATATTAGGAAATTTTACTTCACTGCCAGCATTGGAACAGGCTGCCCAGGGAAGTGGTTGAGTCACCATCCCTGGAGGTATTTAAAAGACGTTTGGATGAGGTGCTTAGGGACATGGTATAGTGGTGGACTTGGTAGTGTTAGGTTTACAGTTGGACTCGATGATCTTAAAGGTGTTTTCCAACCTATACGATTCTGTGATGCTGTGATTTGCGTTTTTTGATCCATTTCCTCCAAAAGGCAGCAACTGAGAAATAAAACATCCATTCAGAGATCCGCCCTGCCCCACTCTGACCCCTCACCTCTCCCCTCTCTGAGGGGAAAAGGAAAGCAATATGGCAGCTGAGAAAGCCTTGCATCCGTGGGTCCTTCCCCCGTGTTCGGCTGTGTTATGGGAAGGGACTGTTTATTTTCTGTTAGGAGGAAGTGCATTGCTGTGCATGGAAGGCATTAATTGCTTTCATTTGATTACCTAAAGGCTGACCACCTGTGGGTACAATCAGCATTGTTTTCCTTTCTTGATGTAAACAAGAAAGTAATTGAAAGCCTAAAGTGCAGCCAGGAGTAAAAAACCAAGAAAGAAGGACCAGGCCTGTAGCAGTACACTTTAGCCAGGCTTATTCTTTCCAGTTACTACAGATAAAGGATTTAACATTTTAAAACAAAGCAGAAATGATCTTACAAATTGGGGTCATCTCAGTTACCAATTTGGCATTATGTTCTCGAATGCGTCTGAATAAGTGCATCATTCTCAGACCAACAAAGTCACGTTTAACTGTAGGCAAGTTGCAAAAAAATACTTCAAAGCTCAACCCAGACTCTTGCTTGCTTGTAACCCAGGCAGGCTAAGTGGACACTCATGCCTGCACCTGGTAAAAGGTAAATTCACAAGCTTTTCAAAACTTTTATCAAGTTTTTACGAAGGAAATTATATTAAGGCCCTGATGAATTGTAAATTATATAGGGGCTGCTGTGGGGCATTAGCGGTGAAAACCTGTATAAGCTGACAACGAAACATACTCACTGCAATAAAAAGAGCGAAACGGTAAGGTGAGAAACCCAGCTCCATTTCTTTCCTGGCTCCAGTCACATAACATATTGCCCAGTCAAATTAAATGGCAAACTTAAATGGCTGTTTCATGTCATAATCTAAGAGAAGAACACCCATTTATGAAGAAAATACAGATTTTGCACAAAACCCCCAGAAGTATTTACTGACAAACATTGTTTATTAATTCAAGGAACTTATCATGTATAGATACAGTATCTCAGTACTGCCATCCCATTTACTGGACAATAAATTTTCAGTGCAATGGGAGAACTATGAAAAAATTCTCACACAGATTTCTTGGGAAAAAGGCAATGTGTCTGGATTTGCAGATAATGTCTGAGCACAGATTGGGTAACAGGCAAAAACCCCAAACCACCCTTCTTTTATTGTCTCATCAGTCAGCCAGATGGATGGGATCTCTCAACATCTTCTGTTCTGGATGCTCTTCTTGAGCCTTTCCTACATCAACAGGGTCAGCTTCCAAAACATAAGCTACGGGCACATGACTCAAAGTTTTGCAATACAGCAAATTAAATAAGAAAACATGGAAGATAAATTATCATCCAACTGGACAATATTTATTTATTTTCGTTACAGCTTAGACTGGCCAGGCTGAAGGAGCTCTTTCTGCAGGCAGTTAAGTCCTAATACACCAGTGCCGAGTGCACACGGTGGGAGGAGGGTGTTTTGTCTTAAAAGGAACATACAGAGATGTGAACGGAAGGGTGGGAAGACCACGTTGATCACAGGAGAGATAAACACAAAGTCAGTGCCACCACGTTTACACAGTCCAGTGGAAAATGGGAGTTTTTGTTCTGCCAAAGTAACTTTTAGCACAACACACTCTACCCAGTGCTGCTGAGGTTTCAGACACCAAATTACCACAAAGTTATAAGCCAACTAGATAGAGCCCAGAAGAGAGCAAGAAGAATGGTCCAAGTTCCAAATGCTATGACCTACAAGTAGCAAAAGGGGGAAGAACTGGGGTTGCTGGGATGCTCTGGAGAGTAGATGGCTGCGGGAAGCTTCACCGTCTTCAAATACAAAAAGAGGAGAATAATATGTTCTCCATATCCAGAGTGAGAGGAATGCAGAATTCACATAACTAGAGATATTTAATGGAAGACGTCTGACTTGCATGTTACAAGTGTCATAGGTAAGCACAGAGGTCAGATCACAGTTTCCTTATGGTCCCTTACTTAGAGTATCTCCTGTAGCTTTAGTTCATATGTAGAAGGATGAAGTCAAATCCTGCAGTCCAAGGAAAGGCTGCTGTACTATAAAAGAGAACAGCAGCATCAGAAGAGGATAGTGTTTAGGTTTGGTAGCTTAGTAGATGTAGGGAGGCATCTCTGATGCAGGTAGACTGCAAGAGGAAGGGAAGAAGTAATCACTCAACTGCAGCTCAAAGATTTTCGTATTTTATGGGACACGATTCAGAAGGAGGTGAAAAGTTACAGTAGGTACTAATACCTTTCGGCTCATAATGGCATGGGCATTTTTCCTGTTAGAAAACTAACAAACCTGGCAGCTGGATCTCTACAAAGCTGCAAACAAACTCTCTCCAAACTTCATAGACTAAAATACAGATTAAGAGGAGGAGGAAGAGGAATGCATAGTACCCAAATGATGACTGAGATCTTAACGTGCTGCCACATACACAAGACATTAGAATCACAGGTCAACAGTAAATAAGTTTTTCTCCTTCCATAATTATTAAGGTAGTCTGATTATCAATTTGTAACACAGATGAATGCAGAGTCTGATCTGAAAACCTTTTCACGGCTGCTGAAGTAGTAACCATGGACAGGACAGCTGTGTTATTGCACATGCTATGGCAAGTACATACATCATATTTCACCTAGTGTGATTGCTCACAGTTCCATCCAACACTGTTCTCCTGCCAACATTCATTTTTTGCCAGTTATTTTTCCTCAGCTGATTTATTCACCCCAAAGCCAGATCCTTTAGCTAAAACAGAATCAAAGTGAAATCATCTGGTTCTCCCATTTCAACAGCTGTACATTCCAGTTTTGCTGGGGAAGGAGGAGAGAAAAAAACCCCTGCCGTTATCTGCTAAAGGCAAGACACCTTACAGATAAGAAGCGCCTTCAACAAGCATGGGTAAGTCCCTTATATTTTCTGGAAACAATCTAGTGACAGGTCACTGAATCAATTTTTTCTTCATGGAGGTCAATACTGAGCAGTGTAGGATTCGTACAGGCAATCAGGTAGGTGATTAGATGCAGTGGTGATCACTAATGCTTAAGCTATTTACCTTTGAGTGACTGCTTAGAGAGAGTTGCAAATGTTCTCTTGTCGGAAGGAATCACAGAGCAAACTTTTTAAAAATACCCTTCTGACACCCTACACTTGGAACTTTGAATAAAAATATTTTATATTTTTTACGTTTGAAATGCCAAGATGAAATAGATTTTCATTCCCCTCTGGACGAGGAGTTGAGAGAGACAGAGAGAGGTAATATTTTAATAGACCAATGTGATTAGAAGAAAAAGAAATGGGCAAACTCTGAGGCATAAGTTACATGAATATATTCAAGGTTTACCTCACTTATACCCCTACAGAGTAGCAAGGTTGTAGGCATCCTAGTTTAACAAACTGAGCTATTGCTGAGGTGCAGGTAGCACCCTCTGAAACAGGTCTTCAAAAATGGACAAATTGAGGCACAAGAAATTAAATTATTCTGCAGAGGTCACAGAAACTGTTGCGACATCTGACATGGAAACCTGACCTCGAGCGCTGACCTAGGAACACGAGCCAAGAATTTAGGAAGGGTTTGGTAAGGCTCGCAGCACGCAGGCACTTACACGAAAGGACCTCTTCACCTTCGGAGGAGAATTACAGTCTTAGGTAATGTGTGTGTCCAATTTCTGCCGAAGTCAGTTACGCACAAACAAATGACCCCTTTAGTTCCACACACAGACTGGGAAGAGTTTAAAATAAAAGAAGCGTGTTGATGAAAGGAAGAGGAGACAAAAGCCATCCCCTAGCATGAGGAAACAGAACAATTAAGTTTTACAAGCTCCTTTTTCCCCTGCACCCCCCCATGATTAATGAATGTGCTTTACTTTCCTTAAAGAGTGGGCCCAAGGCTTGTGTATCAGTTTTTACAATCTGTTTTTAGCGTGAAAAGATAATAACTGTGCAAAATGGAGCAGACTGTATAAAAATTTTCTCTGCAAATGTGATTACACATAAAACCCATAAAAATTGTACAAAGCGATAGATGAACCAAAACTGAACAGCTGTAGTTTTTCATTATTTTGGAACTGAGCAGAAAGAGTGTATGTATAGAGAATGACTTCAATTTTTTTAATCTTCTGGACTTAATTGAATTATACATCTGCTGGGAATTTAAAATTTCAGAAGGAATATCACATTTCTGCTAAATTGAATTCTATATTGCTGAAATGAAGAACCGTCTGTGAAATATTAGCAATAAGGTTGATATATTTCAATAAACCCCTAGCAGTATAGTTCAAAATAATGTGGCACAGTTTTATATATATATATATATATATATATAAAAGTTATTACAACTAAAATCGTTGGTAATCTCCAGACATTTTTAGCCCAGAGGACGAATTAAATAAAGTATCATGGCTTTTATGTTTACTTTAGGGATGATTTTAGACAAACAAATTAATGACTTAACCACTTCATGGCTGCTGCAGAACCACTTCTTGCACTGCTGTAGTCTATCCTGTAAAATGTTTTTACTTCTGAAGAAGCCCCAAAAAATCCCAACCATGAAGTGCTCCAGTTCTAATGCAGCTGGAGACTTCAATATGGTCTAGGGGAAAAAGTAGGAATAAAATGTACTTTAGCAGTTCTCAACTGGTATAGCACACAGATGAAAATGAAAGGATGAACTTTACAGATTACACACAATTTTGGATATGGCATTAAGCGCTATCACAAAAACCTTTTCTGATAGAGGTATCAAGTTATTTTATAGTGTGAAGGAGTCATCTTAAAACTGCTTGGTTTTATTTAAGAGAGACATAACACGGAAAAATGGAGAAGACAGATTAAAACTGCAGTGAGAGATTAACCACATACTCCAGATGACAGAAATAATCTCCTGGATCCACTTGAATCAAATGCTGCATCTGCTGCCAAAACAGGCCCTGGCCCTTGGTGGCTATCGATCACAACCAGCAGCTTTGGTACTACGAAGACCTCAAAGCTAATGGTTTTCATGGAATCTTGACAAACTAGACTGAGCTGAGCTGTGAAGGGTTTACTTAAAAAACTGCTGCTGACCAGTTCAAGTCTGCAAGAACATTTGGGTCCGGGAATTACCTCCCTCCTGTGATTTCAGAAGAAGAACCCCATGGTGTTGTAGGCTCCAGGGGCAGCATCCCCAGCATGGGCACGTCTGTGCTTGGAGCCAAAGCACTGCCCCTTTGGGGCAAGTAAGTATGTGGCCTGATCCAACAGGTACAGCAAGACACACACCAATTTAATGAAAGATCTTATGATCTTATGGGTATCAGCTGAATAAATTCAGCTCCTACCCTGCATACTCCTGTCTGCAACCCCCATGAACATGTAGGAAACCAGGTTAAAACAAAAAATCCACCCCCCCCAAATGCTGGATTATCTGCAGTGCGTCAGTATGGCTGCTACAAACAGCCTGAATTGCGACACATCTTATTAAACACCCTGGCCAAAACCCAGTTCTCTTATCATGTAGTGTGTTTAAATACAAGATGTCACTAAGAGAGTTGTGTTTACTTGCTGAAGAAATGGCAAACAAGTAGTGTAAGATGTTGCCAACACTATTGTTAAACACGCCATTTTTTTTTGAAAGGGTCAAAAAAGCTTGCTAAATTCTCCCTGAAGACACACATACACCAAAAAGAAGAAATTGCTATTGCAACAGAACAACTTAATTAATAAACATTGATTGTGCTCATTGACTGCTGCAAATTGTATTAAATATTAACAACAACATTTTGTATATTTTATATTACTCATGAAAGTTTTATACCTTTGCCCTACAGCAGCCATAGATTTTATGTAAGCTTGCAACAAAAGTGACAAACTATTAAGCAGCATGGAGCGCTTCTATAAATATTAGCTGCACATTATTATATACAGATATAACGCCTTTACTTATATCTATCGGTACAAGAAGGTTGTTTTCAAAACTAACAAACTTCAAGTCAGGAGCTTTTGCCTTGTGACGGCAGCGATAGCAACTCCTTCTGAAACTCCCAGGTCGTGCAGTAGCAGAGTCATTGGGTACCTATATTGCCACCGGGTTCATCATCTCTGAGATACCAGAGCTGGCTTCACTTTGTCTTATCATGATGTCTTTATTGGTCAGGGTTATGGCAAACCACTTGCGTGATGGCTACACATCTGGTTACACATTAGGGACAGTCGCCTTTCGGTCACTTTGCAGGAGGACACCGCACTGTCCTTGGATGGAGGGCAATCACAAATGGGACACATGGACTGTCGAAAGACTATGGACCACCCATTCAAAATAATAGGATCTCTTCAGTGACCTTCAAAGAGAGGCAATTTCCAAGAAAATATCGTCATTTTGGACAGTGGCTCCCCACCTCTATACTTTTCATTAAAAAGCACTTAGAGTATTCCTGCAAACAGTGCGGCTTAATGCATCCGCCTCTAGAGAGGAAGGTAACAGCTGTTTAACAGTGCACGGCCACGCGATATAAAAAGAGTTTACAACAGCAAGAGTAGAAAAATACTGTATCTAATCCAAACTGTAAGGGAACTGAGATAGGAAAATCATCATCCATTCTGGAACATTGCCAGGACATTGCAAGCGCATGAGTGTGTGTCAGTGTGTTAGACACCCACCGTCTTACCAAAATAAAGAGGAATTTTACTGATTACATGTGAACAGGCCCTAAAGCGTTCACATCTTGGAGACTGACAGTTGAATGGAGTGTTCCTGTTTCTATTATCTTAGCCCTTTTAATGGCGGCGATTGGAAAAGTTGTGCTGTCAACATGATTTTTCAGCATCTACAGTTTCAAAAGGGTAGTGTTAATGGAGAAATAGTGGCATCCAGGTTTTATTAATTATTCTGGAAAAGCAATTTAGAGGGTGGGACATCTGCAGATGATGATACCTCATTTAAGACTGTCTTCATAAAAGGAAAGTTTCTCTCTTCTCTCTATTCCCTCCAACGTCTCTCACCCTTAAACAATTCTTTCTCTTCATCTGTCTTTTTTTAAAAAAAATTTAAAAATATAATTGAGACTAAAGAATTCAAAACATACTAACCTGAGGAGGAAATTGTATAAATTAAAGTTTTATCTAATGAGTGCAGATCAGAGATGAAAGCATTTTCTTTTTCTTTAAACAGAAAACAATATAAAAACTTTGAAAATCAGGCATGAAAGATTTTGAAAGGCTCAGGTAACTAGTCAAGGGATGTTACGGACTTTGGATCTTGGCTTTTAGTAAAATATAAGCTACTCTCTTGTTTTAAATCACACTCCTTATCATGGTACTAGTTCTCCAAAAAGCAGTTTTAATGTGACATCCTCATTAGAGATGTGACAAACCAAGGCCATGGTGATGGGGAGCAGCCCCTCGAGCACTCCGAAAGCCTGACTTCAGTATGAAACAACCGGCTGGTCCCCAGCATCACAGCTCAAAGGGCCATTGCCGCAGCAAGCTGCAGGCCACGCGCATCTGATTTCATGTTTATGGTGACTAATTTGAGTTTTGATTTTCCTGCGCTTCATTTCACAACCTGAACATTACATTAGGGAACATTTGAGCTCTGTTGTCTACTACCATCAACATTTTGGCAGAGACAATTACATATCACCTTTCCAATTAAGTTGTATCATTTCACAAGAGCACAGAGACATAAAAATCTCATACCATGCTTCCCCCTGCAAAAAAAACCCCCCACAACCAAAAAAACACCACAAACCCAAACCCTATGTCCATTTCTGCTACTATATGTATGATTCATTATGTCTTTTACTTACTTCCACAAAAGTATTGGAAAATATATTACTCCCTACTGCTTGAGAACTGAAGGGGAACTGTTTCATATAAGCACATGTAGCAGACCAGAGGGCATGCTCATTCCTGGCAGAGAATTTGACAGGTTCAGTAAACTATTTATGTACCCGTACGCAACACCTCCAGACACAGACAGTGAACCGAACAGATTCAACCATCTTTACTCCTGGCCTGTAAGTAAATTAAATCTGCATCTTGACCATGTTGCCTGGAAGAGGTTATTCAATTATTTACAGGGCAATAACAGGTAACTGCACTTTACAGCAGTTTGTAGACAGCTAGTGTACAGTTTGGAACAAAGAAAATATGGACTGTGGCAGTCAGGATATATTAAAAAAGGGAAAAAAAAAAAAAAAGTCCTGCAAACCCAGAAGTATTTCTAACTGTTTTTCTCCAAGGCTCCTCAAGTCTCTGTGTCATAGCTATCCTTGTCATATATTCAGCAAAACATGTAGCATCTGAAAACAGGTTATTGCTGGATTACCAACTGGTCTCAGAATTTGAAGTTCGCCCAGTTTTATCCTTAAAGCCCATTTTCAGGGGCTCAGTTTACCTTCCTGTATTCCCTTCGCCTAACACTGGTCTCCTTTTTAAGCTTTTGAGTATGTTCTTAGTTTAAGTGTCAAGAAACATTGGCATATGTAGTAGAAAGAAACTGAAATCCTGACCAGGTCAGGAATTTAAGAGTCTGAAAGAATTTGGCAGGAAAGTCACTTTAAATAGTCCTTTAGCCACCTGGACAAGTCTCCTTGGACATTCTTGCTTTCTCAATTTTCCATCTTCCTTAGAGTACAGTAGAAAACCAGTTATTTGCTTGTATCTTCCATACTCTACCACACCTGCTTTGCTCTAAAAGAGTATTTATCATCGGAAGATACTTTGGGACACAGTTTGCATGAAAAGTTTCAAGCAAAGCTATGCTATAGCGTTGCTTAGGCAGGTAAGTGTCCACACGTACACATTCAAATCGACGTGCCTCTACAGAGGGCAGCTGGAACTGGCCATGCAGGGATTTGCAAAGTGCTTTGAAGAATTAACACGCTGGTACCGGATGCAAGAATTATTCACATATTAGGGCAATGGAAAATGCGAATGCCCAAAGCCACAGGAGGAGCTGAAGGTCCCCGCTGGCTTTCAGCCCAGGATTCAGAGCAGGGAACTGAATCACATTAAACACCATTAGCACAGCCCTCACGGACAAGCGGGGGCTCTTTTTACTTACTGGGGGTTGCTGTTGAACAGCAAGTTGCAAGCAAATAAGGTGTTCAGACCCGACTCTGGATTTTGCTAATGAGATGTATCCTTTGCTATATGCGACCACTGGCTAGTCAACACAATGCTATACACACCAGCTCGTACATACAGCCGAGGGCTTGCCCATGCTTGGCTTTCACCGGCTAGCTCTGTAGTGAGCCTTTATGGGCTTTGGCTTTCTTGCCTTCAATTTTGCAGCTTTATATTCCTAAAAGTGCCACTGGCTGGTGTGAACCGTGGCTGTAATTCTGATCACAGCAGAGTCTCAGCCCGGCACGTCAAGTCACCTGCCATCTGTGTATAGTGCATTTAATTAAGGGGCATTGTGTGAAAGTAAGAGCTGGAAAAAAATAAGTTGAATTTGCCCTAATTGCACATCAAAATAAAAAATTATGCTCATTGAAAGCAATCAATGTAAAAGCCCTTTCTCTGAAGAGTGAACATGGGGCTAAATCTTTGGGCTCATTTATTTTAATCAGGAAGAGAAATGATTGTTAAACAAAGTTCCCAAAGTTCAATTTTTTCCACTTCCAGATAATAACATTTCCTCATCGCTAGATGAAGTCGTGCGGAGGGCTTGTGCTTTCCATATTACATTTCTTGGAAGGTTTATTTGCCATTCAGAGAAAATTATCACTGGCAAGAAACTAATAGTTTATTGTTTGAGAAAAGGTTTTGGGAGTTTCCAGGGTGGGAGAGGTCCTCAGCTCTTGTTGACCACACAGGAAGCGTCACCTGTTTTGCAGCACCACAACTTTACATACCTAAATTCCCATGTTCTTGGCTTTTCTAGATATATTAGTGACATCCAGGGTCTTTTTCAGAATTTGAAGCGGTATTTCAAGGACTTTAAATAATACACATTTTCCTTACCTTTGGAAAATATGCACCATACCCTTATATCATATAAACCTCCCTCTCCGATCACCAGAAAAAACTTTCTGATCAGTATTCGCTTTGACAATGGAACACCAATATTAATGACCGTCCTGGTGCAGTACCTCAAAACTAACTGCAATTAAGAGTCCCTTAGCAGCTCCCATCATGACCAGTTGATTGCAACTTTGCCAAATTCCAGCTGTTCCAGTGTGTAGTAACTCTCCTTGGTTAAACCAACTCTATTTGGAGCAATCCACTAAATTATAAATTCAAACTTTGCAGCTCTGGAAAAGGAAAGCAGAAGTTTTACACGATATGCTGTGTACCCTAATCACAAAGGCAGACAAAGCTAAAAGACGTGGTGAAGGCTTCAGTGTAAAACACACACTTCTGCTCTTTTGCCTCCCCAAAATCCTAACAATGTTAAGTTAAAACATCTAAAGCCCCTGAAGGGCTTTATTTAGAAAAACTATAAAATCATGGAACAGTTAGTGAAATCATTAATTAAAAACAGGTATCATCATACCTTTTCCTTTCGTATATGATAAACGAAAGTATTTAAGCAACCCTCGACACTGACAAAAGTAGTATGTTTTATTTAATAAGATATTCCTACTATTGAGGCAAGGTCCTCTATAGTGAGACATATCTCAGTTTAGACTATTTGGGTATGATACATGATAAATAAGTGCTGAAAACACATTAATGGATTGGGCATGGAAGATAAAAGACTATGCACAGCCACTAGATTTGAACTTACTATCTTTGAAATAAGATTGCTTTATCTGCCTGGATTCACAGGACTTGGTTAAGAGCTGGGTGGACTTACCGGTGTTAAACTAGCCACTGGCAGGCTATCATGGCTTCTCCAAATGCAGAGAAATATTTTTCTACTTCACAGCAGGAGCTGCATGCATGAAAAAATCTCATGCAAATTGGATTTATCTGACTTTACTTTTCTTCTTCAGTGAAGATGTGGAAAGATGATGATTAAGCAAGCAGTTTCCTCCTACATTTTCATTCCAAATTGTTTCCACAGGCTCAAGTCTCAAATGACATGTGCCTTTTTTGGCTGATCTAATGTTGAAGTAAGTAGATCTGTGCATCCCTCTCCACTCCCTGAAAGACTAAAATTAGGTTTCAGGGCTTGAGATTGTCTGGATGACTTAGATTCCACTTCAGCTTCTCTTTTGCATAGATAACTGTGATATGGTTCTTTTCTAGGATGGACTTCCTACTTTGTGTTTCTAAGACCCGTCACAGAACTGAAAGCGAGCCTTTACATTGAGTCCAAGAAAGATGAGTTTAGAGAAAAAGGATAAAACAACCCTTGTCTTCAGGTTGTTTGGGGCCTACCACTACAATTCCATTTTACAGGGAGGACAAAAAAGAAGCAGCGTCTCAAATTGCAACACATTTTAAACTATTTGCCCTGTGGCCTGTTCATAGATGCTCGATGTTACAAATGCAGCCACACAGGACAGCCCTGATAGACAGGCTGCAAGCCTGCTGATGTCTATCTCTGCAAGCAACTTAAATAGTTCTAACTTTGCTTTTCCAATATATCAACAACTTAAATAGTTCTAACTTTGCTTTTCCAATATATCAACAACTTAAATAGTTCTAACTTTGCTTTTCCAATATATCAACAACTTAAATAGTTCTAACTTTGCTTTTCCAATATATCAACACTGATGAAAGTAGACCTAAAAACTAAAAGCCATAATCTAATAAGGAATTTAATTTTCCTCCCTTAAACATACATAACCATGAATCCCTCTCTGAGCAGAAAACAAGCTGCAGGTACAAAGCAAACCAAGATTTGCTATCAACAAATGCTACATAAAAGTACTCTTCCTTTTAACACCCTCTCCCCCCACCAAGAGTAAGATTTTGTACTAAAAAAAGTTTTTCCTGAAGAGCACAAACAACACAATATTATGAATTAGTGGATTTTTACAACTGAGCTGTGAACACTTCAGTTCAGGAAATGAGAGCAAATATTATTTAATATTAAAACTCCCGTGCTGCTTAATGACTCAAGCCCAACTCTAGTCCTCACTTTCATTTTAAAGCACCATATTCAGTCTCCACTCTGTCAGAAGTGCTGTTCATCGCTCACTCATGTACTTCACATATAGGTACTACAGTATCTTGCATCTTCAAAATTGAATATCTGCCTCAAATTAGTCCTCCAGGAAGGGACATAACTACCTGCAACAGGTTAACTGGACTCTTTTTATACCCAGCTCACATTCCTAGGAAACTGCTTCCAGCTACAAAAATCCCTCCTGAAACACCTCTTCTGACATAGGAACTATCACTTCTTAATTGGAAGATGTTAGCAGCTTCCTAACCTACATATATTTACTTATTTTAAAGCCATGAACCCCCCTGCTTGTGCTGAAGGTGCTCTTAAGTGACAAATATGATTAATCTTCAAAGACTCTCTCCTTTTGCTTTTCAATGATTTCCTTATATCCATTGCAGTTTATTTTAATTAAATTGCAATATGGACTGAATTTAGCTGCTTTTGTACAGAGCCTAACACCGTGGCAGATAGGTCTGTCTGGGTTTCCTGACTCTAGCTGTTTACACAAGAATTTATAGAAGGAGGCACCCCGTTTATATTTCTCTCCACTATTTTTCTGAAGTACCCATAAGCAAAAAAAAAAAAAAAAAAAAAATTACGAAATAAATGTAATTTTAAAAACGGTTTGGCAGAACGCACAACTGCCAAATCAGCCTCTTTGTATTAAGCTGTCTTCAGGGAATGGATTTTTGTGACTGTGAGTTACTGTTTTTAATATAGAAACATAATCATGTTAGTTATTTGTACAAAGTAATTTAGCTTGCATGATACACTGTTTCATTCAATCCAAGTACAGTGTCCCTCATTTCCAAAAGCCTTTTGCTCCTACCTTGTCAATGGAACTGGCATAACCATGGAAAAAACACAACAAACCATAAACCCCCCCCACACCTAGTCTGTTCTTATCCTTAAAGCACACCGAGAACTGGACTCAGTAATATTTTGGAGGACAGACTGGATTTTGACTGAGTCCACTCTAGCCATGAAGTTAAGACCATGTCAGGAACGTGCTTTCATCTTTGCAATCACAGAATCACAGAATCGTATAGGTTGGAAAAGACCTTTAAGATCATCGAGTCCAACCGTAGCCCAAGCCCCATGCAAATGCTAATGAGTTATGTCTTCATAATACTTAAGTCATTATCATCCTGTTTTTCTAATACTGAACAGAGGCCCCCTAGATATTAACCAATTTCTCCAGGGTCACGCAAGATGACTATTGCCAACCTGGGATGGGCTCCCTGATTCCTATGGACTCCAAGTCCTATGTCTTGACCTTGTTTGATCTATTTATCAACCATGTACCTTTACCTCTTTATTAGGCAGATAAGCGATTAAGCTGTGGGCCTTAAAATGCAAGAAGCTGAATACAATTTAAAAACAATCAAACCAGCCAACCTGATTTGGCTATTGCTTTTGATGCTTGTTTCAGAGGACTCATGAAAGCTGGAAACTGGAAAAGGAAGGTTTGAGACAGCCCTTCTCGCCCACGTTAACTGTTGTGTCAGGCCACGCATTAACACCACTTAGCAGTCATACAAAAAGCAATTGCATGGCATTGCCTGATTTTCACTCAGCAGAAACATGGAAATCAATTAAAAAAAAAAAAAAATCACAATTCAAGTATGCTGCATCTCAAGAATTTGGGCAAACAGGCTTGATTCTTCTTGACTGGAGCATTTGGGAGAGTTTATCATGAACAGGTTTCTTTTATTTGTCTGAGCTTGTTTTGCATCAAGTGAAATGCTAAAACCAAACAATAGCGTTGGCACTGATTAACATTAATTTTAGTTTTATTCTGATACCCTTGCAAGTCTCAGTGGCTAGAGAAGGTCTTTCCTGTGTAGTTGGTTTCCCCTATACTGCTTCACAAAGCTTTAATACATCACCTTTCTATAGCACAGACTTTAGACATCAGAGTGTTTTAGTTGTTGTGGGGGTTTTTTGTTTATTTGTTTTTTAAGCATAACAGCTAAGAGCAATTGCTGCTGGTAGTCCAAAGAAAGAAAAAACCCCTCAGATTTCAGAAGCCCCAGGTCAGACCTGGGGAAGGGCTAATAGGGAAGGAGAAGGGCTTCTTCTAGAGAGGAAGCAGCAGCCAAGTTCAAAGCCAATATCTGAACCAGATGCTTTCTTTAGATTAAGTAAGTTTGATGTAGTTCTTGTTCAGGCTTCAGATAGATACTGCAAAAGGAGCCTTTCTTTCAGTTTTCTTTCAGTATCATCCAAAGTCAGAAATAAAAGATCTGTATTCATGTTGGGGGAAAATCTCCAAAGCAAGCAGACACAGACTCCTGTCAAGAGATGTCTCCCTGTACCTTATTTTTGTCATGCTTGAATCTGCTTTACTTAGCTTTCACTGTACAAAAATTAGATACATCTTTTCTAATTAATTTACCGGACTTTCCACATATGCTATGGACAGACCAAGGCACTTGCAGAGAACAGGTCGAGTTCACCTAACACTTCCATGTCTAACTTAGGGCAACAAGAGGGATCCGAGAAAGAGACATTAATTTACTTAGATTTTAAAATTCTTTCCCAAGTAGTAGAGACTATTCACTGCTTTTGGTTGCCATCTAACAACAGCCAAAATGACATGTTAGCCACAAGGCTAAGCAAATGTGAAGTGATGTGAATAGCTTTTCAGTTGTTCATTGTCTGAATAACTGCTTGATACAGCAGAACTGCAATTACAGTTGGAATTTTGCTCCGTGTCCTTTGCCTACATTTTTGTCACCATGCCCTGTTTGATCTGAACGCTTTGAGCTCTCATGCTCTGGGATTTCTGGATGCCTACCCTTAATCACTTGTAACTTCATGGAAGTCAGAAAGAATTGTGTTTGGCAGAGGGAGGGTAACTTCTGAAAGGGGACAGGCAAGCCCAGCAAAATGCGACCCTGTTGTGACCCTTCTTCATTTCCTTCTTCCATATCACTCACAAAGCTTTGTCCCAGCCTCTGAAACACCTGCCTGCTTCTCAGCCGTGGTAGAAGCCATCAAAAATAGCCTGCATAGCTATGGAGAAGCCCTGGCTTTATTTTAAAGTTGAATTTGAACTAGTGAAAGACTGACAGCTCTACAGCTGGAAGTTACTGATGGAGTCCATCAGTGGTACATCACGGGCAGGCAGCAGAGAAATGCCGACGCTCGACAAGCAGCTAAAAGCCCTGACCTTTGGAGTAATCCATCCTTGGTCTCTCTTCTGAGGTAGGGAAACTTTTTTTGTGTTTATCAACCCCCAGGACAGGACTGAGACATTACTTATTTCACAAGGGCATTACATCCAGCCTGGGTTCTCACCATCCAGCCTCTGGCAAGTTGTCTCAGATCCCATCAGTTTGTGAAACATCTGATGGCTAAACCTCTTCAGCTGGTTTGGCTTGTGCTAGATGCAAAGGAATATGGTTGAATTAAACACCCTTGCTATCAATCTCCCCAAACACCAAAATACAACTGTACGCTATTTTTCAGAACATTACTGTTGGACCATTAATGGTTTGAAGCCAAATATTTCGTAACTCCTACAGACCAAATCATGTTTTCATACATCTCTGATAATTTCTTCCACCAGTATTTAGCACTTGTACTGCTTCCTCATCTGCTGGGAAGGCCAACACAACATACAGCACTTGCTGCAGTTAACTGTGCACAGTGTTTTGTGAAGTTTCTCTTTAACCAAGACCTGCCTTCAGTGGAGGCCTGTAAGCAATCTGAAATGTAGCAGTCCCATTAAATTACTTTCAGGGTCTGTTCTACCAGGATGATTTCCTGGCAGCAACCAATAAAGCAGCGATGTCTCTTTGTCTGCAGATTTTGATGCTGACAACTGGAATCAAGTCACCTTCGGCTGGCTGGCTTCCAAAGCGCTCCAAAATACAAGCGGGATGAACGACAGCGCATTCCCATGCTGAGAACAGGGCAAAGCAAGGAAGGCACTGAGCTAATGCAGTGGTGGCACTGCAATGCTGGGGTCAAAACACAAACATTTACCAAAAGACATAAATGCTACCTCCTCACTGGTGAACCGGTTCTCACGGGGGCACAGGTGCCAACGGGCTGTGCACGGGCAGCCTGTGCAATACCGCGGGAGGTGCCGTCTCGACTGCGGGAAGTCCATCCTATGTGACAGCTACGTCACTTCTGTGCCGCACGCCTCTTTACACCTGATCACACTTGTTGACACACGTGCCAAAACAGAGCTTTTGAACGGGTGAGAAAAGGAAGGGGCTGAGTGCCTGTATAAACAAGGCTGCCAAATTGACATGCTGCATTACAGCAGGGGCTCCAGAAGTCTTTCACCATGCATGTCCCAAGGATAAATAAAAAAATATACATGCAGTACATGTATTGCACTTTCATGCCTGGCTGAGAACAGCACCGAGTGTCAAGGGCAGAGGTCACCTGGCACCAGAAAACAAATAGGACGCCAAAACCCCCCAGATCTTATGAAGCCTGTTTGCTTTCACGCCAACGTCAGAAGAAAAGCAACCAAAAATGGATAACATCATTTCCCTCAAGACGTCCTTCTCTGTGTGTTACCTGCAGTGGGTGACAGACAACTCTGCTAAAGCTGGGAATTTCATCTCAGAGAGTGTCCTGTGCTTTTTCCCTGCCATTTACTAACATTCATTATTTGTAGCACAGTAGCTTCCCAAATATCCACTTCTTATGCTTTCATTAACAGTGAACAACACAGGAGCGGTGCCTTTTAGACAGAGAAGGTCATTGCTATGGATTCCCCAGTTTTGCCCATTTGGGTAAACTTGCAGAAACATGACTTTCTGCAAAGTTTTTCCCCAAATATATCATCCTCGTCTTTTCTTTTGATTCATTCTCCAAGCTCAAGCAGTATGTGCCCCTTTAAAAATGGACAAACCAGCTCTGGGGTTGGTATTAACTAATACATTCAGCTTGTTTTTTTGCTGGGTGGTAAATTCCTCAATTTTTCCACATATCACATTTCTCCATAAAAGCTGAAACAAAAGGAAAAATTCCAAAAATTAACTAAAAATCTGTGGGCCTAACTTACTCAAGTTGTAACAGCCAAAAATTTAAAACAACAATAAGTCATTTACTATCTTCTCCCCCTGAGCTTGGCAAAAGACCTTTTTACTGTGCCACCCAAAAGACTGGAAATGTAAAACTAAATTAAAGCAACTTTTCTTCCTTCGTCCCCCGGATAAACATGTTTTCAGAAAACTAGCTCTTAAAGATTACTAGTCCTCACCTGGTAGTAGTCCTACTGATAGGATTTAATGTGTAGATAAGTTTTACTAACATTAAAAAAAAAAAAAACAACCCAAAACCCAAATTCACAGTCTTTCAGTGCACAGGCAAAAATCATACTTCCGTACCACAGATCTTGTTATTACAGAGAATCATATTATATATGATCCTGTCCATATAATCATATAATATGTTATTATATAGAACCATAGCTCAATGATTAAAACAGAAGTTTTGGAACTAAAAAGCCCACCTGACCGAAGAAGTCCATTGTGCACAGTAGCTCCGTGTTATTCACCCTTGTGGGTGAAGGGAGTCTGGGACTGAGCACGTTAAAGAAATAATAATAGCAAGTAGGAATATGCTTGGGATGCCACATCTACAGGCCTAAAATGGGAATCAGATCTGATTGCGCTGAATGCTGCATAAAACACACTGCAGGAGAGTCTCCATCCTTTGCAGTTTCAGTGGAAAAGAAGCAAAAACCTGGAAGGGAAACAGCCATAAAAAAAGGTGAAGACAGTTACTACGTGACACATACCAGGCAGTGGCTAAGCCATGACTAGATGGAGTAAAGGCAGCTAGGATTTTAAATCATCTATATTTATTAGATCATATATTGCTAAGATTACTGTCTCATGGGAAGGAGAGGTGAGAGACGTAGTAACGCCAGTGATGATTAAAAAAAAATCCAGCTTGACATTCAAAGCCCAGGCTGAACATGCAGAGCTGGCAGTTAAAATAGGAACCTGGTGTTCCCTTACATACTCAAATTCTTGCAATAGCACACTAAGAAGTTTGAGTCGTACTACTTCATAACTTCAAAAGCCTCAAGTAACTGTATTTTCCAGACACTAATACTGGAGCACCACAAAAATTTTAGTGCATGTGCAAACTACAAGGTGTTCCTGCAGAGCAACTCATCATAAAATATTGAAGCAAGGTATTTAATTTGACCACCCTTTAAGAGCTGATTCCGTCACATCCGGAAGCACAAATAGCCTAATTAAACCTGTAGTTTTGGTGGCCCCTCTATTAAACAGAAATGGATCCCCTCTATGAATCCAAAATGAAAATTTGAAAGCAAAACTACATTTCCTATAGGATGCCTTTCCCAGCGCAATGCAAAATGGTACACAGAAAGAAAATCCACAATTTTGCTAATTTTTTGGTACTGTTTTCCTTCCGGTACTGGAGATATTAACTAGAGACAACCCCAGGCACTTGACTTAAAGACAGATTGAATTTAAGCCTACCCTCTTAAAAAAAACCAAACCTTCTTAGCCTGTTTTCAGAGCATTAAAAAAATAGATGAAGAGATCAAATAAAAGGGGCTTTTCACCCAAAACGTACTTAATGGGGTGATTTTATATAGAAAGGAAATTAGTTTTACTAGCAAGGATTTAATCCAAGCATACATGCACAATATATAGCAGGAAACTGCAATCTTCAGATATCTGATACACCTACAGAAATTCCCCCCAACTCCAAGGCCTGGCTGGGATAGCATGAGCATGTGCTGCAATGTACCAACACGTCCAAAAAGCTCAGAATATTTACTTTAAAATACTCATAATTGACTATAAAGTTTGTCTTTAAAACGTGCCACCAAAAAGCCACAAAAATAACAACACAGCTTGGTATTACTTTAATTTTGATTTAACAATGTGCAGCTTGGCACAAAATCTTATTCTGATTTCACTTCAGTAATGTAGAACTTGTCATCAGATCCCTTTCTAATCTTACTTCAATAAAATACGCTTGACATCAAGATCCATATACATTGCTTTCAATACTGCCTATAAACATGTCTCTCTGCTTTGCTTTAAATGGAACCTCAGGGTACAAAGCAATACAACACAAAAATAATTGTGCCATTTTATGGTTGTGAAAACCGTGCAACTTTAAAAGCACAGCTCAACAAATTGGAATGATAAAAATATCTTTATTACATACAATTTTAAGATATATATATATTTTAAATTGATGTCCTCGTGATGAAAGAGCTAATGAAGAGATGAAAGGAAAACAGAGGTTATTTTCGGAGAATTAAAATGCTCAGCACGGCCCAGAGACAGCAATAATATAAAAATGTACATCTAGGGACTTAGTAAATTCACCTAAACAGGCTGGCATCTGCATGAATGGAAACACAATTGCTTTTAATATCAAGCCGTCAGCCTGTTGTGTTTCATAACGACAAAGGAAATTCAAACAAAACAAGAGAGTTGCTTTGTAATTGCAGGGGAAGCATAGGCAAATGCTGCCTCCATTTTATCTAGTGCAAAATTGCTGGAGTTTGCATTGCACAGGAGTCTTTTCCGTTCTAAAAAAGTTCAAATATTAATTAAAAAACTAATTAATAGCAAAAACACCAACCCCACCCCCCATAACCTAAGATGGACCTTTGAACTAGTTGACAGTAAGAGGCATTTGCTCTACACACTGCCCACGGTCGGAAGCTTAGAGTTACTAATCCTTTTTGCCCAAGCACCTTTTTTTCAATCGTTACGTTACTAGAGGTACAACCAAAGCCCACAGCCCTGGAGGAGGGGGCTTAACTGGAAAGCAGCAGCTAGAAAAGGAAGGACAACTTTGTGTTTATGGCAGCAGGCTGTTCTCCACAAGACCTGGATTACCATTTTCATTTTTGACAGAAGATTTCCATGTCACCTTGGGCAAAGCACCTAATTATACCCATTCATATAATGGTAACAACTATTCCCTTTCTCTTTTGCCTCCTCCAGCCATACGCTCTCACAGAAAAGCATGTGGTAGAGCATGCACATACGCTACCAAGCACAACAAATCCCCTTGTCCACCTCCAACCCCCAGTGTCATGTTTTTGGTCAGCAACTCACATCTGTGTGTGCACTCAGGGCCAGTCAGGACAACTGCTGAAATATGTGCTAGATAAACTTCTTCCTGTGTTTTTCTTGTTTTACTGTGTTTTTGGTTTTTTTTTCTTTTTTTTTTTTTACTAGTTTAGTGGAATGAAGAAAGAGAATAAAAACCAAAACCAACGAACCAAAAAAGACAAACAAAAAGAACAAACTACCCTTGTGAAAATTTCAGCCCGAGTGTCCAGTCACTAGTCTCAGCTCTGGACTCCACCTATTAGGTAGCTAATGGCAGTCCTCCCTATGTCTCCTGTGGCTGATATGGCCATGCCCCAGCCCAGCACCATGGAGTTCTGCCGCATCCTGGAGTCGTCTCAATGCTCTGCTGGTACCCACCACACTCCCTTCAAGGGGGATGTTTTCCCTCATTCACTCACCCCAGTGTATGAGCGTCTTATGTATATAGTCAATTCCACTACAAAAGATAACTAAGAAATTTCTTTGAAAAAAAGAATCAGAAACTCAAAAAATCATATATTTGATGCAAGATGACATTCCGTCTCTCCCTGCCTTGGGCTGAACTTTTCTTAGACATAACCAAACTCCGGACTCTATCATCTTTCCTTTTCATAGCCCACTCAAGTCCAACAGATATAATTATGTGCAAATTGTCCGTGATTTTTAAGACGGGGAAAGTCTCTGACTACGCAATCATCCTTTGAAGCACAACTGAGCTGTGTTTGCATCCAGCATCCCCCAGAGCTCTCATGAGACGGTGGAACAACCCACCCTGCATCCTCACAGATCCTGCCCCATTTATCAATAATTTGAAGCCAGTTACACAGAAGATCCCAGTTTTCCTTATCCCACCTGGGACAAAACTGTTCAAGAAACATTGATCAAATGTAGATGTGATAAAAGAAGCGACTCTGCCTCTTTTACCACAATCCTCTGTACTGTTTAAATTGAAATAACTCAGATTTTCCATCCTTTTTTTTTTTTTCCCTAAGAGAAAGCAGCAAGAGAATCATTGTTTTGGCCTCAAGGCATTCATCAAGCCCTCTCATTTCTTTCTTGAGTTCAGCAGAGTAGCCACTTTATCTGGTGTGTGATTGGATAGACTTTTTTTCTTCCCCAGGAAGATACTTCATTTTAGTGTATATGGAAAGTATATTGCACATAGAAACCAGGGGAATAGAGTAGCAAGGCACTAAATCTATCTGCTAAAGAACATTTATTCAAAGACAACCACAAGGCTCAATCTAATTGACAATTTCTGCTTGGGGCCCATGATTAAAATACGAAGGCTGCTGCAGGTAAGAACAGGAAAGAACTAGCACCGCCATTGGCAAGAGCTTGCACAATAGTTGTCATGACCAGCAGTTATCACCAATTTGCTTTTAGCACCTAGTATTAATCAAGATGTGATGAAAAAAGGCTTCAACTCAACAGCAGGGCATAGCCCAGGGGAGGAAGGGGTTAGGGAGAGCACACACAGGGTTTTTGTTACAAGTATCCTCTGGAATGTGTGTTGGATATCCAAATATGCACGTGTAAATTGTTGGGTTTTACAACACATTTTAGGCACATTAACCCGTACATTGTCGCTCTTACTGTTTTGTATAACCTTATCAATTCAATGAGATTCTTCATAAAGATTTTCTTCCCTTCATGTCATCACTGTACAAAGGAGAAACAGTACGCAGAAAAGTTAAGTCTATTCCTATTTCTGAAGAGTTCTCTATCAATTAACCCCGACAGATGATAACTATATTATGCATTTGGTGTGACTTGCTGAGTGAAGCACTTTGTGAACCCAGCAGTTGAGATAGCAAATATATATATGTTTTTTTCAGCCAGCAATCAGTGGAAAGGAGATGTGGTACAACCACCACATTAATATAAGAAACTTCAAACACTTTATGCCTGCACCAATTTCATACACTAGTGGAAAAAATCCTTGTGTGCAGCGTGTTTTTTCTCACATGTGCATCTCTGAGTGGTGTATCTTGGTGCAAATGCTGGTGGCCCCCCCAGTTTAATGATGCATCTACCTGGACATCATCTCTGTCAAACTCCTGTTACAGGTAAATAGCTGCAGCACAGATACTAAGGATACACCCAGTCCTTTAGTCCTTCATGAGTGGAGTCTAGCTCATTTAGATCTGAATGTACCCAACCTACTTGAAAATGGATAACAGTATATATATTTACATTTTTTTTTAAGAAGCAAAGGACTGAGTCTTGACAAACTGGTCAAGTATTTGCCAGGGTTTCTGGCAGTTTTTGAAAGCCACGCTGAACTTAGTGGGGCCACTGTCTGCTTGGGCACCTCTCTAAAAATCACTGTAAATCACAAACAAACAAAAAAAAGCTATGTAAATGAAATTGTTCTTGTATTTGTGTCTTCATTTGACAGAAAGAAATTGCAGGCAGGCATTTGGCCAGCAATTACATGAGTACAAATCTCTAAGACAGAGACTTACATAAAGAAAAAAAAAAAACCAAACCCAAAGAACTAATATTGCACTAGAGCCATGCTTGTGGTTACAGAGTAGCCTCACTTGACCTAATTTAAAAGGTCTTTGTTGATAGACATATTTATGTATTTTAAAATCTAACCTAGTCTTAGCTGGCTCAGAGCTAATACTGGTCTGCTTTTAATGGCAGCTTTTCTGCTTTTTAATGACAGTTTGGGAGTTAGGAGTCTCAGTCACCACTGGAATTTAACTACAGATGATCCAAACTCTTTCAACCCCAAGTATAAGTATCTGAAGCTATAACAATTTCTGACTGTCCTTTTTATAAGATAGTTTGAGAGCTCCCTGTGGTTGACTGGAGACCAAATGGTTCTGCTCAGTGCCTAAGCCATCTTTACAAGATTGATCACTTTCCTCTGCTTGGGCTAATACAGCTACTATATATCCTAGCTACCCTAAAGGATGAGATTTAGGGGTCTGACACCTGGATTTGGCTCAGATTTATGGTTTAACATTAATTTCAGTTAATGTTTGGAGAAGAAGATGAACTAAGGATGGTAAGGAGATGAGGGCACGAGAAGAGAGACTTCCCCTCTAACTTTCCGAACCATCAGTGATGAAGGCTATAAGGAAGACCTGCTGGAGGAGAGGTACCTATGCTAGGAGGAGTTTCAAAGCCCTGAGAAAATCAGGTGGAAAATGGTTTACTAGCTTTATGGAGGAAGATATTCAAATAATAACTATGCCTGTCATCCTTTATTCCAGCTTCAAGATACAGACCAGGGTTTTACACCTACTTTTCCATGTCTTTCCTGTGCAAAGTTAAGCCACTTAAAATAGTTTATAATTTCCTTCACTTTTAATAAAAGCTCACTTTTTTGAAAGTACAGATACCCTATTTATTCAAATTTTTCCTTAAAATAGGTTAGCTGCAAAATACATACACAAATAATTTGTATCAAAAGACTCTTTATCAAAGCATGGAAAGTTTATCTCTGTATTCACTAACAGATGCAACTATCTTCATTCATACACATTTTTGAGAGGAAAACAATTATGTCACTGACTTACTCCCTTCTCCGAGAACCCTCTTACCAGAGCTAACAACCCTTGATAGATTATTTGAGGAAAAAGAGAGGGGGTTAGCGTGCACCCAAGAGTACCAAAGAAAGCTAGAAGGTGATTAGAGTGAGGTTTGAGAGTTCAAAGCAAAATATGTTATTTAATACCATATAAAATCATTTATATTCAAAGACCTAATTAGGAATGTGTGTAATGAATCCTACCTACTCTTCACAGACTACCATTTAATTCAAAATGTTTCAAGCTTATTTGTGCTTTTTGGAAGTGGACTGGCATTGAAATGGCACCTACAATCTCCTCCAGAAAATACATATGATTACACTGCTCCTTACAGTCCTGTAACCTACTGTAAATACCATTTATCAAATTACTGTTAATTCCACATCATCTTTGAGACTGCATATCATGTTGTCCTGGTTTAACCCCAGCCAGCAGCTAAGCCCCACCCAGCCGCTCGCTCACTCCCCCCCGTGGGATGGGGGAGAGAATCGGAAGAGTAAAAGTGAGAAAACTCATGGGCTGAGATAAAGACAGTTTAACAGGGAAAGCAAAAGCCACGTGTGCAGACAAAGCAAAGCAAGGAATTCATTCACTGCTTCCCATGGGCAGGCAGGTGTTCAGCCATCTCCAGGAAAGCAGGGCTCCATCACGCCTAACGGTGACTTGGGAAGACAAACGCCATCACTCCGAACATCCCCCCCTTCCTCCTTCTTCCCCAGCTTTATATACTGAGCATGACGCCATATGGTATGGAATGTCCCTTTGGTCAGTTGGGGTCAGCTGTCCTGGCTGTGTCCCCTCCCAGTTTCTTGTGCACCTGGCAGAGCATGGGAAGCTGAAAAGTCCTTGACTTGGTGTAAATACCACTTAGCAACAACCAAAACATCAGCGTGTTATCGCTATTATTCTCATACTAAAATCCAAACCACAGCACTATACCAGCTACTAGGAAGATAATTAACTCTATCCCAGCCAAAACCAGCACACGTGCATGCATAGGTATGCATGACAGGTTTAAATCTAGGAGCCAGAATTTGTTTTGTGCTTTGAAAGTGCTAGATACCACCACCTAAGGAGTGCCCTTATATATGCAAGTTTGAATATATGTTAATGTTTCAGCAGACCATTCATGGCAGTGCAAGGAGTTATTTAGGAACCAAGGACATTCAGTTTTACCTTCCTTGATCACCTCACATACTACGTTCATGCTATATTCACAAGGTCTCAACATCCCTGGTCTGTGAAGTTTGGGTAGGACGTTGTGTTGGTCCATACTGTGCCACTGCTTGCAGTTACCCATCTTGGGCATCACCAGCCAAGGTCTCCAGGCATCCCTCAACACTGATCTCTGCCTGTCTTCCTCAAGTCCAGGACTTGCTTCACTTCCCAGATCTTTCCTCCAGTTGTGATCTTCATCTTCTTCTTTCTAAGCCTTCTTCTCCTCCCCCTCTCCAAGACCACTTCTTTCTAGGAACACATCTTTTCAGTCTCCTCTTCTTTCTGGGCCCCCAAATCTCCCATTTACCAATCAAAATAGTCTACGTGCAGAAGGACAACAAGTGATCAGTCTGCTAATTGATGCATCAGTGTCATCTCTCTTTATTAACTGGAAGACTTAGCACATGCCACTTTTGTTTAGTCCAGGTGTTCACACAATCTACAACCAGCCTGTACCAGTTGCTGAGAGGAAGCAGCAGGCTTTTATGCTTGACAGTTCATAAATTCAGATCTGGACATTCACCCCCCCACATGCCAATTATCTCCCTCATGTTAGCATTCATGGGGTTTTTTTCCAGCTGCAACTGTCGTCAAACATGTATTCACTCGTCTCCCGCAAGTGCTTCGCTGCAAAGTCACATGGTTTGAAGCAGAAGAATGATAAAAATATATTTTGTATATGAATATGACACTTGTTTACTCATTGTATCATCATCATGTATGTTGATAAGTTGATATGTTGATATGTTGATATGTTGATAACATCATGTATGTTGATAAGATTGTTGTTCTCTCCTGTTTTTATTAAGAGGTGTAAGGCAGGCACTAATCTACTGATTTATGAGTATCAGCACTATGCATTAACTCTCCCCCTGCTCGATAACCTGTTGAGCTGCTGCTACATTTCATAAGAATCCTCACAAGGCAGCAAGCATAACTCATAAGCTAGATACATCCCTCCCCCCAAAAATACCAAACACATTTAATCATGCCCACAAATATTATCTTTAGCCTTATGTAAGCCTCAAATGAGCACACAAATCTTACTATCACTATTTGAAGTCTAAAACGCTGGCAAGATTCCCAAGTAAGCCACTGTGATTTTGGAGAAGACCAGGAAATTCAAGCAAAGCAGTAAAACTCAGCCTGTCCCAAACAAGCAAATACGCTCCTTTGCCAAACAAAAGTTCACAGCAAAGTTAAACACAGTATTAGAAATAACTGAGATTCACAGAGAAGAAATGGCAAGGGAGGTTCAAAACCTAATGAAAGCATACGTCCCCGAACTGGGGGTCTGCTTCTGCTTTGATATGCCAGTGTGGAACTCAATCATCAACACTCCTTGAAGTCAAGAACAGTTAAAGGTGGCTAGTACCTCCAAGGACATGCCTTAACAAGAACTGGCTTAAAAACTTTGCAACCAATGTCTTATTTTAGACCGTGCAGATCGGAAAAAACCCCAGTACTTGGGATGTGCTGCATCTCAGGATGCAGGCAAAAGGCCAGACTCTCTTAGGAACTCAAATTCCAAAAAATGAGAGCACGAAGGATTTTTGAAGCACTAGCCATCACTTTTCCTGTCTCAGCAAGTGCCAGTGAGCAAGAAGATCATTTGAAGACTTGGCTATAGACCTCTAATTTTCATTTTGTTTCTTTTGAACAAATAGTTCAGCCTAA
Source organism: Mycteria americana (assembly GCF_035582795.1). Lineage (NCBI taxonomy): Eukaryota > Metazoa > Chordata > Aves > Ciconiiformes > Ciconiidae > Mycteria > Mycteria americana. The sequence goes on along the minus strand of NC_134365.1, from coordinate 6,593,063 downwards.
TAATCTCCAGGACAAACACAGCTAAACAAAAAAGAGCTCCACCCAGCACTCACTGATTATTAAGCCTTTGGTTTGGCGTAGAGTCTTCTTCAACAAATAAAAACATAAATACATTGTCTTCATACATAATTTGGACATGCAGCTAAGACCGACTATTACTGGTATGAAGTCTTAAAAATAGCAGGTCTTTAAAACAGCAAGCCATAAACATGAGAATATAAAAGAACTAGAGTTAAACTATTTTAATGACATAAAATCTTTCCCTGAAGCACACTGTCAGAAACCTACACAAGCTGATGTCTTCTGTGGATGTTGAGCAGGAGTTGTACTTAGTTTCTATAGTATGCATTTAAAAGGACCATGAAAATTTGTCCCAGAAACAGGACTGATGTTTCTATTTGGAGTTAAGAAACATTCATATCACAAGTAGTCCAGACTGAGGGGGAAATAGCAGAGCTGAAGCAGAAGTGAACATTTGGTCGGAGGTTCATGCAGAATTTAGAAGAGTAATTTCTGTTACCTTGTGAGGTCAGAAATCTTTGTGTGGTTCCTGTTTCAAAAACCCATGGACTGACAGCCACAAAAGAAACGCAAGTCTCAAAGGAAGTCCTAAGATTGTGCAGTAATCTTAGCATAGAGGTAAAGAAAACCCCACTATGTGATTTTATATATATTAAAAAAAACTAGAAAATTTGTGCATTTTTACCTTCTGACTGAACAAAAGTTTACTGACCTTAAAAGTCTTTGTGTACATGTCAGCATCTGTGCCTTTTCCCTGTGTGTTTATAGACTAGAAATCCCCATTCACATAATAATTTTTCCCAGAGCCAAGGAAATTTGTAACTATGAAAACTAGCAGCACTGGATTCATTATCTTTACTCCTAAAGATTCCCCTACACCAGGATGATGGGCAACACCATATTGCCCTATGATACCAATATCAAACTCATAACAAAGGACCTTAGGTTATTACTACTGTTCCCCCCTGCCCCCCCATTGACAATGCCACGCAGAAAATTAAAGTTCATGGTTTATATTGTTGCTCTCTCAAACCAAAAAATCAGGAATTGAAGACTTGGGGGGGGGGGGGGGGGGGGGGGAAGGAAATTTTTCCCAACCTTACAACCATGTTTGTGTGAAGGTTTGATTCTGTTTGAAGGTAAGCGTTGTACTTTTTCTACAGGTGGGAAAGAGGGAATGTTCAAAATCAGCTATTTGCAAAGAAAGAACGTAAAGCTGAAAAGTAGCTGGAGTTTATTGGGGTAATTAATTTAAGGATCGTTCCTGCAGTTTGATTCAGTTCACCACAAGCTTAAGAACCACTCAAAGGTTTAACTCAGGTTTTGTTGAGTTAGGGGAGTTCAGGGGAGGTTTAGACTGGATATTAGGAAATTTTACTTCACTGAAAGGGTTATCAAGCATTGGAACAGGCTGCCCAGGGAAGTGGTTGAGTCGCCATCCCTGGAGGTATTTAAAAGACATCTGGATGAGGTGCTTAGGGACATGTGGTGGACTTGGTAGTGTTAGGTTTACGGTTGGACTCGATGATCTTAAAGGTCTTTTCCAACCTATACGATTCTGTGATTCTGTGATTCTGTGATGCTCATGTAGCCAAACCCCTCAAATTTGACATTTACAGACCTATGTTGACTATTGCTGATTTCAAAATAAAGCAAACATCATACTGCCTTCCCACCCTCTTTAGGAAGCAGATGTGTAAGTATAGTCCCATACAAATGTTAACTTAATCCGTCCCACCTTTTTTGAACTTCTTGCCCAGCTTCTGAGATGCTTGGCAAGGAGTCGGTAATCTCAAAAATACTAAATTGTCTTAAGCCTCCTGAAAATAAGCAGTCAAGACAAGACAGAGAGCCTCTCAGGTACACTGCTTCAGGCAAGGACACTTATAATCCTCACCAAAACCAAACAAACAGAAAACCACCCCCAAACCCAAAAAAACCCAAACCAAAATAAAACCCACCCCAAAACAAATGAAATAATAATAAAGAGAAAAAAAGAGAAGAAAACAAAAAAAACAACACAAAAAACCCCCAACAACACTGAAGCCACCAGAAATATCAAAAAACCCAAACCAGGACACCCCCCTCTCCAAGTCTGAATCTGCATCTGATTCAGCACAAGAGGATCCAACTAAGACAAACCCCAAACAAAGAAAAGAGATTTCAAGGGTTCCAGCTCTTCCCCAATAAATTTTCCATCCTCAATGTGGAAATAAAATGTAGAGGAAAAATATCTTGCAATCCCAAATGAATAAAGCTTTTCTAAAAAAAAAAAAAAAGAATTTTGGTTGAACATACAGGTCCTTCCACACAAGAGTAGAGTTAAATGAAAATCAAAACTGGTGCAAGTTATATCAAGGCTTGCTATGCATGTAATGCAGTTCTCCATCTATATATTTTCAGGTGCACTATCCAACTTCAGAAAGTTTGGGTTAAAATGTACAAAAGATCTTATGATCTTTAAATCTTCAGGACCCTGTCTTTTCTGGTCAGTCTAATCTAATCCTTTACGTCAGGGATGTGTCTGAATTTACTTTGATCACCATTGCATCAAGCTCCAGGAATTAAATGAGAATTTTGTTACATTAAAACAAAGTTGTTTATAATCAACCATGCACAAGCTGTTGGTATGGCTAGCTGCCACACAAATCAAGGTTAAAACAGTCCAGGCTTGCAGCTGAAATATAACTAATATGACATTATTCTTTCAGACATTTGGTTAGGCTGACAAATTTGTAACTCTGTAATTTACACAATGTCCCCATGACATGTGGCAGTACAGCTATTGTGTACGGAGATTTTTATCATGGGAAGGAGGGGGAGGAAGTCTACATTTTCCTAATGCAAATCTTCCCCATAACAATTTCAGAATACATGCTGGCTTGCTAAAGTATACAATTTACTTATCTGAGATTACATGAAGTTCAAACGGTGACGGATAATTATTTTAATGTAATGCAAAATTACCCTGTGGAACTCATCAGTCCAGAAAGTGGTTAAGACATACCATATATAATGCTGTTAAGTAAAAGTATATGCTTTAGTAAGACAAGGCTTGAAAGATTTGTTCTGTCTTTCGACTCATGCATTGCATCAATAAAGTAAATGCTGTTAGAATTCGGTATTAGGAAAGAAAATTCAAGTAGTAGGATTTTAACACTCTTGTAGAACACAGGAATTGTCTCATGGGATCAGACGGGAGTTTGTTTTATATGACCTTCCATCCCTAAGGGGTACAGAAAGCGTACATGGATAGGGATATGTTGCCAAATAAGGAAAGATGCTTCTCCACCTCAGATAGTAGTTGGCCAAAGCGTGAGGACTTACATCCTTCCCCATCCATTTTAATCCTATCTAATTGTAGATGTTCTCATCATCCGTAAAATTTTTTTTTTTTCCAATTCTAAGCATTTGGCCTCCATGGTATCTGCTGGCACAGTATCGTGCGAGCTAATTGTCATGTGGGTTATTGGTTTCAAATGTCTCACAAGACTTTTTTTCCCCTTTGTGTTATGACAAAATTCAAACAACAAAAGCCTAAATCACTGTTTCTGAGAAGTGCTTGTTATTCTGTACAACTCTTTGCCTCCGTAATTAAACACTCCTCATAAGGAAATCCTTCTAGGTCTGAAATTATTAGCTAACTATTGCTGGAACCCCTCGGTTAAAGCACATTTTTTATCATCTTCCTGAAGGATTTGAAATTGGCTGCTACTACTGAGAAGATACAAAGATACCATATATAGGTAACTGCTCTGTTCCAGATCATCACATCTTAAGAAACCGTCATACATACTGATTATACAGCTTCCTCCCTGCAAAGCTAATTTTATTCAGGAGTGCCACACTAAGCTTCCAGTTGCTGAAGAAAGAAAAAATGCCCAAACTTTTGCTGCTGAACTAGTTCTGCTTTCCCATCCCACTCTCACCATGTAGATTTGTGCAAACTTCCTGTGTGGTCTGACTGCTGTTGTGTATTATAAGAACAAATCGGGGAGAGGGGAAAATAAATGCAGAACTCATTCTTTCTTCCAAATTGTCATGTTTTGTGATGTTGCAACCTGGAGCCCAACATTGTTTCATGTCCGAATCACAAGCTCGCTGTATACACGGCTCATTTTCATGAACAGAGCTTGTTTTTACCCTGTTGTTACAGACTGTATTTTCATAATATCTGCTTAAATTTAATTCATAACCTGAATTGCCAATACACGAAGTACAATCAACCCTGTAATAACTTGCAAACAGTTTAATAGGAAAACAAAGCAATGATTAGTACAGTCAGATTCATACAGGTACATGGTACATTCAAGCTAGGTTTCTGTACATTACAGGACATTTTGTTTCAAGATGTTTTATTTTTCTTAAACAGTGACTATGATGTTTTTTCTGGAAATTAACTGAAGTCTTTTCCTAGGACATTTCTGCTATGATGCCTGCCCAGTAAACATCTGTAACTGTAGCAAAAATAATTCTGGCAAAAGTAACTTCTTATCTGCCTGTGAATAGGATGAAGTTATGCCTCCTGGAATTGGACCTGCGGCTTCATCCATGCTCATTCTTCTTGTTGCCTTTACTCAACAACACCAATGTGAACAACATGAATTTTCTTTGCAGTGGATCAAAGCCTTTGTGCTATTTTGTCACTGTAAGAATAATGACCTGTTTTTGTTGTTGGACACTCTGCTGTGCATGGTTGTACAGTCGCTACAGATAGGATAGAGGAGAAAGGATGTAAAGTACAATAACTGCATCCCAGACTCATACCAGTAGAAAAATTCAGATTGCAGTTTACTATAGAAAATATTGCTAGAGAGGGTACTTTTAAATTAGGGGACCTCTTAATAAGACAGTAACTTGCTTTTTTCTCTGGGGTGTGGGGGTGGAGAACCAAGACTGCTTTTAAATTCTTCTTATGAGAAGAATGAGAGTAAAGATGTAAGAGAAGACCTCAAAGTCCACATAAAATTGTGATCTAGCCAGCTTTGAGGCATCATGTAACAAGACTCTGCAGTTGCACTTGTAAGACCTGTGTGCATGATGTCAGCTCTCATTAACCACAGATTTTAATGAATCTCATGGCAAACAGAGCATCTTAATGCCCACAAATGTAGCTGCAGCTCTCAGTGAACAACAGGAAGATCTGAACTCGGTCTAAGAGCAGTCCCAGAGCTATATGTGGGAACCACGTTGTTCTGGGTTAAAAATACAAACTACTTTTGCAGGAATTAAAAAAAAAAAAAATCCCTTTGCAAAAATCAGGAAACTTTAAGCTCAAACGGGTAGCAAAAAAAAAAAAAAAAGTTACTCTACAATACAGCAAGTTTGGTTTCTCCTATCGCCACTTCTCAATGATTTAAAGTTGGTAGGCAGACAAGCTGTTTACACAGCTTGTCTGCAACCTAAGACGTCATAGATTTAGGTTTGTTAATAGATTATGCTAAATTTATTAGTCTACTTGAATGTTGATTATAGGGCAAAGAGCTAGGTCATCTGTTTCTTTTGAATACGGGAAAAAATAACTAGAAAATTAAAACTTCATGTAACCTTATTCCCAAGAGCTTTTTAGAGGCCAGACTTCAGATAGAGTAAGACTGGGCATCAACAGGCTGGAAGTAATTCATACAGTAAGTGCTCTTACCAAGAAATTTTTTCTCCTATTAGATCCAGAAACTTTATGTATAAAAAGAAAGATGTCAAGTCTTCTGCAAAACACATGGGACCCAATTCTCAGTTACTCTAAGTCAGTAGACCTTGCTCAATGGAGCTTTGTCAGTTTGTGTCGGCTGGAAATTTTATGTGCCAAAAGGCACACAAAAGACCCTGCCAATTAATTTCGTTGGAGTCAACGAAAGTTTACATCAGTGTTAAAATACTTTTCTCCCTATCACCCCATTTCAGACCTTTAATACCTATCTATCTCGCCCTTCCAAGTCTGTAATTCTTCCCAGGCTACCTAAATCCTGTATTTTGGCATGTCCAGCTGAAACTTGACCCCAGTCAACATTTTGCAAAGGTCAGTTTTTCCAACAAGAGGGAAATCCAAGGGCTACAGGGACACCCACCAGCCTCAGCAATGCCAGCTACTGGCAGGACTGAAATCCTTCCTTAAGACCGCACCAGAGCTGAAACGTTGTCCAGCTGAAGTGCCAAGTTAGCAAACATGCCCAACAGCTCTACTGACAGGGCACGTAAAAATCAAGGCTTAAATACATAACATTGATCACGGACCCAGTACTTCTTGAAGGACATCACATGGAAAGCCATGCAAACCTCCCAGGGACTGGAAACCACCCCTGATTAATATGCAGAAACCCCTTGCTTGCTTAAAGCAAAGACTGATTACAGCCTAATAGACTGAGAAATGAAATTCATCCTACAAATGCTTGAAGGTGAATTTAGTTACTATTTGCAGAATTAGGTAGTCTCAGATTGAAATCTGCCAGTGCCTCCTGGTTCAGGATGAGTACAATGGGAAAAGTAGTGCTGGGGTTACACATGCAGATTAACTCACTTGTAAATTTATAACCTATTCTTCATGGAGGAAGATTATTAAGTCCACATATTTTTCAGAACTGGAATGTCCACAGCTTCAAAGACTCGCTTGGAGTCCTTTCTATAATCCATTACTGTTTTCTTTGGGACCTGCAAATCAAGAACCCTATTTAAAACTAAGAGTCTTAAAACTAAAGAAAAAATTATCCTCTCCCCCTTTTTACTTTAAAGCTTTCCATAGTGTCTTACAAATTCTTGTATGGAATATGCTTAATCAAATCACTTAAAAGTCATGCTGAGATTTCTAACCCCAACTAAGTTCTGGCTCTGCTGATCTACTAATTTAATACATAAACGTAGTCTGCGGTTCAGGTATGTTAAGCTGAGAATCAGTCTTCCACTACTGAAGACTCTTGCAAAGTTCCCTGGACAAGTAAATTAATTTTTTATCAGATACAAATTGTCTATATAAAGCAGTTCTTGAAGATAACTGGCTACAGACAATTTAACTTGACAAAAGAAGAGAAGAAAAAGAAAAGAAAGAAGAGAAGAGAAAGAAGAGGAGAAAAAGGAGAAAAAGAAGAGGAGAAAAAGAAAAGGAATCCAGCAGAACTGACACAACAGATTTTTCCAATAATCTGAAATCCACACATTCAACAAAAGAGAGAGACAGTCCAATTATTGTTACAATCTCTGGAGCCTCCCAGTACTTCTACCTTTAGAAAAACTTCAGTTTTAAATCTTGGTTGGAAAAAACAAACAATAACAAAAAGCCAGTATCTACAGATCAACAGGAGTCCAGTAAACTAAGTGGTGTATTAATCAGTTTGGGACCAATTCAAGAACAAATATCCTGTAATGAATTATCAGAATGAACTCTGTATGCAGGGGATTCACTGACTTTCCCAGATGAGGAATAAAAAAACTGAGGAACCTCTTCCACTTGGGATGAAACGTGGGGAAACTCACACGATCAAAGGAAAAGCATCTGAGAAAGTTATATAGACATGCAATTCATATGAGTTTTTTGTTTTGGTTTGGTTTTTTATTAAGGAAAATCAGAGTATAATCAGTAGAAGCATGTTCAGCTGATCATATAAAAGAGGTCGGATGGTAACATTTAGGTTATGCTAAGAATTTTTTTAGTGTCACAGAGCATTTTTCAGGAGTATTAGAGCTCCTGAACATTTAGGTTATGCTAAGAATTTTTTTTAGTGCCACAGAGCATTTTTCAGGAGTATTAGAGCTCCTGAAGTCTGAACAGGTTCCTTGAGAGACAGTGATACCCACCA